>NC_080571.1:338455643-338774786 GCF_030247185.1 Malaya genurostris | reverse complement strand
TAGAAATCCGCCGACAGCTAGAAAATATCTCGCACCGTGTGCGCCGGGGTAGATCGGAATTGGGTTAGAAGATTTCGAGAGCTTTTCGAACCGCCGCCATGAAAGGTCCACAGGCCAGCCGCGATCAACGGTGATGGTGGTTATGAAAAAGCAATTTGCCGCCTCTGAAGGGAAATGATCTGCGCGACTGCTCGAAAGCAAAGCCAAACCGAGATCGGTGCCGGGACCGAAGAGACAACGATTCGTGGTTCAACCATTTCGAAATTGCATCGCCGGTCGGTCGGCCGGCCTAGAGAAAGAGGAAAAACGTCGTTAAGTTGTCGCGATGGGAAAATTAGTTTTCCGCGCCCGGCAGCAACAACGATGATGATTTATAACCGGCTGATTCCCGCGCATTGTCGGTTTGATGATTTGGAAATTCTACCCTTCGAAACTCGAATTACCCCCTCGAAGCTATGCAATCAATCAATTGCTCATTTTTGGGCACACCGACCCAGTAATACTCATTAATAGTTCAAGTTGAAGCCATTGTTTGCTCTAAAAGGAATATAGACTGACATACCGGCACCCGTTATTCGTGGCCAGTTTTAACATTCCTGAGGTGAATGGCCTTTTCTTCCAACAGCAACAGCAGCAGCTGCTGCTGCTGCTACTACAACGGGGCACCCTTCACAAAACGCGAACCAACCAAACCCATTCTTTGCGAGTTTGCGAAGGTAAATTTTTGCCGACAGCAGATTTTTCCAAAAAGATATCCGAAAGCTGTTGGGACATGTTAATTTCGCAAGACATTGATTGCCAAACAACTTGCGGCTTGTGCTGTTTGGTGCTGTGAGATCAAATGGTTAACATGCCTTCAAAATTGAACCAATCAATTGAAAGGAAGGAGGAGATTGGATATGTTACTGAGCAGATCGACAAGAGCAGGGGAAATAATCGTGTTACTGCTGCCGTGCCGTGCCATGCCAGGCCCGAGGTAGACCGAGAGCTCATTTTATAAGTTTGTCGTAAAGAACACATGACTCAATGAAACCGCAACTTGTTCCCCACGATGTATCGACCACAATCGATCTCCCTGAGCTAGCGTTCATACGCAGTTTGTGGCAAAGCACCACCACCACCACCATCACTAGTCGGTCGAAATTATGTTTCACCCCAACCGACTACCGAAATGGGCGCAGAGCTGCCTCTCAACACCACGACACCGTTCGTAGTTTCGATAATTGAACAACTATTTTGCTAAATTTGGCAAACGCTCATTCCGTCTTGCGAGCGGTGGCAGCATGTGGGGAGCTGAGTCACCAAATTGAGTAGCTACTTGCGATGCAAAGTGTAAGGTTTTTTGTTGTTTTGATTTGTTTTTTTTTTTTGCAAATGATCGATGACTTTAACCTTAACCCTGTCAGTAGTGGAATCCGGTTTGTGGAGTCAAACCATTTTTGCGTGCCGCAATCAGACTCAAAGTTTGAGATCGATTTGTCCGAACCAAAAAATGACAAATTAACCTAATTAAATACTGAGCTTGTGAACTTGCCATGCCCAATCATTCAGACAATTTTCAAAGATTTCATATCAAAAATATATAAAACTGACGAAATCCGGGTCATAATTTCAATATTCAAAGTATTGTTCGTCTCTAAACACAACCTTGTCCCATCTGTCTGGCAATTCACGAATGCAATTTTTGAAAAAAAAATCAGCCAGGCCATGATGTATAGTAACCGGAATGATGGGCGGAACAAATAGTAATCAGAAGGAGCAACGTGTAGGCTATACGGCGGGTGGGGTAAGACTTTCCATTTGAGCTGAAAAGTTCCGGGCCTAACAAAAAGAACACGATATTTTTTTGGTTCAGAATGAACTTTATTCATCAACGTAATCTCCATCAAGAGCAACGCAATCATTCCTGCGTCACTCTAACATTTCGATACCACTTTTGTAGAACGATTTATTTTTTGCCTTAAAATAGGCCTCAGTTTCAGCGATATCCTCTTCATTCGTGCGAAATTTCTTACCGGCGAGCATTTTTTTCAGGTCTGCGAACAGCCAGTAATCGCTGGGAGCCAAATCTGGCGAATACGGTGAATGTGGGAGCAATTCGAAGTTCAATTTGCCATTGTTTTGACTGACTTGTGACACGGTCTTGATGAAACAAAAAATTTTTCTTTGCCATATGCGGTCGTTTCTTTGCAATTTCAGCCTTTTAAGGCTCCAATAACGCTATATAATATTTACTGTTAATGGTATATCCTTTCTCAAGATAGTCGATAAATATTACACCACGCACATCCCAAAATACCGAGGTCATAACCTTTCCAGCCAATTGTTGTGCTTTCCGTACGAGATTTACCAGTTGCTGTCCACTCAGATGACGATCGTTTTGATTTCGGGGTGAAGTGATGAATCCATGTTTCATCCATTGTCACATATCGACGTAAAAATTCCCGTTTGTTATGTTTAAACATGGCCAAATACTGCTCAAAATCATCAACACGTTCTCGTTTTTGGTCAACAGTGAACAAAAGCGACACCCACTTGGAACAGAGCTTTCTCATAGTCAAATGCTCCTGCAATATTTATTTATTTATCTATTTCGTTCCATCTGATCTGGATTGATCTTAATGGAGTTTCATCTTAGTGTAGTGGGAAAAACCCATTTGAAATTCATTAAATGCGCGTAAAAACCCAATATCTTTTTAACATTTTACATATTTGTTTACATAACTACACTTCACAAATATTCGCCTCACGAATAAAGGTTAAAGACTGTCCCAGAAAGTATGGACGCAACCAAAAACCGCTGCCATTTCGCAATGGTTCAGAATCTGTCAATTTTTATGGCTGCATCCTGTTGTTTACACCCTTCTCTAACCACTTGTGCAGTTGTTTATTCATTTTCATTAGTTTGTTTCGAAATGCGTTGACTTTCAGCAGAATAACGTGGAAAAATTGTGTACAAATGGTGCACAGAACGCGGACTGTCACTCAGGAAGTTCGGTGAGGATAACACCTTCGAGGATAAACCGAAAACGGGTCGAAAAAAAGGTCCTGCTAACCCTCAGTTGAATAAACGTATACTGAAGGCGTTCGAGCAAAAGAAGGAAATTTCAGTTCGGGATGTAGCCAAAAAAGTGGGCACTTCGAAGTCAAATGTTCTTCGTGCTAGAGAACGTTTGAATCTTCGAACCTATAAGAAGCAGAAACAACCAAAACGTAGTCCGAAACAAGAAGCATCGATCAGGCCGAGGGTTCGAAAGCTGTACAATACGATTCTTGCTGGAAATTTGAACTGGATAATCATGGACGACGAAACCTATGTGAAACTTGATTACAAATCCTTGCTGGGACCACAATATTATACGGTGCGAGAAGGGCAAGTGTTAAACCAGTCCGTGACATCGATTGAAGTCGAAAAATTTGGTAAGAAAGCTATGGTCTGGGAAGCAATTTGTAGCTGCGGTAAGATTTCGAAACCCTTCATCACCACTGCTTCAATGAACAGCGAAATATACATCAAGGAATGCTTACAAAAACGACTTCTACCCATGATTCGAAGCCACAAGGATCCTGTTGTCTTCTGGCCAGATCTTGCTTCTTGCCACTACTCGAAATCAACGGTAGAATGGTATACTACCAAAAATGTCACTTTCGTCCAAAAAGACATGAATCCACCGAATTGCCCACAACCTCGACCAATTGAGGAATTTTGTGCATTAACGAAGGCACATCTTAGGAAACATGTCTCGGCAGCCGAAACCATTCAACAGTTCGAAAAAGATTGGAAAAAAGTGTCAAAACTTGTCGCCAAGAAGTCTGTACGGAATTTAATGAGGAACGTTCGCAAGAAGGTGCGCCAGCTAGTCTACAATGGCTAAGTAGCAAATGTTGACAATAATATTCTGTTGTTGTAGTCTAATATTATCAGTATATCGAATAAATTTTGAATATCTAAGACTTGCGAATTATTTAGAGCGAAATCAAAGTGCGCCCATACTTTCTCTGACAGTCTTTATTCGACCAAAACTGATAGCTTCAGAACGAAAGTTTTACTTTAAGATGACATATTCCAACCGTAAGAAGTGGGGAATTGGTAACTAATTTCAGACCAAACCGGCTAGGCTTAAATCATCTGTTTGAAACGCAAGCAGTCAAACTTAATTCAGTCGATCCGGAATCACCAAAAATCACCAGGGATCGCTACAGGTACGGGGATTGATTGATAGGCTTAAACTTTACATGATAATTAGTGTCGAATGAATTCTACTACAATCCGCTAACTAAAGGAAGGGAAGAAAAAGTTAACCTCCTGTATGACAACACTCGCCCTTATGTCGCAAAAATCGTGACAAAATATTTGGAAACGCTCAAGTGGCAACATTTTGCCCGCACCCACCGTATTCTACCGATATTGCTCCCTCTGATTACTGGTTGTTACGACGGATGTAGCACGATCTAGCAGATCATCGATTTCTTCATTCTCCTGCAGAAAACGTAAATTGGCTTCAGTAGTAGCTAGTGATAGACGATATTTTGATTATTCTTTAAATTTTTTTTATTTTGAAATAAATACATTTTTGACCACAAAAAAATGGTCCGAATTAATTTGTACTTCCAATAGTTAAGATTCATTGCAGGAACATATGACACAAATCAGGGTATAAATACATAATTTTGCTTGAACGATTGACCCCCAATTTTTCATTATGGTCGTTTTAAATATAAGATTGTTCCATGATATGGAAAGTCTGGTCCATTTTGTGAGACAAAAGGTTCTGCGGAAACTTTAGTTTTTAAACTGATATTGAATTTGTAGATGTAGGCCAAATTGAACAAGGGATTAGCCGAATAAAGCGATAACATAATCGTGAAACTTTTGGGCGTAGCTATAACATATCCCCGAAAATTGCACGATTATATTATATATCACGAAGGTTTCCGAAGAAAAATTTGAATTTGTCATTGCATGGGGTGTGGTCCCCAGCCAACTCAAATTTTTGATTATTCTATGAGTTCGTTAAAAACTGGCGTTATGGCAAGGAATTTGCAGTCGCAGACTTTAAAACAAAAACACGGGCTTCGAAGTTACATAAGCAAGTTTCCGAAGAAATATCATTAGTCAATCAAATTAGATAAAGTACCTGAGAAACGAACTGGTGAATCGTAATTCTCGGCAACCAACTGCCTAGAGGTTAAACGGACAAAATCTATAAAATTATAACACAACGATGTCGATTCACTCATAGAAGTTAGATTTGATTTCTACTGAATTGTTCCTTGCCCGAATAACACCAGTTCTTTCCTGTAACACTTATGGTAAATTACTCGTGGCCCGTTGTGTTGAAACACGTACTGAATTTTCTCTGCATAAGTAATCAACTTCAGAGTAACCCTCCCGTAACTGATCAATTAGTCACGGAAGCAGTCCAGTCTCGGTTTCGTGACAGTCGAAAATTTCCGTTCGGCCACGAACGCACTTAATTGACGTTTTGTTCCTTTGCTTTCTCCCCCTCCTACCGCCGGGTCGATTGCCGGTCTGATAAGAGTACGGGCGGAACGAAGCAGCGAAACCTTGCCCCTGACACATTTGTTTGATTTACTGCTGTGGGTTTATATGTAAACAAAATTAAACCGAAACACGGAAGAAAAAATCGATATTCGTGTGTGACTTCAACTTACTTACTTACTTTCCTCTGTGCTTCGGTTTGGAAGTTGCGAGGACGCGAAGAAGCTAATGAAGCAGTTTCATGCTCAGTTTCGTTTTTATTGGCTCCGTCGCATGTTGACAGGTCCGGGATTATTTTACCGGCCGATTACAAGCATGACAAATGAACATAGTTTTGGCGCAAAATGCGTGTCAGAGTTGAGTTAAAACATTCCCCGCGAATGGAAGCTCAGTCATTTCGCTTACAGTCAGGAATGTTGAGAAACTGAAATTGCGTTCCACGTATCCACCCTGCACCCTGCAGAACTCACAGCGGGCAAATGTTTCCTCACACATTTTTCATCTTTCGTTTCGACGTGAAATTAATTCTAACGTTTTAATGGAAATTGCCCAACACACACACGCACACACTCAGAGCTAGCATAGGATCCAGCCCATGTCGAAAGCGTTTATTAATAGCATTCGAATAGGAGGGCTCTCTCGAGACTACATCGGAACTTTGGCAACGGTTAACAGACTTGTACTGTTTCGAAACGACGATTGACTTCACAGGCCCGTGTAGAAGCGCGGTTAAATCAACGGTGCAGAGTTCAGAAAAATGGCAAACCCTCCTGGAATCCGCTATCGGTTCCCGCCTGGCGGTGAGTCGGTCACCGGTTGGTTGGCAGTTTTCTTTATTTTTACCTCCGTTCGCCGCGGTCTTTGGACTTCGACGCGATATTTTAACGAAGTGAGCATCATCACGAGTTTCCCGTCTTGGGCCTGTCGATGATCATCGCGGTCATGGAGGACAAGAAACGGTTGAGGGTGTGAGTCAATAGGAACGTCCCGTTCTTTTTTTTCTGTTTGCCAATATTTTCGCATGATCGGCTGGGAATAAGCAGGAAAGGAAGGAAGCATTTCCGTCTCGGTGGCCGCTGATCATCGGCGAAAACCACTCGTCAACCGCATCCACCATTAATCGCACTGCGGTGCGCCATTTAGAAGTGTATAACCCTGGAATGATCAACCGCTGTTCGGTTCAACCGCGACGATGGCAGTTGTTTCCTGCTGGGTTTCGATCCGTACCGTTGAAAGCCACAAAAATAACCTTCACAACTGGGAAACGGTGAACCGTGCGACTGCTGCTTCTATGATTCCCACCGAAGCTAGTGACTGAAGATGGTTGGGAAAAATTCAAACACATCAGTATATTCATCCATTTCATTACGTGTATAAGTACTTGCTAAAAACAGAAAATTTCACAAAAATTCTACCGTAAAATGGCCGCCATTTCTGGTTCCGGAGATATACTGATATAAGTGGCGTAACCGACAAAACGCATTCTCTTTAATACACTCAATTTTCTCGAAAAATCATGAACCGATTTCAATAATCGTAGAGTTATGTGAAGGTTACTATTGGATCATGGATCGAGTCCGAAGAGGAAATGGAAGACACTTCCGATTCCAGAGATATAATCGAAAAAGTGACGTAACCGTCAAAGCGTACTTTTTTCCCTCTGCTCAATTTTATCATTGATCGTTAAATAGATTTGAACAATCTAGTTTTCATGTTACTATCGGTTCCTTGATGAAATTCGAATGTTTACATGGCTGTCACTTCCAATCGTAAAAACGACGTAACCGACAAAAGACGCCTTTTTTTCTTCGCTCAATTTTCTCAAATGTAGATGAGTCGATTCAAACAATTTTAGGATCGTTGGATTGTGAGTCAAGTTTCATGAACCACTGGCTGGATAATATAAGACATAATCATATAAGTGTCGTATCAGAACTAATTGGCTCAAGTGGCTGATACTTTTGATGTAGAACGTAAACACCCAAATTCGTGCCCAAAATTATCTTAATGAAAATAATATGTTTTAATGAGATTGTTTCAACAACAAGAATTAACAACAAAGTTTTCGGATTTTGAGTTAGAAACATTCCAGGAAAACTAGGCTACATTGCCCACTTGCACATTGACTCACAAACAGGAGATCGCAGTATTTTTCGATGTTCTATATCAGGAATCAGAACAAATTGGCTCAAATGGCACGTTTCCTTTTGATATTTGGAGATTTGTGCCTTGCCATCAATTTGTTTTTAGCATCAGTTTCCCGATATATAAGAGGGAAGCATTGAAAGGAAATGGTAAGGGTTGGACTAGGAGAATGGGAAAAATTGACGACACAAGAATACATGAAAGCAGAAGTAAATTCTGCACCCCTAAGGGATGCTGAACCATCTGCTGGGGATCACATTTAGTGGAAGCAGAAGTAAATTCTGAACCTCTACGAGGTCCCGAACAGTCTGCTGTTAATAAATTCTCCAACCCCTGAGAGGATTTAGAGATCTTACAAAAGCGACTCCATTCTGCACTTCCGGAAGAATGCAGAACGATTCGCAGTATGTACGAGCAGAAGTAAATTCGGTACCCCCTAAAGGATGCCAAACAATCTGCTAAACCCTATTTAAGGTGAATACAGAAAGGAATCATTCACTCCAGGAAGCACGATGAACCCTTCTGACTATAGCTCCTTACCACATTGGGTGAGAAACGAGAGAATATCCTTCAATTTTAGCTCCGCATACACAGACTCAACCATGTATGGAGAACAAAAAACCCGGCTACGTAGGTTGCGTCAATGCGGGACAGTTACACATCAGATGATATGAAGTACCAAAATCGCATTCACACAAATCACACGAATTATACTCAGCACGTTGAATAGTAGCCATGTGATAATTGAGTTTGCAATGTCCAGTCAGAGCTCTGACAAGAATACTGCAATGATGCTTGGAAAAATGCAGTAGACACTTTGACATTTTCAGATTTAAATCTGGTAGAAATGCTTTTGTCTGAGCGCAAGTTTGCAAGCTGCGCCAGTAGCTGGCATGTTTGGATGCACCCCAAGAACGCTTTATCCTTGCGCTTGTGCTTTATCCAACTAGTTGAAAATGGTAAATCTGGTTCAGGACCAACGATTTGAGATCTTCAATTTGAGTTCGACATGCAATCACTAGATTCGACCGTGAGTCATTCGAACTGAGTGCTTTTAAGGCTGCCTGACTGTCGGAACAAAGATGAATTCGCGTAGATTTCTGCTTGGAACACAGTACAGTATCAACCAAATGAATAAGACTGCTCTAGCCTCATTTCACGACTGTAGACACCAGCACCAGCACGAGTATTTTTTGAAGTTCTATAAGTGCAACGAATAATATATTTGCTACCATAGTTTTATTCACAAAATTTCGTTTGTAGCTCAAGAAGGTAATTTTATTGCGATTCACGATAACAAGAAAATAATTAAAACACTTAGCTGACGGTTTCATCAGTTGGAGTCCTATTCGAATGTCTACTCAACTTACTTGAACACTACTGAACCAGAACATTTTCCAAATGAACTTCCTTGGTCTCACCTACTGAACAACATTGAAAAAAACTCACATTGAAAAACAAAACCGTTTCGAATATTCTTCAGAGTATCAACAAGTTGACAAACAAGCTTTTCACATCCAGTTTTGGATCTACCTTGGAGACTGAAAAATAAAAAAAATGAATACACTTCTACAATCTGAAAAAATAATAAAATTTCCTATGTAATGTTTATATCCATCTGAGGCAAGCATTGCATTGAGTCGAGGATGGTCGAAGAAACGAAGACCACGGATTACAATGTGCGAAACATCGGTCATTTGAGTTTGATTGAACTGGTTTCCCACTCAGTAGAGATGGTTGGGTAAGCATTTTTTTGAACCCGAACCCGACTAGTACCCGTTTGAAAATAAAAAACTTACCCGTACTCAACTCGAACCCGAAAAAGGTCCCCAAAAACCGAAAGAAGTCCCTAAACTCGAAAAAAAAACCTGAAACCCGACCAAGTTTTTTAACCCGAGCCCGACCCGTTCTCGATTGAAAATAAAAAAAACTTTTACCCGTACCCGACCCGAACCCGAGATAAGTTTTTCTTCCAAACCAGAACTCGACTCGTCCCCGTAAAAAAAATTAAAAACTAACCCGTACCCGACTCGAACCCGAAAACCCAACACAATTTTTTAATCCGAACCGGACCCGTTCTCTATTGAAAATAAAAATCTTCACCCGTACCCGACCCGAACCCGAGATTAATTTTGCTTCCAAGCCAAAACCCGACCCGTAACCGACAAAAAAATGAAAATCTTTACCCGTACCCGACTCGAACCCGAAAGCCGAAGAAAACTCGAAACCCGACCAAATTTTTTAACCCGAACCCGAGATAAGTTTTTCTTCCAAACCAGAACTCGACCCGTAACCGTAAAAAAAATTTAAAACTAACCCGTACCCGACTCGAACCCGAAAAAAGTCCCGAAAACACAAAACCCCACCAAATTTTTTTACCCGAACCCGAACTCAACCAATACCCGTCGGGTACGGGATTCGGGTACAAATATCCAAGTCCCGACCATCTCTAAAACTCAGAGTCGGTTCAAGTTCTTAGCATGCCAATACACTGCTGCCAGTCATGGGAACTGGCACACTTACACACATGTTGCTCGCAAAATTATAGGAACGAAAATTGTGACAATTAATATCAAGAAAAACTCTTCCCGTTATCATGCGCTCATATTACTAGGTGATTATGAAATTAAAATAAGTGACTTAGGAATTTAGCTTTTTTGAATATAGTCAAAGACTAGAATGAAGATTAGAATCGGTATTTATATAAAATAAAATAGTTGAAAATAATACTGCACAGCAACGACCAATAATCTTTCTAGACCGACACAATCAAGTCTACTGAGAACATCTAATGAATTCGAGCAAAGTGCATTCAAAGACCAGGAATATGGGCTATTGGTCAATATTACAGTAATGTGTAACTGTTCTAAACCGTTTACGAAGTTCACGGCTAGAACATTGCACGATCAACTGAACATGTTTTCGAAGTAGAAATAGACGAACGGTTAAAATATTAACTTTTTACTTGAAGTGGATAGAGAGTTTTCGTCTTCGACAAAGTTAATTTCTGGAAAATTTATTGAAGTAATATTTTCGTTAATCATAGCCGTTAACTCATTATTCGGCAATGTTACTAAAAAAGGTTCCAAAAACCAGCAATTAATTTTTTTTTAATAAAGAAACTGTGAGATCTTTTCTTCATATTACATTATCGATTGGAAATGGCGATATTCGAAGGCACGTAGACTTTCTGAAGAAGAAGAACACATACCATACAAGAAAGTCATGGAAAATGTTGACAAATGAAGATAAACTTTTGTCTCTACTATTGCCTTTATGATTTCGTAGTAACAAATACTATCAAAAACTATATAAAACGCCATACTAAGAAGTCTCTTCCACCGGATGTGAGAAGCTTGCTGAGGAGCAATGACATTTGCAAACATTCAGAATATACTTGTAGTTTAAAAGATTCAGAAGATGAAATGGAGTTAGTTAAACTTATATATCATTTTATTCAAGAGTAAGAATAATATTAAATACGCAAAGTCCATACATCTCACCTACATCAGAAACAAATTCGATCATAGAATCTTAGGATACAAACCATTTCTTCGAAGTTTTGATGAAAATTAAAAGTACTACCAAACTAACGTGGTTAGATCTGTGATCATTTTGCTAACTTTTAAAATAATTGAGTAGATAATTTTTTAAATCTGTATTTCCACACGTGCTGAAACATGATCGTTTATCTCCATGAAACCGCGTGAATACCCCTACAACTTAGCAGATGACATCAACAAGGCAATGCCGCCAAATCATTGAAGCCATGCGGTTCGTTAATGCCGTACAGAAGATTACTGTGTACATCAGCATGTGAACTTTCTGAAGATTTTCTTTACGCACCGTTAGCCTCACACACGAGGAAACTATTTTATCGAGATTTGGATGATCGTGATCAGCACCTCTCATTACTAACACCAGCAAACTTCACGGTTCTCAAAGAGTTTTTTGCGCATATACAAATAAATGTTCACGAAAGAAAACTGCTGCCGAAATACTCAAATACAATTTTGTTTTGACGATAGTTGTGTAGTTCTACGTCAACATTTCGAACCGCTCAGACTGCATGAATCGAATTACAACGAAAAGCAACAAATGTATTGGGTGGCTGGCGAAAAATCAGATTCAACGAGTTTCAAAAACCTGAACTACTAAATGTAGAAAAAAGGAGGAAAGTGAAAATTTTAAAAGTTTTTGTAAATTATATATCATTTATTATGGAAAATCAAAATGTAATTAATATAGATGCCCTTAACTTCCACTTAGATCTTTAAGTATACATACACTTGACAAATAAACAATATTTTACCAAAAAAAATCAATCTCGCAGGGATACTCCATGTAGGTTTTGCCAAACAAAACGAACAAAAATTTGTGAAAGCAAAAACTTGATAAAAATTTAGCTGGTATTTCGGAAACAAGTTTTTTTTTCGAGATCTTGTGCTCAAACTCGTTTTTCGACTGTCGCTGTAAATGGTTTGAATGGTTAACTAGTTTTTCTACTGCTACGTTCCAGCGAAACAAGTGGTAATCGGATGGTGCCAAATCTGAACAATGTAACGCAAGATATTACATCGACTATAATCCAAATTGTTTCTTATTCAAGCCACCGCATGTGGCCGGACGTTGTCGTGCTAAAAACTACGATATCGGGTCTAGTCTCATATTCTGATCTTTGTCTCATCTCATATTCTCTTCAAACGAACTAGTTGGGTTTGTTATCTTTTGATCCTTTGAAGGGTGCACCGTTTAAGATCCGCACACACGAAGTTCGTTCTTAGATTCGAACTTTTTTTATTTCATAAAAATTTTATTCAGGCCTATTCGCGTACAAGCTTCACAGGGTTTACTAGTTTCCGTCGCTGGACGAGTTTCCTTGTCTTTGGTTGAAGTTGTTTTTTTACTCAGTTTCAGTGCAAGGTTTACCGTAGCGAGCAGGTTGTTCGCAAAACTGACATGTATTCAGCTGATTCTCGTAAGTTACCAGTGATTTGCAAGGATGTAACCCGCCTTGTCTAATTAAGATTTGGTTTATGAATAAATATTTGGACCAACCATGTTTTATGCAGCACAAATTTGATCAAGTCCAGAAAAACAAACAAAAAATAATGACTTCATTTTATGACACTTCGCTAGCTCTCGGTTTCGACTAATAAGATTCTCAATTTCCAACCTTTTGAATCACTTTCAATGCTTTTAGGAATAATGTAGGAAGCTCTTTTTGCGTTTGGCACGGATTCTCATGCCTCCAATTAGGGTGACGTTGGTTTTACAATTTATAATATAGTAACTTATTAAGGTATAAATAATATTTCTATTCTTATTACTAGAGTTTTATGAAGAAGCATCTACAGGAGAAAGGCGGGTGAGTAATGTCAAACACATTACCAGATGACGTGAAAACGACTAAAATGGATGTTTCAGTTTCTTTGATGCTAAAGAATCTGAATTCTGGAACTGTATTTTGGACTTGAGTTCCGAAACTATATTTTTACGCTAGATTCGGGAACTGGATTCTGAAACGGAGAAATCCAGATTTGGATTGTTGAACTGATTACTGAACCTGTATTCTGGAGAACTGAATTTTTGAACCGAACTCTAGACAAGAATTCTGGCTCGGGACTGAATTCTGAACCTGAATCCTAACACTGATCTCAGGACCTGGATTCTGGTCTACAACTGAATCTTAGTCGCAGAATTCCGGTTCATGGCTAAGTTTTCAAATTCGTAAGCAGAATTCCGCTCTGAAACTCAGTTCTAGAATCTAGGTAGTTCAACAATTTTCCGAACCTAGTTCCTTAGTTCAGTGAAAGTAATGTCCGAAATAATAAAATCATCAAAACAAAGGTAATTCACTGAACCATGAAGAAAAAATGTTAATACAAATCAGTTTTCTTCGTTTCTAATGAAAATTCGCACTTTCTTCTTGATTCCTCCCATCAAACACTGCACACCTTCAGAGTCAACTTCCTTGGCACATTATTTCCCTTATTTTGGTCATCTGTGACGCGTCCCGAACCGTTTTTCCTCGTTTCTCAAGCTTCCGCTTCATTGTTGCCAAAAATCTCTGACTGGGCCATAACTGCAGGCAGTTTGGATGGATTTGTGTTTTTATCGATGTTATCGAATCTACGTTATTATCCCGGTACCACTGGATGACTTCCAGGCTATTGTGGTAACTCGTAAAATCCAGCCAAAAATTCACGAGACCTTTATGGGCTTCGATGAAAAGTAGTACGCGGTTTTTGAGGCATCCTTCCTTGTACTTGTAGCTTGGTCTTTGCTCCGCAACTGCATATCCCTTGCCAAATCATCAGTTTTTTTTTGGCAAATTTGTCCACTTAAACTTCGCAGGAACATCTCCTCTTGCCGTCGCCATGTAGAATTTTTGGTCGCGAGCTGTTCGAAATCCAATTCGACGTAGGTTTCATCGTCGATTAGCAGACATCCTTGGAACTTTGTCAAAACCTTTTACAATTTTAGGGGTCTTGTTTTGGTGATAAAACTTTGCTTCAACGTTATTTTTGGTTACTTGCTAGCTCGATAAGATCGGTATCCTGCTCGCAAATGAATTCTTCGAACAGTACTGCGAGCAGCCGTGTATTTTTGTGTGATTTCATTATCTGATAGTCCAGCGATTGCTCTGACGGTTCTCAAAACCTTCTGGTTCAGTTTACGATCATATTTCCCACTACGACGCTTACATTGAGGCATACGATCCACGCTCTTTCGCTCCCTGAAACGTTTGAGCACATCATACACGGTTGATTTGGCGATTTTCAACGTTTTTGCGATTTTTTATTGCGGACTACTGCACGTAACACCGTGCAATTTATACCACAGAGAGTGGGCGCCTAGGTAAACAAAGCCAAATTTTAGACCAGCGTTCTGTAACTGAATCCTCAACCTAAATTCTGTACTAAAATTTATCACTGAATTCAGGAATTACAACTGAATTTTGGATCTAAATTCTGACTCTTGATTTCGATCTGAAGTTCCCGAGCTTCAGGTCAGTACACAGTTTCAGAACTCTGAACCTGAATTCTAAACCTGAATTCTACATCTAGATTCCGGACAGGAATTTCGGATCGGAATTCTGGTCTGAAATATTGTTATTTGCATCTACAAACAAAACATAAAGACTGTCCCAGAAAGTATGGACGCTACCAAAAACCGCTGCCATTTCGCAATGGTTCAGAATCTTTCAATTTTTCAATTTTTATGGCTGCGTCCTGTTGTTTACACTTTTCTCTAACCACTTGTGCAGTTGTTTATTCGTTTTCATTAGTTTGTTTCAAAATGCATGGACTTTCACAGAACAACGTCGAAAAATTGTGTAGAAATGATGCACAGAACGCGGACTGTCACTGAGAAAGATAGCAAAAATAGAAGGAGTAAGTGAAAAAGCCGTGCGAAATGCAATCAGGAAGTTAGGTGAAGATAACACCTTTGAGGATAAACCGAAAACGGGTCGAAAAAAAGTCCTGCTAACCCGCAGTTGGATAAACGTATACTGAAGGCGTTCGAGCAAAAGAAGGAGGTTTCAGTTCGGGATGTGGCCAAAAAAGTGGGCACTTCGAAGTCAAATGTTCTTCGTGATAAAGAACGTCGACTCGAAACTCGTTTACAAATCCTTGCCGGGACAACAATATTATACGGTGCGAGAAGGGGAAAGAGTTAAACCAGTCCGAGACATCGATTGAAGTCGAAAAATTTGGTAAGAAAGCTATGGCCTGGCAAGCAATTTGTAACTGCGGTAAGATTTCGAAATCCTTCAGCACCACTGCTTCAATGAACAGCGAAATATACATCAAGGAATGTTTACAAAAATGACTTCTACCCATGATTTGAAGCCACAAGGATCCTGTTGTCTTCTGGTCAGATCTTGCTTCTTGCCACTACTCGAAATTAACGGTAGAATGGTATACTACCGAAAATGTCACTTTCGTCCCAAAAGACACGAATCCACCAAATTGCCCACAACTTTGATCAATTGAGGAATTTTGGGCATTAACGAATGCACATCTTAGGAAACATGTCTCGGCAGCCGAAATCATTCAACAGTTCGAAAAGGATTTGAAAAAAGTGTCAAAATTTGTCGCCAAGAAATCTTAATAAATTTAATGAGGAACGTTCGCAAGAATGCGCGCCAGTACATCGAATAAAATTTGAATATCTAACACTTGTGAATTATTTACAGCGAATTCAAAGTGGGTCCATACCTTCTGGGACAGTCTTTATGAAAACAATTTTTTCTGTTATCCTCTGCCAGACAGTTGAGAGAGGTTAAACAGACACAATTATTACATCGAGTAATCCGCAAACTAAAGTAACGACTCTACTAATGAAATTTTTGTTGAGAACAAACCGATACGGATTGGCTCCAGCATCCCCCGTATTCTCCAGACCTGGCCCCCAGCAACTATTATCTATTTCCTAACCTGAAATGGTTTCTCCAGGTAGAAGAAATTTGCGTCGAATGCTGAGGTAAGGGCATCAAAACGATGGAGGACCGATGGGTCAAGTGTATCCACTCTAGTCCATAGATGATACTGAAGAATTAAAAACTTTTTACGGTAAAAAAATCGACTTTTTCTTTGTTAGGCCCGGGACTTTTCATTCCATGGAGTATTGGTGCAATAACACTGTCCGTGTTAATCATCACTTTTGAACAATTTCTCTGTTTTATAATAACCCTAGTAGAATTGCCAATTCAATTTTCCCCGCCTCATTCATCTACATTTTTCGTCAGGTTATCGATGGGTTTATTAATAGAAAGACGAACCAAATTAATGCCAGCAACAACAACAACAACCAAGAGCAAAACAGCACAGCACAGACAAAAATGAATTATAGATAACGAAAATTAGTAACAACTTGAAACTGGCGATGTTGTACAAAAGCCTTTCCGACCCGACCCGACGGTTCCCACGCCATTAGCTATTAATGCACCTATTTCGGAAAACACCACAAACCTAACCAGACATCAATCATAACCATCCCCAAGTCCATTGACCAACCAACTGATGAATTGAGGGGGGGGGCTAATTTCTTCAAACCCCGACACGAAGACCACTGACCACAATTAGTAAACTCCCACCACCCCTTGCCCGAAAAAAAACGATTCTACACAACACAACGACGTCGTGTAACTCTCAATTGTTTTGTTATTTTCTATATGTGCCTTTTCGGTTTTGTTCCTCCTGCGGTTCGGCGGTGTGGCATTTTCCAATGTTTTGTTACTGTTTTATTTTTTGCTCTATAGAAAACCACCCAATTCAAAGCCATCAGCCATGACCACACACAAAGCGCAGGCAACAGACAGACAGACAGACAGGAGAAGACATCCATCAGAAAATGCGAGCAAAACTACGAAGTAAGCGATCCGTCCCCGTCCCCGCGACGACCACCTTCTTCGCACCATCCCCCCCACCCATCGAAGCTACGAAACTATACAAATGTTGGTAATGGGAAGCAAGTCGTCGTGTGACACCGCGACCTACAGACAGACAGACATGCAGTTGGTCGAACGCACAAACAAACCATGGGGGGGGGGGGGAGAAGAGGGTAAGGTGGATGGACAGGACAGACAAACCGAACCGAACCGAACCGAACGACGACGGACCGGTTGAGCAGCCGATGACACTGGGTGCACTCGGTGCCTGTGCTTCGAAGCATATCATCGAATTACCTGCAATATATTTATTTACAATGCTTCTCCGTCCGTTGTTTTCAGAACCAGGGGGAGATATGCACCAAATTAGTAAAAACAATAGTAGATTTGCGGCGAACTCGGGCGATAAACTGTCTACAAGTCTGGGCTCTTTTGTAGTTGAATTGGTTGTTGGGTTATGGTTTTTGTTTTTTGTTTTTTCGAGGGCGTCGAGGCTTTGCTCCGGCTCAACGAGCACGCCGCCGATCACCCAGTGGTTAGTGGTCAATAGTTTGTGTGGTACGTGTAAGCCCCCATGTTTGGAATGTTACTGGCGCACATACCCCGTGCGGGGTTTTAGCACGTAGGAATTAGACACTCGTCGTCGTTCGGTTTGGTTAACAATGATGTAATGAGCACAAGTCAGAAGGGGTTCGGTCTGCTTCTTCTTCTCCTTATTGTTTTTGCGACTTCATATGGATTTGATCAAACTGGCAGCTTGAGACCGCGTGGAGCCCAATTATATCACTTAAGTGGCACTTTCCGCCAGCCTTTTGTTTAGTAGAGTGATTTCACCCGAACCATGTTTGATTTGAAAATGTTGTGTTAAGTGTTTTGAATAACCATTTCTTGACAACACGACAGTTATCTTAATTCATCGAAAAAAAAAACGAAAGTCTCCGAACGCACCCGGCTAGTTTTCAGTGCAGTTTATTTGTGCAATTTTCACCCCAGCGAAAACGTCCATCGTCAAACCGGCACCGAGTGGCTGCCTGCACTCATCTCCTACGGCGGAAGGCAACCTGAACCCTATGATCAGCGGAATTAACGTGCGGAAACTGGTACCCTCAGATAAATAAATCAACATTGTGAACTGTGTTTTTTTTTGCTGGACAAAATTAATGGTTGGCGCCGCAATCTGAAACGCTACCGGAACGGAATACAAAGTCCGAGATTACCCGATGGTGTGTACCCAAGCAGTACAGTACAAGCAAAGGACTCGCCCCGTTCACGAGTTGTCTGAGTCTTGTTGCTGACACCAATGCGCCCTGGCTTTTGTGGTACTTATTTTTTTCTTCTTCTTCTTCTTGAATCAGACACGACACCCCCTCGAGGGACGATTTTTGGGGCCAGTGAATTATGGGAAAGATTTTCACCTTCGGACGGGAAAATCTGCACTTATATAGGTGATATATTACCTCTGGGCGTTGGCTGGCACCGCTGTCTTGAAGTTAGCAGACAACGGACTTCGAGTGCTTGTACTGATGGATTGATGTCTGAAATGTCCAAGGATAGCTTTCCGGCAGAACGCAATAAGTTTTAATTTTCCAATATTTTCTAGACAAACAATCAATCAGAGGTCGAAACAAGCCGTCTCAAAAATTGTTGAAATAATCGACTTCATAACTCATAACTACAGTGACGGTGTATTTGAAGCTCGATCGCTCCACATTCGCAAACCGTGCACCATTTACATTTTTTTATTATTGTGTATTTTTGACAAACATATTTGCAAATATTTTTTTGGTCGAATTATTCGATAAGATAAACCACGTTATACCAATAACTATGCATTATATGGCTTGGCTCAAAACATGTTTGATCGGCTACCGAGCTTAGTGTTGTCAGCTCGGTAGTGTACCTCAGGGCAATCATCAGAGACCCTTCATGTTTTTACTGTATCTCAAAAATATAGCGAACTGTTCTCCGAAGGGTATTAGATTTTCAGACTTTTCTCTGCATTCTCACTCTCTCTCTCTTCAAGCTCATCCTCTTCTTTCACCAATGAATGCAGTGTCTACACTGGCTCCAGGTCCCCTGAGCATCATCTAGGCCATTCCTCTTTTCCAGAATTCTTGCTACTGGTCCACCCAAGTGTAGTGGTTCATGCGTCTGTTCCATTTTTACTTGCAACCACTGTGAAAACCGACTTTTGAACCGAGACCCGGAGGGCCAAGTGTCATATACCATATACCGTTGACATTAGAAAATGACTGAGCGAATGTGCACTCGGTTTTCTCGGAGGCCGCCTAACCGATTTACTTCAACCTATGTTAGATTCAAACAGAAGCCCCTATAGTTCCATAGCATGCAACTCAATTTTATCCTAATCAGACCTCCAGTTCCGAAGTTACGAGATAAAAGGTGCAAAATGAATTAAATAAATACACTCGATTTTCTGAGAGACCGTTGGGTTGGACCAATTTTCACAAACTTAGGTTCAAATGAAAGGTCTTACAATCCCGTATAACCCTACCGAATTTTATCCGGGTAATTCTTCGAGCCAAATAATTTTAACTAGCCGTATATTTCTTATTGGACAGGTATAGTTAGTTGACCAAATACATTGATTTTGGGTATGCCGGATCTTCGGGCTCGGTTCTGAGAGTAACGAAAAAAGAGATCATGTACCTTAAACCGGAATCAATTTCCTATCATATAGACCGATAATGCAATCGATGTTAAAATTCTCCTGGATTTGGTTCGAAGCAGTTTCAATTTATAGGTTATGATGGTTGCTGGCCAAACGAACCGATTTCAGCTACACCGCTTCCCAATTCCCGGCTCCGGTAGTATCGGAAATAGTAGTCAAAAGGGAACTCTCTTCAACAACTTTCTCAGAGACGGCTGAGCAGCTTTTCACAAATTTAAACTCAAATAAAAGCTTGTACGGTTTCATAGAAGGCTTTTATTTATTTTTGGATTCGACCTCCGACAATAAGGTGAAGTGTCTTTAAATTTGGCTCAAAATTGTTCATAAACTGAAAAGATATGCTGGTGTATGCAAAAATAAACTGTTTTACCTTTTTCTATATATATAAAAAATAGGTATAGAATACGCTCAAACTTTCGAAAAATTTTCCGAGGCCCGGAGGGCCGAATGTCATATACCAATCGATTCAGCTCGACGAACTGAGCAAATGTCCGTGTCCGTGTGTGTGTGTTTGTGTGTGTGTGTGTGTGTGTATGTGTGTGTGTGTGATTGGAAAAAAAGTGTTACAATGGCTAAGTAGCAAATGTGGAGAATAATATTCTGTTGTTGTAGTCTAATATTATCAGTATATCGGATAAAATTTAAGTATTTAACACTTGTGCAACACTGCGAAATCAAAGTGCGTCCATACTTTCTGGGACAGTCTTTAGCACCAGCCATGCAATGGTTCTGTACACTCTGAATTTGTTGCGAAGTCTGTTGAAACAGAAGGTCAAATTTCATTACAGAAATGTAATACCAAGGCTTTGCTTTTTTTCAAACGAGCCTAGGAAAACTCATATCGGATGAGGCATATCTGAGAAAAATGGGCGATAATACGACAACGCGTTTTGTCGCTTGCGTCGCTTATGCCTTTATATCTCCGGAACTGGAAGTGCCAGCCATTTGATCTTCGAACTTAATCAATGCTCCAATAGTATGATTAAATCGAGTCTAAGTTTGTTGGAATTGATTTAGCCATCTCTGAGAAAATTGAGCGGCTAGCAAACAACGCGTTTTGTTTTTTTATGTCACTTATACTATTACGTCTCCATAACCGGAAGTGACAACCATTTGATTTTCGAACTTCATCCAAAATTCAATAGTAACTTTCTAACAAGCCTAGACAAGTCATTGAGCGGTAAAATTACGTGTTTTGTCACTTACGTCACTTTTACCGTCATATCTTCGGAACCAGAAGTGATAACCATTTCATCTTCGAACTTGATCCATAGTTCAATAGTAGTTTTCAAACAAGTCTAAGTTTATTGAAATCGGTTCAGCCATCTCCGAGAAAAATTGAGCGGTTAGGAAACAACGCGTTTTGTCGCTTACGTCACTCATGCCGTTATGTATCCGGGACCGGAAGTGATTGTCGAACTTGATCGACATTTCAATTTCTGAGAGAATTGTTGTATAACTTTATAAGTCTCAAAGGCTCCGTTAGAAAGTTGAGTTTTCCATCAATTTAATTATTTTCTATAGAAAATGGTAAAAAGGGTGGATAATGTCAGCGACCTAACTGGTTGACGTGAATGCGAATAAAACTTGTTTCCAGAATGGATACACCCATACTCAAGTACGACTTATTCACTTCAAACATATTCCAACGTACTGTTAAATAAGGTAGAGTCAAATGGAAGAAGACAAAAAGCACGACAACCGAACTCCACATAGCGCGAAATAAACTTATTCTGAAATTAGCATTTCATTAGAAGAAAATATCAATTTGTTCTTTAGGATCGATTTTAGGAGCCTAGAAGAACCAAATTGTTCAATTTCTTACATGTTCTACAAGTTCGAATGCATTTTCTTTGAATGCAAATTTTCGGTTGCAGAATATTGTTGAAAATAGTTCTGGTGTGAACGGGCCATACGAAGCAAATATTCCAACTGGTATTTGGTGAACGCAAGGCAATAAAACTGATCGACCACTAAAACTGCACGCAGTGTAAATCTAATCTATACTGACGGAAATTGAATGAAAATGCTTTTTTTGAATATTACGTCATTACACGTTTATAGTCAATAAGGCGGTACTAACGAAAGCAAAAAGTCCTGAACGCGGAGCTGCATACGATTCGAATTACATTATTACTGTACCTAGCATTTCAATGAAAGAAAATATCAAAGAGTTTTTAGGAACCGAATTGTTGAGTTTCTACCATGTTAAACAAGTTCTAGTGTATTTACTCGGAATAATGCACTAGAACCTGTTTGGAATGCCTCTGCTGCTAAATATTGCCACTGGATCGGTGCAAACTGTGCCCGAAGCAATTTATCCAATAAGCATTTCGTGAGAAGAACCAATGCAATGGAATGATGTTAGATACAGTTTCCAGTCTCCGTAAATAGTGTAAAAAAGGACTTCGATTTCTCAAAAATTACTCATCAGATTGTCAGGCACAAATCTCCAAATAACTAGGGGAACGTGTCACTTGAGCCAATTAGTTCTGATATCCGATAACCGATATCCAGTTCGGTTATGATAAGGTATAAAAGTCTCAAACATTAATTCAAAATGATGCAATGAACTTAAAATTCTTCAAAACTATCGCAATACATAGACCTTTTCAGTTGATGGACTTAGAAACTTGCTGTGGCTTCAGATCCGAGAGTACGAGAAGTAGTTGTCAAAAAATCTAAAATATAAATTTCAGGAACACAGCTCTTCCCAATCCGCGAGAACTCTGTATCATCTGTTCTCTGGAATATAAACAAGCGTGTTAGAGAAAGTTACAAGATAAGACGGGTGAACCGTACATGTACACTGTGTTCGGTTTTGTGTCTGCAAATTTCACTGAAACTATAAAGCAATTCCAACTTCATATTTGCTCATTTTGATGACACTTTGCATACGTTAACTGTTATTTGACCAAAAAAAGTGTCCAAGAAAAAGTAATAGGAAATCGATCAGAAATTAAATAGTATACACTGAAAAAAAGTTGAGTGGTTTTTCAAGAATTAGAAAATTATGGCGAAAATACTTACTATTGAAACCTTAACTCTATACTTTACAATTAAAGAAGTTAAAACTAAAAAAAAATTCAGGCATTTGCAAAACTTCATGTTTTTTTTTATGGAAAATTTTTGAAATTGAATTTTTTCGACGCCAAATATCTTCAGGAAACAGAACTAATAGGCTCAAGTGGCACGTTCTCCTGGCTCCCCTGCCAAATGTAATTTGTTGTTCGAGGTGATCCAAGAGACGTTAGAATACTGTTAGAATTAACTATTCATCAATTTGGAGAATTTTCACCACGAAATCACGATTATTTTCTTAAATTTTTGTTTTGTATATGTGTAGATTTTGCTTAAATTTTCCATAGGCATACTTCGTGATTAAATAGGACAATTTGCATTATCAGGTCGTAATTTTGACACTACCCTTAAAGCAAAGGAAATCGAATATTACCTGGAAGTTTTTAAAGTCACGTTTCTTGTTTTGTCTTCCAAATTCACGAAACGTTGAGGTCTGGTCTGGAATTTTTGATTTCAGAAATCTCAAAATTGCCAAGGCAAATATTCTAGTAGATATTCCGATTAATCGATATTTAATTCCCAGGATCGAAGTTTGAAAAAAATGTGTTTTTCGAGATAACACCAGATCTCGACGTTTCAAGGATTTCTAAAACATTTGGCATAGCAATTTTTTTTTCGGAAATCCTAAAATTCCTCTTAAGTCGACATTCAAGTCCCAAAGTCGATATCTTTGAAAAAGTGTTTCGAGATAACACCAGATCTTTTCGTTTTGCGTAAAAAAAACTCTATTTCGGAAATATCAAAATTACCAAAGTAGATAATTTAGTCATTTTTTCTTTCGAATTAACACCAGATCTTGTCGTTTTATGTTTTTATTTTGCGTTTTTTTAGCGGATTTTCAAAGTTATGCGTTTTTTTATATGATGCGTATCCTCCGCATGAAATAGGACTTAAAGACTTTCCCAGAAAGTATGGACGCACTTTGATTTCGCTGTAAATAATTCGCAAGTGTTAGATATTCAAGTTTGATTCGATATACTGATAATATTAGACTACAACAACAGAATATTATTCTCAACATTTGCTACTTAGCCATTGTAGACCAGCTGGCGCGCCTTATTGCAGACGTTCCTCATTAAATTCCGTACAGACTTCTTGGCGACAAGTTTTGACACTTTTTGCCTTTCTCATATAGAAAGGTTATGCAATCACTTGAAAAACCGACTAGTAAAAATTGGCCCGGAGGGCCAAGTGTCATATACCATTCGACTCAGTTCATCGAGCTGAGCAATGTCTCTCTCTGTGTGTGTGTGTGTGTGTGTGTGTGTGTGTGTGTGTGTGTCAAATAATCTCACTAGGTTTTCTCGGAGATGGCTGAACCGATTTTGACGAACTTAGATTCAAATGAAAGGTCTTCCGGTCCCATACGGAATTCCTAAATTTCATCCGGATCCGACTGCCGGTTCCGGAGTTATAGGGTAAAGTGTGTTCAATATTGTACACCGTCACTTAAAATATTTTCGGATGCAACAGACATGTTATGCATAAACAATCTCTTGGTTTCTTTCAAAAATCGAAGAGAAAAATTATGTACAATATTATTTGTACATGAGAAAGGCATCATTACACCACTAGGTGGATTAAAACAGGTTTTTCCAATCTTTTTCGAACTGTTGAATGGTTTCGGCTGCCGAGACATGTTTCCTAAGATTGGTCGAAGTTGTGGACAATTTGGTGGTCTTTTGGGACGAAAGTAACATTTTTGGTAGTATACCATTCTACCGTTGATTTCGAGTAGTGGCAAGAAGCAAGATCTCGCCAGAAGACAAAAGGATCCTTGTGGCTTCGAATCATGGGTAGAAGTCGTTTTTGTAAACATTCCTTGATGTATATTTCGCTGTTCATTGAAGCAGTGGTGATGAAGGGTTTTGAAATCTTACCGCAGCTACAATTTGCTTGCCAGACCATAGCTTTCTTACCAAATTTTTCGACTTCAATCGATGTCTCGGACTGGTTTAAGATGTTCATAATTAACCATTTTTATAAACCACTGGCATGAAACAGGCAAGCTCACAGTTTTCTCTGTACAGAACAGAATATTGAATCTGGACACGCGGATCTGCATGCCGAAGGATAAGCGATGACGACTGTGTACTTTTTTTCCAATATCATCAAAAAAGAGACTTCAACGTGATGTAAATTTCAACTTTTCACTCAATCAAAAATCTACCATAAAAAATTCAATTCAGTTCTTTCTCTACTTTCATTCAATGTAATGATAGTTGTTTTAAGCAAATCGTTTACAGAGACTACTGACATTTAAAATTCGAAACAGAGATTTTTCGCTGCTTCAAACGAAAATGTGTTCCAGCATTCTAAACCCGGAAACACCACGTGGGGTTGGGTGTAATCCTGATACCACCGTAGTAGTTTGATCACAAAAGCAAAAGAAAGAAAAAAAACAACAACAAATTTTCCAACCGTATCATCGGCCTGGCAAACTAACACAATATGTCACTTTTTAGTACAATCGGTTAGCTGTTCGTTCGTCATTCAACCTACGCCGAAATAGTCGAAGCAGAGCAGTATTGTGGGTGCACATTTTCGTGCGACGGCGTGTCACTTGATCCCTCGGGGCTAACCTCGTATTACAGCCGCCCCCTCCCCGCTCGAGATGTCGCATGCTCTGCTGCCCGTTCAGGGCTGGTTGGTCGAAAACCGTCGGTAAGAAGGGTCGGTGTCCCGAGGCATTGGGAAAATGCACGACATAAACAAATTTCACGATGGGCAGAGAAAACGAACGGGCCGAACCGAAGAAGTATTACGTTCCACAAGAAAACCCTTTTCCCCGTGCCCTTGCCCCTTGTTTGCTGTGCGCGTGTGTGTGTGTGTTTGCGAGTTGTTTGTTTACCTTTGGCAGGAGTGCGGCCACTGAATGCCTCATATGTAATGAATAATTCACACTGTTTTCCGAATGTGTGCCGTTTTTTTTTTCATTCGCTACTCCCGGGGCTGCTTGGAAAGTGAAATTTTCTGTTCACCGGCCAAACACAGTGGTAGTGCGGTGGTCGGTTTTTATTCCATTTGTCAAGTTTTCCACTCGGCTGCCGTTTGTATCTACATATTTGGTCACATGTGCACCGGCCGGGGAGGGGAGGGGAGGGGGTCCGACCTGGCAAACAATTGAACTGATAACACAGTGGCACGACGAAGTGACGAGAGGTGGATAGCCATAAATGTGTCCGTCGCCGCCGGTTTTCGAAATTGTGAAATACGAACAATTCTGAAGAGGTTCGTCGCCTAAGATGCCATTGAGGTCATTTGTTTTATTGTACGTGTGGTGAGCTTAGGCGAAGGGCTTTTGGGGTATTTCCAACTCTCCTAACAGTGCATGATAAATTGAACTCAAAGCCCACTCCATCATCCGGTTAGATAATTGAATTCGAAACGATTTCAAAGCGGCGAAGTGAAGGCCTCTTACGAAATCGAACGAGAAACCAAATCCCTTATAAATAAGTCATAAAATATACATAAATGTGCAATGTATTAAATACCAATTTTAGCACCTCGCTCACGTGAGCATTAGGATTTCGTCAAACTTTCCCACAAAGCACACCGGGCGCGGCCAAGCGGCGGCGTCGGTGGCAGCGGCAGCGTCAGCATTGAAGCGTTACAATTTCTCCCTTCAGCGAGCCGGTCGGCACAAGGCAGTAGAAATAAGTCTCCAATTTCCGAGTGACGCACGAAGAAATACATTCACTTCACACGCGTTAAAAGCTCCGCCTTATCGCGCCGCTTCGAAAGTGCCATACCCGTGTGTTAATGGGCCTGTCCCTCTCTCGGCCGAAGCTGGCTATCTTCGAACGGTGGTTGCCTATTTCTAGTGCAAAGTAAAATATGTACCCAAGGAAATCAAAAGTCAATTATCCAATTGAAATGCCTCGTTTCGATCGATCGTTACGACCTCTCCCCAATCACCATATGTTCTCCAGTTCGAATCAATTCTTCCACTTAATGCACCGCTTATGGTTGTACTATCGGAACTGTTATCGGGTTTTACCATATTATGCCATTCGCCTTCCCGGCCAGATTGCTTGCTTCGGCAGGAGAAATTGACACTTATTTGATGAACACACAAACAACGCTCGGAAAACAATAATCATCATCATCCGGCAGTGGCGGCGGCGGCGGCTGGGTAGGCTTTGACGTCTCGACGTAATCGGTTGAGCAATAAACGGGAGGAAAACAAAACCCCGTTAATCAAGGTAGCCCACCGATTGGTTGCCGGGTTGCGAAGCAGCGGGAAATTCTTGCCCAGCCCGCCGCAGAGCAACGGAATGACGGAATCACGCTAATCGGTGCTATTTAAGATTTTAATATTTCTAATGTGTAGTTTTATTCATTGATAATCAAACCGTGATTCATTGAAAAAACGCCGTTTGACCAGGCTTTTCCATTGTTTCGAAGGTTCAAATGTGTGAAACTAGCAATTAAAATATCTTGGAAAAGCGTTACTGGGTTACAATCAGGCCTAATGAACTTGTAAAGCAACATGATAATTAATGCCGTCTTGATCAATAAAAAAAATGTTACCCTACTTGCCTCCTTTCCTCTATACCTTAATGGATTAAAAAATAACAATTTTATACATAACAGAAAACAATTTACTGAAAAAAATTATAATGATTACTTAAAGGTTTCCCAGAAAAAACATAAGCTATGGTCATGGAACAAAACAGGAGACCAACGCGTGCCGGACTTTGATTACTCAGTGTCAAATGTTTTATATTATCTGGACATCCGGCTGTCGAAAGAGAAATTATCCATCATTCCGGTGTTCCCAGTTTGGTCTATAATTTAACCATGCATCGATTAACGAACGAATAAATTATTGCTTGAAAGTTATTGAATTTTACTATCCAAATTTATGCTCGATTAAGAGATTAAGAGATCCACTTTTTGATCGAAATATTGTGTTCAGCGACAAAGCTCTTTTCTGGTTAAATAGATACGTCAGCAAGCAAAATTACCGCATCAGGAAAGAAGAACAGCCAGAATACTACCGTGTGATGACTGACGATTTTTTTTGCCCAAAATGGAAGAATTGGACATGCCTGACATGTGGTTACAACAAGACGGTACCACATCCCACACGGCACGCGAAACAATAACCGAATTGAGAGCCGCCCTCGATTAACAGTTTATCGCACGTTTTGGGCCCGTCAATTGGCCGTTTAGATCGTATGATTTAACGTCTTTGGACAAATTATTCACCTATTTGCATTATCATCGGCGAGACGTACCTGGCTAAGTTCATGTGCAGTTCACACTTTCTTCTTATAGCCCCAAAAACTAGAAACATTGCCGACGGGAATCAAATCAATTGGACCAACCACTTTACACTCTTCTCTAACCACTTGTGCAGTTGTTTATTCGTTTTCATTAGTTTGTTTCGAAATGCGGGGACTTTCAGCAGAACAACGTCGAAAAATTGTGTACAAATGGTGCACAGAACGCGGACTGTCACTGAGAAAGATAGCAAAAATGGAAGGAGTAAGTGAAAATGCCGTGCGAAATGCAATCAGGAAGTTCGGTGAGGATAACACCTTTGAGGATAAACCGAAAACGGGTCGAAAGAAAGGTCCTGCTAACCCTCAGTTGGATAAACGTATACTGAAGGCGTTCGAAGGCAAAAGAAGAAGGTTTCAGTTCGGGATGTGGCCAAAAAAGTGGGCACTTCGAAGTCAAATGTTCTTCGTGCTCAAGAACGTTTGAATCTTCGAACCTATAAGAAGCAGAAACAACCAAAACGTAGTCCGAAACTAGAAGCATCGATTAGGCCGAGGGTTCGAAAGCTGTACAATACGATTCTTGCTGGAAATTTGAACTGCATAATCATGGACAACGAAACCTACGTGAAACTCGATTACAAATCCTTGCCGGGACCACAATATTATACGGTGCGAGAAGGGCAAGTGTTAAAACAGTCCGAAACATCGATTGAAGTCGAAAAATTTGGTAAGAAAGCTATGGTCTGGCAAGCAATTTGTAGCTGCGGTGGGATTTCGACAAACTTCATCATCACTGCTTTAATGAACAGCAAATATACATCAAGGAATGTTTACAAAAACGACTTCTACCCATGATTCGAAACCACAAGGATCCTGTTAACTTCTGGCGAGATCCTGCTTCTTGCCACTACTCGAAATCAACGTTAGAATGGTAGACTACCAAAAATGTCACTTTCGTCCCAACAAGACATGAATCCACCAAATTGCCCAAAATCAACAACAATCAAAATTAGCTACATGGGTCTACTGCAAGGCTCATGTCTCAGTCCGCTCCTCTATAATTTTTACGTAAATGACATTGACAGCTGTCTTGTAACCCCATGTACACTAAGACAATTGGCAGATGATGGCGTGGTTTCAGTTACTGGACCCAAAGCTATTGATCTGCATAAACCATTGCAAGATACCTTAGATAACTTGTCCGATTGGGCTGTTCATCTTGGTATCGAATTCTCTGCGGAGAAAACAGAGTTAGTCGTCTTTTCAAGAAAGCATGATCCCGCGCAGCTTCAGCTCCATATGATGGGAAGAATGATCCAACAGGTTTTAACTTTTAAATACCTCGGGGTGTGGTTCGATTCCAAATGCACGTGGGGAGGACACATTAGGTTTCTGATAACAAAATGCCAACAAAGAGTAAATTTTCTTCGAACAATAACAGGATCTTGGTGGGGTGCTCATCCGGAAGATCTAATAAAATTGTATCAGACAACGATACTTTCAGTGATGGAATATGGATGCGTTTGCTTTCGTTCCGCTGCAAACTCTCATATTATCAAACTGGAGCGAATTCAGTATCGTTGTTTGCGAATTGCTTTAGGGTGCATGCATTCGACACATACAATGAGTCTTGAAGTTCTGGCGGGAGTTCTTCCATTAAAAGATCGATTTTGGGAGCTTTCATCACGCCTGCTAATAAGATGTGAGGTGCTGAATCCCATGGTAATTAATAATTTCGAACGACTAGTCGAGCTTCGATCTCAAACAAAATTCATGACAGTATATTTTAACCATATGTCACAGGAAATCAACCCTTCAAGATATATTCCTATCCGTGTCAGCCTCCTAAATATTCCTGACTCAACTTTATTTTTCGACACATCCATGCAGTGCGAAATGCGTGGAATCCCGGAACACCTACCCTCGACGGGAATCCCAAATATATTTACAAGTAAGTTCAGGCATATTGACTCTGAGAAAATGTTTTTCACGCACGGATCACGAATTTAAGAGGCTACTGGGTTTGGTATGTTCAACAATAATGTTTCGGTCTCATTTAAGCTTCAAGAACCTGCATCTGTTTATATAGCAGAGTTAGCAGCAGTTCATTATAGTTTGAGTGTAATCGTCACATTATCTCCAAAGCATTATTTTCTTTTCACAGATAGTCTGAGTACAATTGAAGCCATTCGCTCAAACGCTGCTGGCAAGACTGAACCGTTTTTCCTGGGCAAAATAAAACAGTGCCTGAACGACATTTTGAATAATAATTTTCAAATCACAATAGTTTGGGTTCCGGCTCATTGCTCCATTCCAGGCAATGAAAGAGCCGATATTTTAGCCACACGTGGTGCTATTGAAAGACCGATTGCTTTCAACGAATTCTATAGCTCGTCTCGCCAAAGAACACTTGCCAGCTGGCAAGCTTCTTGGGATAGAGATGATCTGGGTCGATGGATGCACTGAATTATTCCGAAAATATCGACAAAGGCATGGTTCAGGGGACTGGATGTGAGTAGGGATTTCATTTGTGTGATGTCCAGAATCATGTCCAATCACTACACGTTAGATGCACATCTCCTTCGAATTGAACTTTCCGAGACTAATTATTGTGCTTGTGCCGAAGGTTATCGCGATATTGATCATGTCGTTTGGACATGCGTGGAGCATCGTGATGTTAGATCTCAAACAATAAATTCCTTGCGTACCCAAGGTAGACTATCCAATGTCCCAGTTCGCGACAGTTACATGAAACTTCTTCATTATTTCATTAAGTCCATTGGAGTTCCAATTTAAATTTCATTTTATGTTAGACTGTTTTCTCTTCCATGAGTTCAACCAATAGCCAACTATCTTATGTTGAATAAAAGTGATGAACTGATACAAACAAATCTGGAATGTTTATAAGATCATGTACAAAATAAATGTATTTAATTTAATGTAATTTAAAATAGCAATTCGCTTGATAAAAACAGTGTTTAGATTAACTAATGAGTACCAACATACTAATATGATATTCGAAATGTATTAGGTTTTAAGTACTATGTATTGTGGGTGCCACGGCGAAGAAAAACTTATGTGTGTTGCCTATGAAATAAACGTATTTATGAGAAAATTTGTTTCAAAGCATGCTAATTTTTCAAAACAAAGCACGCTTGGTTCAGTTTAAACTGTTTAAGATCGACTCGATTGATTCGTTTCGAGAATCGATAAAACACACAGTCTAAGCGTGAAAACAATTCAGCTCAGTTACGCAACCGACTGCCACTGCCTAACACACACCGATTAATGCAATCGAATGCAACTGTAAAATCCAGCGACATTTTGCTGCCACAGAAACAGACCCCTCCCCCCTATGCAACCGACCCACACTTCGCCACTCGCAATTTAATTGTTTACTCAGTTCCGACCGAGCAGTTTCCTCAATTTAAAAACCGCGCACAAACAAAAGCAAAAATCTCTCGTTACAACATTCCATGAATGGTTTGACCGCGCAGTCTCATTAAAGGTGATGAATCATTAGAAAATAGAAAGAAGCTTCTTCTTGTTGTGTGGTTGTTTTTTTTTTGTCTTCTTATAGCGGTTTCCCGAGAACTTTTGTCCTACCCTTTTTTTGCGATTCCCGCTGCTTCCCACAGTTGCCACCGGTCAGTCATCAATTATCATACCTGGAAGGAAAAAGAACCGCAAACAAGTGTTCTTATCTTCTCGTACATAATTCAAAGCCAAGATGGGTCCCGATTCCGGTTCAGAGAAAACATGTCCAGAGAACCAAGGAACCAGTTCTCCGAGCTTATCTCCGATGATATACAACTGTTTGTTAGCTTATGAAATTTGTTCACGCTGGTCTCCGACCGGAATTGAAACTCCGTCAAGGATCGCCATCGCCTGAAGAGCAACAACAACAACAACATCAATGTGATCAATGTGAATGGCCTCGCCGTTGTGATCTTTTGAGTGGTATGCAAATTTACGGTTGAATCGATCGTCAAACAGAACGACAATGGAATGCTGAACCAGTCGCAGAGGAAGCGCTCGGTTGGTGCACAAGCGATAATACTTCCCATGGCCAACCGTGATCGGTTTGCCGAAATTTGAATACCAAATACTGGGTAGATTTTCCCGCCCAAATTGTGGCGTGGCTTGCTGGTGTCGGTGAGAATGATCGTACCGGTTGACGCCGAATTTGGAATTTTTTGAACGCACTCTTCTGATCCGAGTACCCTTGACCGTGCAAATTACATGGTAAAGCAAGCGCACGCATGTCGGCGGCGGGCAGTCAAATGCTGGCTTCCCCCATCCCTTCCGATAGTTCCATCACCGGTTCCATCGTTTGATGATGACTTAATAAAAGTTGTACAATATTATAATAACATGTAACGACGGAGTGCGCCGGGATGATCGCGGGCCGATGGTGGAATAGCTTGCGGCGACCGATCTTGGTCAAGTAGACCTTTACAATTATTTTACAATGAAAATTATAGAGGCCACACCATAGGAAGGAAATGTTACAAACTTTGGTAGTGGCGCTCGCGTAAAAGTAGGTAATGGTGCTAGCGCACCACAGACTAGGAATGGTCCGCGAGCTCCAGTCGATGTAATTAGTGTAATGGAACGGAATGTGCTGTGATAGTGTGTACTTTTTGTTCAGTGCGGAACCTTCAAACACAAGAAGTCCATTATCAAAATCTTTTCAATTGTCGGTAAATAGTCAGAGGCGATGTGAAGAAAAAAAAAACTATTTCCAATCGAATCAGCCATCATACGTCCTACAGTCGAAGCAACTGCGCTGTGATAAACACACAAAAAAAGACCCTAAAGCACCGTATTTTGAAATGTTTTTTTGCTTGAATGTTTGTATTGCCGCCTGCAGATGATATCGATAATGTCGATTAAAGTGCACCGGAGCTGCTAGCTGCGGCTTTCTCGGCTCAACACAACAACAACAACAAAAAAACGCTTTACAACCTATCGAATACTTCAATCACAGTTCAGCGGAATATAAATTGTCAGAGGGAACCGACGGAAGCCAGGAAGTCCACACCGTTCGGGTATTCCCCACGGTGATCCCGAACAGATCGAATGCGCACAAAACAACGCGCGATCGCGGCCTGGCTCTTTTCAGTTTCGCCGATCGGGATTTGAAAGTGACAGTCGGCTTAAGTCACCTAACCGGGGCCCCCGGTCGCAGAAAACTGAATACAATCGTGCCGTTAGTGAAATTTATTCTTGCCTTTGCGAGCGGTGCACCACCGGTAAACGACCGTGATCTGACGCCTTCGCCGCCTTCGCCGCCTCAGTGAACTGCCAAGTGTCCACTCACGGCGGCACCAACGGATCGGGTCGGAGTAGCGGCGCAGAAGACGCGGATCATTATCGTATAATCTGATTACCACTATTAATCAAAGTGAAAATAATTAAAATGTAACAAGCTGCGGGCGAATGTGCCGACTTTTCAATTAGCGAAAGGCGGCAAAAATGCAGTGGAATGATGCTTTTATAGATTGGCATCAATAAATATAAATAATTATTGGTTGGTGTTCGGTAATAGGCGCTAGGCTAGGAGCTATCAGTGTCTCTCGTGAAGAAAGAAAAAAAAAACATAAACAACGACGGATTCCCATCCAAGGCCGACTTGGCCGCCTAGTTTGTTTTTATTTTGTCATTTGTACTCGATTTATATTGTGCACGATTTTCCGTATGTCGCTTCTTAATTGCGGCAAATTATCGCAAGAGACCTTTAATAAATATGCTCAAGAAGTTGCCGTTTTTGTGATTTTGGTATCCGAACTTACCGTCGGCATCACTCGAAGACAAAAATACTGCATTATTTATTAATAATTAAAATTTTTTATTTTTAAATTCGTTGATTTTTCACTACTATTTTTTAAATTAAGTATGTCTTATTGTAATTTTTATTTTATAGGAAAGTTTCATATACTAGACGAATAAATTTAAAATTTAAATTTCAAAATTCGTTGAGTCGTCAAAATGTGCGAGTCGGTTACGTTACTTATAAAGACTGTCCCAGAAAGTATGGACGCACTTTGCTTTCGCTGTAAATAATTCATAAGTGTTAGATATTCAAATTTTATTCGATATACTGATCATATTAGACTACAACAACAGAATATTATTCTCAACATTTGCTACTTAGCCATTGTAGACTAGCTGGCGCACCTTCTTGCGAACGTTCTTCATTAAATTCCGTACAGACTTCTTGGCGACAAATTTTGAAACTTTTTTCAAATCCTTTTCGAACTGTTGAATGGTTTCGGCTGTCGAGAAATGTTTCCTAAGATGTGCCTTCGTTAATGCCCAAAATTCCTCAATTGGTCGAAGTTGTGGGCATTTTGATGGATTCATGTCTTTTGGGAGGAAAGTGACATTTTTGGTAGTATCCCATTCTATCGTTGATTTCGAGTAGTGGCAAGAAGCAAGATCTGGCCAGAAGACAACAGGATCCTTGTGGCTTCGAATCATGGGTAGAAGTCGTTTTTGTAAACATTCTTTGATGTTTATTTCGCTGTTCATTGAAGCAGTGGTGATGAAGGATTTCGAAATCTTACCGCAGCTACAAATTGCTTCCCAGACCATAGCTTTCTTACCAAGTTTTTCGACTTCAATCGATGTACCGGACTGGTTTAACACTTGCCCTTCTCGCACCGTATAATATTGTGGTCCCGGCAAGGATTTGTAATCGAGTTTCAGGTAGGTGTCGTCGTCCATGATTATGCAGTTCAAATTTCCAGCAAGAATCGTATTGTACAGCTTTCGAACCCTCGGCCTAATCGATGCTTTTTGTTTCGGACTACGTTTTGGTTGTTTCTGCTTCTTATAGGCTCGAAGATTCAAGCGTTCTTTAGCACGGAGAACATTTTACTTCGATGTGCCCACTTTTTTGGCCACATCCCGAATTGAAACTTCCTTCTTTTGCTCGAACGCCTTCAGTATACGTTTATTCAACTGAGGGTTAGCAGGACCTATTTTTTCGACGTTTCCGGTTTATCCTCAAAGTTGTTATCCTCGCCGAACTTCCTGATTGCATTTCGCATGGCTTTTTCACTTACTCCTTCCAAAAAGATAGCAAATCTTTCTCAGTGACAGTCCGCGTTCTGTGCACCATTTATACACAATTTTTTGTCGGCTGCTCGGCCATCCATGGAAGTTGACCATCAATGTCAATTTCCCTCTCTGAGCAGCCTAGATAGCCGTGTAGTGTCGGTAGCGGTTTCCCAACTGGCTAAGAATAACGCTACGGTCCACCTGTACCGGTGGTATAAGTCCACCAAACAGGTAAGCCGTGTGGCATCCGGCGGAATTATTTTTTACCAAGAATTGATCCACTGGTTTCCTGTTCCATGTCGTAAAAGGCCACAAAAATAGGAACTCCTAAGTCAAGGTGTATTTCCGTGCCGATGGCTGAATGGCTGCAGGAGGTTAAACAATGCAGTCGTGAACGGAATATCTTGGGATTTTCCCTTACTGTGTTAAGCGAAGCTCTGGCACAGTGGACGACTTCTTTCTTCGCAACTCGTGGGATTTAAATGATTAAAACATTTAAAAAAAATCCTTACATGGTTCGCTATAGGCGATTATAAGCCAATATATTTGGTTTCTTGTAGTTGTTGTACGGTAAGTGCTGGAGGTGGAGTGTTCGTTACTTTAATTGATAATGGTTAGAGTAGCACAAATCAATCTCCAGCATAAACGTACAGCAACTATGAATCTATCCAGACTTCTGCAAGAAGGTAAAGCTTCTTTAGCTTTGGTTCAAGAACCATATTTCCAAAAGGGAAACTTCTACGTTGGAAAATTGTTAAACCCAGTCTTTGTTGCCTTTAACAAGACCGGAATGACTAATCCACGTGAAATGCCTCGAGCATGCATACTTGCAAATAGTGCTCTCGATGTCTCTCTCATATCGGAGCTCACAACTCGGGATATTTGTGCTGTCACAGTTGGTATGACTACTGATGGCATAGACAGGAAATATGTCTATTGTTCGGCATATTTGCCGCATAACCAACCTTCGCCAAGCGATGACTTCAAAAAGGTTGTATCATACTGCTGCAAAAGTGATTTACCGCTTGTAATCGGCAGTGACATAAATGCTCACCATATCATTTGGGGCAGCACAGATATTAATTCGAGAGGCTCTGATATGATGGAATTTGTGAGCAGTACAAACCTGCACATAGTCAATGCAGGAAACCGTCCAACTTTTGCGAGATCTGGCAGAGAGGAGGTTTTGGACGTAACTCTCTGCTCTGATAGAATTGCGCATGAGTTGGTGAATTGGCTCGTCTCCGATGAGCTCGAACCTTCGTTGTCTGATCATAAGTACATATTCTTTGATCATTCAAACGTCAAATTTGATATTATCACATATCGTAATCCCAAATCTACAAACTGGGACCTCTATGAAGAGGGCTTGGCGACTAGATTTTACGGGTACCAACCAACAATTGAAACCCCAATTGATTTGGAAAATGTTGTCGACGAGACAAACTCACTCATAGTTGCAGCATATGAAGAGGCTTGTCCACTTCGGATTGTGCGAGCTACTAGAGGAACTCCTTGGTGGAATGCTGAACTTGCTAGACTAAGGAAACTATGCAGAAGAGCTTGGAATCACCGTCGCAGAAATGGGTCGGAGGCATTCGTGTCGGCTCGAAGGGCTTACAAAAATGCTCTTCGATCGTCTGAGCGAAGTGGTTGGAAAAGCCTCTGCACAAATGTCTCTAGTCTCAACGAGGCTAGCAGATTAAATAAGTTACTTTCGAAGTCTAAGGACTTTAATGTCAGTTTCTTAAGAACTTCAGATGGTGAACACTTGTCTGATGAAGGTGATGTACTTCACTATCTTTTTAACACTCACTTTCCAGGATGTATGGATCCATCACCGACAGCTCTTCCCGAGACTTTTTCAGGTAGTTACGATTCTTGGGCCCTTGCTCGAAGCGTTGTGACGATTGAATCGGTCAAATGGGCAGTTGAGAGTTTTGCTTCGTACAAGTCTCCTGGAAAGGATGGAGTTTTCCCAGTGTTACTGCAGAAAGGGTATGAACATTTCAAACATGTTTTGAAGAAAATACTTACTTTTAGTCTTGCGACAGGATATATTCCAAGAGCCTGGCAGGAAATAATTGTCAAATTTGTTCCCAAAGGCGGTCGCGACACTTATGAGGAAGCGAAGAGTTTCAGGCCTATCAGTCTAAGCTCATTTCTTCTTAAAACAGTGGAACGCATAGTCGATCACTATATCAGAAATGTTAGTTTGGGCCTGCATCCGCTACATGGAATGCAACATGCTTACCAGCGTGGAAAGTCCACTACAACGCTGTTACATGATGTTGTGTACAACATTGAAAAAGCTTTCTCACAAAAGCAATCTTGCTTGGGAGTTTTCCTAGATATTGAAGGTGCCTTTGATAACGTGTCTATCAATTCAATTCTGGAAGCAGCCCGTGGTCATGGCATACCTTCAAGTAGCACAAATTGGATACACGCAATGCTTAGCAATCGACTTCTTTGTTCATCGCTTCGGCAAGCAGAGATTAGAAAGCTGAGTGTCTGTGGGTGTCCTCAAGGTGGTGTACTATCCCCACTTTTATGGAACCTAGTCGCTGATGGTTTGTCAAGGAAACTTAATAACCTTGGATTTCCGACTTATGGTTTTGCCGACGATTATCATATATTGATGACCGGTATAAGCATTAACACTCTCTTTGATTTAATGCAACAAGCCCTGCGATCTGTTGAGCAATGGTGTTGTCAGGTTGGATTATCTGTAAATCCGGGCAAAACATCAATGGTGCTTTTCACTCATCGTAGGATAATCACAGGAGCTCGTCCGTTGCAGTTCTTTGGTTCAGAGGTCACTGTGGTCGAACAAGTTAAATACGTCGGGGTTATTCTTGACTCAAAACTGAATTGGTCTGCTCACATTGACTTCAGAATTAAAAGAGCTTGCATGGCTTTCGGCCAATGTAGACGAGCTTTTGGAAAATCATGGGGACTCAAACCCAGATATATTCATTGGATCTACACAACTATTGTTAGACCAATTTTAGCATATGGATGTCTTGTATGGTGGCAGAAAGGAGAAGTCGCGACAGTTCAGTCAAAGCTAAATCATCTCCAAAGGATGGTCCTAATGGCGATGACAGGAGCATTCACGACAACTCCTACTGCTGCTCTAGAGGCGCTACTGTGCATTAAACCACTACATGTGTTCCTAAAACAAGAAGCATTATCTTGTGCATATCGTCTTAAGGTTACAGGGCTTTGGAACAGTAACCCATTAGATTATGCTACCAGCCACACTCGCTTGTGGTCTCAAATGGTTACGTGGGATGAGTATTTACTCGCTCCTAGTGACCTAACTCTCACATGCAGTTTTCCTTTCAAAACATTCCATGTGAGCTATCCTCTTCGTGAGGAATGGTTGTCTGGTTGTCTGGAACGACAACTTGATGAACACATAGTTTGTTATACGGACGGTTCTCTGTTGAATGGTCGTGCTGGTGCTGGTGTCTACTGTCGTGAAATGAGGCTGGAGCAGTCTCATTCACTTGGTAGATACTGTACTGTGTTCCAAGCAGAAATCTACGCGATTCTGTGTGGAGTACAATCGGCACTTCAGCAGAGGATCTGTGGTAAGCGAATTTATTTTTGTTCCGACAGTCAGGCAGCCTTAAAAGCACTCAGTTCGAATGACTCACGGTCGAATCTAGTGATCGCATGTCGAACTCAAATTGAAGACCTCAGCATTTCAAATGCTGTTTACTTCTTATGGGTACCCGGCCATTCTGGTATTACTGGAAATGAATGGGCTGATGAGTTGGCTAGAGCTGGTGCAACGAATGATTTCGTTGGTCCTGAACCAGCTTTACCACTTTCAACTAGTTGGATAAAGCACAAGATTCGTTCTTGGGCTGTATCCAAACATGCCAGCTACTGGCGCAGCTTGCAAACTTGCGCTCAGACAAAAGCATTTCTACCAGATTTAAATCTGAAAATGTCAAAGTGTCTACTGCATTTCTCCAAGCATCATTGCAGTATTCTGGTCAGAGCTCTGACTGGACATTGCAAACTCAATTATCACATGGCTACTATTCAACGTGCTGAGTATTATTCGTGTGATTTGTGTGAATGCGATTATGGTACTTCATATCATCTGATATGTAACTGTCCCGCATTGACGCAGCTACGTATCCGGGTTTTTGGTTCTCCATACATGGTTGAGTCTGTGTATGCGGAGCTAAAATTGAAGGATATTCTCTCGTTTCTTACCCAATGTGGTAAGGAGCTATAGTCAGAAGGGTTCATCGTTCTTCCTGGAGTGAATGAATCCCTTCTGTATTTACCTTAAATAGGGTTTAGCAGATTGTTTGGCATCTTTTAGGGGGTGCCGAATTTACTTCTGCTCGTACATACTGCGAATCGTTCTGCATTCTTCCGGGAGTGCAGAATGGTGTCGCTTTTGTAAGATCTTCAAATCCTCTCGGGGGTTGGAGGTTTTATTAACAGCGGACTGTTCGGGACCTCGTAGAGGTTCAGAATTTACTTCTGCTTCCACTAAATGTGATCCTCAGCAGATTGTTCGGCATCCCTTAGGGGTGCAGAATTTACTTCTGCTTTTATGTGTTTTTGTGTCGTCAATTTTTCCCATCCTCCTAGTCCAACCCTTACCATTTCCTTTCAATCCTTCCCTCTTATATATCGGGAAAATGATGCTAAAAACAAATGGATGGCAAGGCACAAATCTCCAAATATCAAGGGGAACGTGCCATTTGAGCCAATTTGTTCTGATTCCTGATATACTCCTTCCAAAAAGATAGCAAATCTTTCTCAGTGACAGTCCGCGTTCTGTGCACCATTTATACACAATTTTTTGACGTTGTTCTGCTGAAAGTCCACGCATTTCGAAACAACCTAATGAAAACGAATAAACAACTGCACATGTGATTAGAAAAGAGTGTAAACAACAGGACGCAGCCATAAAAATTAACAGATGAATCATTGCGAAATGGCAGCGGTTTTTGGTCGCGTCCATACTTTCTGGGACAGTCTTTAATACCAGATCTCCAGGTTTCATGCAATTTTAAGACATTTGGCATAAACAATTTGTTTGATTCCAGAAAACTCAAAAATTTTGGAAACAACGCGGAAAACTCTTTACTTTCGCTTGGGGTTTTCGCGCAAGGACGACGATTTTGAGGTAGTCAGGCACATATCTTCAACTGAACGTTATAAAAGGGGAACCGTGGTCGAAAATCGACCATTTATTCTTGTGCGTTGGATGGAAGCTGACGTCGGGGAGAGAAGACGCATTCAACTTCAATTCAACCTGGTTAAAAATCTCAAACGCTCAGGTCGTAGTTCGCATTTGCCTTCCGGTCGTCAAGGCGAGAAGGCGCATTTAACCAGTTCCGCAGCATTTGGCACTGCCAGCGGATGTGTTGCGATTTGTACGCGAAGCTAGTTTCAACTCAAACAAGAGCGATTGCACCATGCAACAGAGCTGCTGGTCGTTTGCATTGCAAAGAAAGAAAACGGAAAGTGGACAACATTATATAAAATCAGCCGTTCTAATGGCTCTAAATGTTATCTAAAGTACTATAAAGATTACTTTTTTGTAAATCGAAGGAAAAAATCATCAGTTTAGTGAAAATCCAAAGTAATTTGATTTGCTTCGTGCACTTTTCGCTGTGCGAAAATCGTTCGAGAAAAATGTTCCGAGAATTCCACAATTTGGTCCTTCTAAAAGACAGAAATGAATCCTGTACAGCATCTTCATAGTTTCTTTCAAAGAAATGTGCAAATCCGAAATGAGATAATCAATGTCAAAAATCGTTTGAAATATTAGTAGTGAAAAGGGGGACAGTTTCGCAATTCACACAATCGATCAACTATCAATTCGCATTCGAAAGTGTAAAGAAATCGACATTACACACCCGTACTTTTTTAATACTCGCGTCACTACACATTCACATCTAAAAGGTTTGAGCTAACGGAAACAAAATATAATAAACAAAGAAGGGAATGTCGGGAATTATTAGCCGATTATATAAAATTTAATCAAAATCTGTTTTTTGTCTTTCTCATATAGCAAGGTTATGCAATCACTGTGAAAATCGAGTTTTGAACCGAAGCCCGAAGGGACGAGTGTCATATACCATTCGACTCAGCTCGACGAACTAAGCGAACTGAGTCTGTGCGTATGTGTGTGTGTGTGACAAAAAATTATTCACTCACTTTTCTCGTAGATGACTGAACCGATTTTCACAAACTTAGATGCCATGAGGGTCATTTCACCGAAAGCCATTTCGCCGAGAGCCGTTTCTCCGGAAGGGTTTTTTCGCCGAAAGGGTCATTTCGCCGAAAGGGTCATTTCGCCGAAAGGGTCATTTCGCCGAAAGGGTCATATCGCCGAATGTCATTTCGCCGAATTCTTCAGTAGTCTTCATATAAAATATGATTTGAAATAGAGACAAATAAAAAGTGATAATGTTTACACCCGGTTTGCTGAACTACAATCGTACTTCTGAAATAATCCAGAAAGACTGGGTCAGTGCTGGGCAGTTCAAATTGAACTGCTTAATGCAAACTTAAACAGTTCAACTTGAACCGCTAAGCAGACGTAAAGTTATTACTATTTGCAAAACACTTATTAATTGGCACCGAAGTCTTTGCTGACGTGCCGAACGAAAACGTTATCTTCGGCTAATACTGGCCGATTCAGGTATTTATCATTTAGGGGTAAACCTAAGTTTGTGCTTAGGGTACATAACAGTTTTTACTTTTCTGTACGTTTCGTCTTAGACTCGTCAGTGCAGAGCAGTTTTTTAAATTATTTTTATTTCATAATCTTCAGAACGGCATTCCCAAGAAAACTTTATTGAGCTATTTTCCGATAAGTGAGTGCAATGAAATAAAATATCGTGTGCTATCCGACCTCGCTACCGCTTGTTCGGACTTAACTAAAATAAAGAAACCGTTTTCTAATTCATTATGCGCTGTAAACGAAATTGCCCTTTCGACGAAATGACCCTTTCGGCAAAATAACCCTTTCGGCGAAATGACCTCTTCGGCGAAACGACTTTCGGCGAAATGACCCGCTCCCCATGAGAATATCCTAATTTTCATTCGGATCACACCCGTGGTTCCGGAGGTAAGGTGCGTAGTGTAAAAATGTTAATTTCAAAAAAAATTTTTTTTTCGTAAGCTACTTCTTTATATTGGCTAGTGAATTTCTTTAGTTTGCAGAACATGAGAGTCTGTAACCAAATAAACCATTGATAGTCCCATAAATGATTTGCTTAATTTTATCCAAGTCCGACTACCGGTACATTTTTTTCCAAAATTCCAACCGTCGTAGAGAATCGTAAAAAAATTGAAGGTCATATCAGTGTATAGTTGAATGAACCGAATGTCGTTATAACCATATCTAGCTTTCGATTCAGGGATTCTGTATGGGACCACAGGGCCGAGAAAATATGACCACCATTTACGATGTCTCCGGAATCAGAAACCGGGAACCAGGATAGCCGAAATGAGTTTTTTTGCCGTCTAGTGATAATGACTAGCGAATGGGTTAGTTTTGAGGTTAGCTTAGATAACTTTCAACGTTCTTTTGTTGCCTTTCTCTTTCTCATGCAATCTCAGTGAAAACCAAGTTTTGAACCGAAGCCCGGAGGGACGAGTGTCATATACCATTCGACTCAGTACGCGTATACTCAGTAGACTCAGTGTCATATACCATTCGACTCGAGTACGCAAAATTTATGTGAGTGTGTGTGAATGTACGTGTGTGTAACGTTTTTTGCACTTTTCTCTGAGATGGCTGAACCAATTTTCACAAACTTAGATTAAAAAAAGAGTCTTGCAGTCTCATACAAAATTCCTGAAGTTTGTTTGGATCTGACTTCCGGTCACCACAAGAATACCACAGTATTATTTGAAGAATACCACAGTTTTATTTATGATAGTATGATTGATATGAGAAAGGCATCATCAAACCAGTAGGTTGATTAGAACAGTTTTTTTTTACTAGGGATGGGGGTTTTCCGGAGTACATCAATTCCATACCAGACAAACTAGGCTACATTGCCCATATGAACACTGGTTACTGAGAACCGAGACCATCATCGAAATGATAGATTCCTTGTGAAACAAATGATCAACAGTCTATTTTTGGTCCGAATGTCACTTTCTTGGCGTTGTAAACAGTGCTAATTGACTCATCGTCCGAAGCTCAGCAAGACACTTTGAAAGTCTCCCTAATTGATAAGAACCTTAAGTTCAGTTACGTAGGCTGTGAGAAATAGAAATTTAACTGCGTTGAAATGACACAATCCTACAATTCACTTGATATAATTCCCATCCCATAATCATATTTTGGGTGCGAAAAGGTGTGATGACATTTTTGTTGCAAATCCCGATATGGAGGCCGTTCACTGGCCACCGTTCAGGTGGGTGTCGTGGAACCAACTGCAACCGTTGTCCTACTAACTTGCTCACTAAAAAAAAGATCGACAACGTGATGGAGGAAAAAACAACTCATTATAAACCGATTCAACATCAGTACGACGGGAGTTGTTTAGTGATCATCATCATCATCATTATCAACGAACAAGCTCCGGGCCGACGGCGAGAAGACGCAGTCTGGTCTGGCATACAAATGACCATCAGTTCTGAGTTGAATAGTTGCCATTCCATTCAGCATAACTCAACGACGCGTGTTGAACCACCAACAGGTTATCAACTGACTGTTGGTGTTCAGTAAATAACAGGTACAAGAAAATTTGATAAGCAACCGTTTGAGTCGAGAGATGAAAACGAGCAAACAAACAAATAAACAGGAATTGGAAACTGCTTGACTTGGCGCGATTTTAGCTCTTGCCGGTAATCAACAACGACACGGAACTGAAGTAAATCAAACCTCTCTAAAACAGTGTCGAAGAATAAATTGGTAAGTACATGACGCTACTATTAATAATTCCTGCGAACTTCGATTAACTAGTGCAAGGGTAATAAAACTCCCATGTGTCTCGGAGGAAGGAACCAGGGGTGAGATGATCGGAAACGCGAAATTCGTTTAGCACATGTTCCCTACGAGTTATAGTGTGTTATGCTAAAATTCCACTTTCACATTGTCGTGGGCATACCGGATGCCGACCGGAGCGTGTTCCTGCGTTCCTGCGACCGATTCCATCCGTCTTGCCGCATGATAGTAACTGGCGAAGGTTTCGCTAAGGATGATTAAGTTATATCTGGACTGGATTATTGTGCATACAACCTTCCCTCGTCGTGAGGGTAGAAATCGAACGTATCTCCGAACAGCACCAGCAAGCCAGCACCGACCACGCAAACAATTATTATTATTATCTCCGGTGGGACTAAATGGCGCGCTATTGGACTGCTGCGGAAGGTGAGATTCAAACGGTTTTCTAACCGATCGCCCACTGGAGCTGGATCTCGACTGCACACGGTCCTTCTCCTGTGAGGCAAGTGATCGTAATCAGGTGTCAAGTTTCCGATAATAGATGATTTCAGTGCGGCGAACTCAGACAGCAGCATTTTATCTGGAGGGTGTAGTTGGTTGGACTTTAGCGGGAATTACTGTTATTAGATAAGCCGATTCTTCGCTGTAATTACCGGTAATCATCCCATTGGAACGCGTGGAATTTCCTGACCGCTTGGACACTTCGAAGTAAAGTAATCGAAGCGGTTTATTCAAATGATGAATTGCTCTAGTAGAACAGGTCAAAAGTCTGCTTCGCTTGGAGATGGTGCAGATACAGATACAGCTTACTGTTGGAGCAGATTAGAAATTCAACCGATCAGAGCAAGGAAGTCTCCTGCAGTATAACGTTTTTCTGTTATACATTAATGAGTGTTTCAAACTTTGCATTAATTTCAAACGATTTTTAGATCAATGGCAACATCATTTTCATCGAGCATGGTTAAAAATGAATGACGAGACGGTTCTAAAGTCTAAAGACAAGCCTCATCCTAGGTATAGATAAATACGTGCGACTTTTTCGGTTTCATTTGAGTCCCACTTAATTAATTAAATCCATCTATTGAGAGGAATTATGAGCAGTTTAGATTGGATAGATACTTTTGTAGACGAATTTCAACCGATATCTCACGGCAGAAGTGACACTTTGCCAAATCCTAAAAAGTAGTAGAACTTTGTGAGGATCGCCGAAAAATTATATGCGTTTCTTTAACAGCAATTCCATGCGGAATCGGCTGACAATTGCCTTCGTTCTGCATGAAACTTTGCATGTGTGCTCGTTATAGCAAATGAAGTATTTTTCACTGGTCTAGAGATTTTTTTCACTCATGACTAATGTATGAAAAGGGCGTATGTGTTTTTAGTCACAATATTTTCAAATAATCTATCTATCTATATATATATATATATATATATATATATATATATATATATATATATATATATATATATATATATATATATATATATATATATATATATATATATATATATATATATATATATATATATATATATATATATATATATATATATATATATATATAAATGGATGTAAGTTTACTACTGAACGGATTGCCACCAAACTTGTACTTCTTGTATTTCAGAGATGGCTTAGGAAGTATATTTATATGGAAGGGAGCGTAGCAAGTGTCATTACCAAGGGGGGGTCATGGAAAAATACATATAACTTGACACCGTAGACCGTAGAAACATTTTGCATACCTTAGATATGACTACAGGGGGGTGGATGTAGCAAGTACCTTTAAATAGGGGGGTGTAGTGTTTAAAACGGCATAATTCCGAACTACTGAACGGACTTGACCACCAAACTTAGCACAGATACTTCTTGCTCTTCTTGGATGGTCATAAGGATATTTCAATGGGGAAGGGAACGTAGTAGGTGTTCTTAACAGGGGGATGTCATGAAAAAATTTGTCTAATTTGACGAGAATCGATACTTTTTTTAAGACCATATAAACATTTCGCATGTATTAGATATGATTATATGGAGGGTGGATGTAGTAAGTGCCTTTAAAAAGGGGGTGTAATGTTTGTAATGGCATTACTCCGGAATTACTGAACGGATTGCTATCACTCCGGGTACATGTACTTCTTGCTCTTCAGAGATGGTTATAAGAATATTTCCATGGGGGGAGGGAGCGTAGTAAGCGTCCTTAACAAAGGTGGTCATAAAAAAAATTGATCCAATTTGACGAGAATCGGTACTTTTTGAAGACCGTAGACACTTTATGCACAACTTAGATATGATTATAAGGATATTCTGTGGGGAGAGGGTGTAGTAAGTGCCTCTAAAAAAGGAGTGTAATGTTTGTAACGGCATAACTCCGGGGCTATTGAACGAATTGCTATTAAATTTGGTACAGTTATTTATTGTTCTTCAGAAATAGCCATAAAGGTATTTTTGTAGGGGAGGAAGCGTAGCAAGTATAATTAACAGGAGGCCAAAATTAAAGTTTTTGTAATCCTCATGAAATTTTGAATAAATTATTCTTTGACATCAAGACGATTCAAGTAACTGTTTTTTGAAATATTTTGAGAACAAAATCGAATAAAAATTGCTGGTTTATAAAATAACACATTTTTATAGATTAGATAATTTGCGAAAAATAATAAGACAATTGTCGTTTTACAAACCAACCATATTATTTCCCATCGGCATCAATACTCATTACATTTTTCATGTTTTGAATATCTTAATAATAATAGACTTTAACTTCAACTAACCATTAAGCTTTATTTTTTGCGGATGTATACATAATAGATAGCTCATTTCTGTGCCTATTGAAAATAATTTCGCAGCAATCTGATTTTTCGGATTTAACAAAAAAAAATCCCGATCCGGCAAGCGATTTGGGAATGTGGTGAAATAAGCGCTCAAATTCAATAGAACATCGCCCAATTGAACATTTCTGGTCAAAGTTTCAGGTCAGGAACGTTGTAAGCATCCCAAAACTGTTGAAACAGAGCAAGAATTGAACAAAATGGGATGAAAACAAAAAAAAAATACATTTTTTAAGCTGCTTTTTTACGCGGATCTCCAAAGTTACGAGTTTTTTTAACGCAGATTTTCGAAGTCACGCGATTTTTTTCCCAAGCGGATTCCCGAAGTTAGGCGGTTTTTTACGCGAGTTTTCGAAGTTCTCCGGTTTTCTTATTTTGTCTTAGAAATGCATAAAACGTCGAGATCTTGTGTTATCCAGAATTTTTTTAAGTCTACTCTCAGACACTTGGAAAACTTTCGATTTTTTTCAAAAAAAATTTTTACTACATCAGGTCTCAACGTTTCATGCATATCCAAAAAATCATCATGCATCAACAAAAAATTTTCGATTTTTGAAATCTCAAAAATGGTTTAGGTCCCAAAATTCGATTCTTTTCAAAAATGTTTTTTTCTGAGATTACACCAGATCTCGACGTTTCATTTGCATCAAAAAAAAAGTTTCGATTTCGGAGTCCCAAAATCGATCCTTTAAAAAAAATTCTGAGATTACACCAGATCTCGATGTCTCATGCATTTCCAAGACATTTGGCATTTAAAAAATTCTAAAGTTTTGCGGCAATTTCCGAAGTTATGCGTTTTTTTTGTGCAGTTTTTTACGCGGTGCGTATCCCTTGCGTAAAAAAAAAGACCTCAGTGTATTGGGAAAATCGGTAGTACTTAATTTTTTGAGTTGGATGAAAAGATAATAATAATAATAATAATAATAGTAATAATAACAATAATAATAATAATAATAATAATAATAATAATAATAATAATAATAATGTAGATAGCAGTCCATCACCACCAAACTAGTTTTAGTGACCCTGGTAAAATTCCCGAAATAACGAACAACGGAAATCTGTACTGACCTGTACTGATAACGATCACTAAACTTATTTTGTTTAGTAATATTGGTTACAGTTCTAAAGACGTAAATAACATGTGATTAGATTTGATTGTAACATTGTCATACTTGTTCTTATTCCATCAGCCCTAATTTCATGAACACTAACGATCTAGTTTTTCCGTCTTGGAATTCACTGTGCATAGCAGTTCAAATAAAAACACTAGCGCACCATAGAAGTTCAACAGGAACCGACAAGTTGATTTAAACTTTAACCTTATTTCGGTAACACTTTTATAATTCCGCCGGAAATTCGAATTGAAATTACTAATCAAATTGCATTCGTATGTCTCGTTTTGTGTTTTAGTGTAGAGTAGCCGTTTTTCAACCAACGGTTATAAAATTATAAATTGACGAAAAATATTTGTAGTCGTTGTGAGTACATTTTGTAAAATTTTTGTGACTAAATAATACATAAAATTACAGTTGCCCTGAAGATGAAGGTATAACCTTCGAAACGTTGGTCTTTAACGGAAAAATAAATGTTTTGAATAGAAACCCAATTGACCAAAAAGCCATCGCTTTATTTGAAACATCATTAATTGGTCGCACCCGTAGCAAAGGAAATGTCTTTTACATGTAGTATGAAAAGAAGAGGTCCTAGATGAGAGCCCTGAGGTACGCCAGATGTTACATCAATTGGTTCAGACAGACTGTTTTGAAAGCGAACTACTTGTACACGTTTCGTTAAAAATGATTCGAGCCTCTGTAGTAGATTGTGTTCTATGCCATATTTCTGCAGTTGCAGGGTTGTTACGAAAAATTTCAAAATTAAAACGCGCGAAGTCGAAAACAAAAACTAAAACGCGCGATATTTGAGCGAAACGTTTAAACCACTATTTTTATGCAGGTGATGCTTACCGCAGAACTAACAGTGAAAATTAAATTGCTTACAATTTTGTGATTTTGAAAGAAGTTAAACAGATTTCAGCAAAGACAATTATTTGCTTCGACATCTTCTTGCTCGGTAAGCTTTTCCTTCTCGGAAAGAATAATTTTAAGTTAGACCACATCAGGATGATCTGATTTAATCTTTCTAATGACAGTTTCAATACAATTTATCGCTTCCTGTTTAGCTTTCGTTTTCTGAGGCAGCGCATTTTCCTGTCTGAATGTTTTTCTTTTCCTCCTCATATTTTATTCTTTTATTTGGAGCAGGAAAACGCCCACTGCAGTTAGTTTCTGTCAAACTTGCTCTCCGGCAGGCGTAAAACCTCGTCATCTCTTACATCAATAGATTACAATCATCCAAATGATACATTTCCTTAAATCCAGTGCTTCTACAGCAACTAAATCTAATGAGACAATAACATGAGGAACGATTTCTTGATAACAATACGTGATAAATGGAAGTCAGAAGAATTGAAACATTTTTTAAATATACGACACATGCTAGCAATGGGCTCGTTTTTCCATAATTAGTTAAAACATAAGGAATCCGCAGAAAAAATAGGATCAAAGATTACGACGTCGAATGTCTAGTTATAGTAGCTCGGAGCAATCGATTCGGGACTGAAGTAGGTCTGCCACAAAACTAGCCTTACAAACATCACGACGGATAGATAATAAGTCGAGACGAATCAGTTTGCAGCGGTCATGGCCACTCGGTAAGTTTAAAGGATATCTCCATGAAGACGTCGGAGAACGAATCGGACGAATTTGCGTTAAATCACTTCAATGCGTTGGATATCGATGAGGTGACCAGATAACAGCAGCATATTCGAGAGTTGAGCGAACGCAATACGGAGCTTCAAGCAATGTACATCAGAGAATTCTTCAGTAACGCGAAAAATAAATCCTAACAGCTTAGAGGCTTTGAAAATAGTAAAATCTATGTGCTCTTTGAAATTTAACTTGGAACTCAGAAGAACACCCAGGTCCTTAACAGACGATGCGCGTTCGAGGACAGTTTATGAAATATTATAGTCGAACTTGAATACAAACTTTTTGCGACTAAAAGAGATGACGCAGTATTTTGAGGCATTTAAAACCATTTTGCTGATTTTACACCAATTAGTTCAATTATCTAACAGTTCTTGTAGGTACTCTGAGTCAGCTACAGATTTGATTATATGAAATATTTGAAGGTCATCGACGAACGATACTTTCATACACTTGATCGAAAAATTTAGATCGTTGAGATATAGTAAAAATATAAACGGTCCAATGCGACTTCCTTGAGGAACTCCAGAGGTTACAGTAACTGGTGATGTTGTACAGTATCTTATTTTCACTATCATTTCACGACCAGTTAGATATGATCGAAGCCAATTTAAATATGATCCATTTAATCCAAGTCTATTTAACTTGTAGATCGTTATGTTATGGTTGATTTTGTCGAACACAGCAGAGAAATCGGTGTTTATAAAATTACTTGTAGACGTGCTTGTAAAGAACATATGATTAAGGAAGTTTAGGTTACTAAATTTGTGGAAGTTGAACGCTTTGGCATGAATCCATGCTGAGTCTCAGATATGCAATCAGAGCAACTATGTGTTATTAAATTCAGAATTATAATTTCAAGCAACTTCGATACAGCGCAGAAAGCAGCAATTCCACGATGGTTGGATACTATACCCTTGTTACTTATTTTGTCGTGAATACGACTTACTTTACTATGGGGGACCTTTTCTAAATTTACACTGAACTAGAATAGATGGAACTTAATCATGAATATCTCTTGTTGTACTAAACCCAACAACATTTTTTTTTCTTCATGCTATAAAAAATATCATATGATTAGCAAATTGTGATAAAATTTTCAGTAGCATTAAATAACCACAAATAACTCAAAATCATAGTTTTCTAAAATGTTTGGTATCAACGAGTATCAAAAAGAAAAACTCTTGAGGCTTGTTTGTCTTTCTCATGTTCGGACGACGGTTTTGATGCAGTGAACGACATTGCATTCTCGTGGTACCTCTCAGTAAATTATATATTTAATTAGTAAAGAACTTTTTGATACTTTTTCCATAGAAATTCTTGCTCTGGAAATTAAGAAAGTATGCAAAATTCACACAATATATCACCTTCCATTTCAGATATCAAAAAGTGTGAAGAGACACCATGTCAACTTTTGTAAACCGGAAACACATGGGATTTCTTCCATATTGCAGAAGAAAAAAATCCAGAACGCAAAGAGCAATTGAAAATGTTGGATGGTGGAACCAACAAACTTTTAGAACAATTTCTTATCACCATGGATGGAATCCTGTCGGGTCCAGCACTAGACGAACGTTCTAACTTTTTCCCCTCCGCTTCTTTTCTTGTCCAACTTCGCTTCGTACGCCTGACGTGCAAATTTTGCTTTAAGAATGAGATTTTCATCACAAACAAAATTTGTGATAATATTATCGAAAAATAGCATTCCATTAAGAAAGTTATTTGCATTATTGAATGTGTTTTCATTGAGACGATATCTTCCATCAGACATCAATATCTTTGAGTGCGAAAAGCTTCTTTCGATTTCCGCTTTAGAATGGGACAACGCAAGTACATATATCGAAAAGTTTTTGTAATTCCTGGTAACAGTTATGCTTAAATAGCGATATGTACAACTCGAGATTGGAGAGAATAAAATCAAAATTTTGTCCACTAAAGAAAATATTTGCTAGAGCCGCATCCTTGTAAAATTTGGTTTTATCAAATTCACAATTTCGGTCAGTTCGACCTGTTGGCTCGATTGCTGAAACGTTCCCCATCTTTAATTTTTTGGGGTTTCATAAAACTCACAAGCTTCAAAAATATGTAAGAAACCGTTTATTCTAGAACAAATACCTCACAAGTCTGAAATAATGTTTCTTGCAATTCGCGCGAAATCTGCGCCATCGCATCAGAATCTGACCAAAAACCGCGCGAAATCCGCGAAAATTGCGAAATCCGCGAAAACCGCGAAATCCGCGCGACCGTAACAACCCTGCAGTTGGTATAATAGTAATGGTATGTCACTATGGCCGAAAGTTTTACTAAAGCCGGTGTATAGAGATTCTACGTGGTTGCCAGAATCCATGACATTCAAAGTGAAAGTGTTAAATTCTAGAAGATTTGTTGTGGTTGAGCGACCTTTAAAAAAATCCATGCTGTTTGTTTGGAATAACATTTTTCAATTGTTGGAAAAGTTTTCCGTTTACAATTTTTTCAAATAATTTAGGAATGCTTGAAACAATGACTTTTCCGGATATCAGATTTCGAGCCTAATTTGAATATTGGTACAAGAAAAGAAAATTTTCAAATTGGATGCCGATTTCGATGTTGTTTTTTCCTACTTGCCCATAGAGATGCATAGTTTCGTGGCAGTGTAGTTGAAAAAGTTTTTAGGACATGATTTTATTTTACGTCTGTTTGATTGTATTATTATAAAAAGGTATAGAATTCGTTCAAACCAAAGAAAAAAAATCTCTAAGGGTGGAAAAGCATGTCAGGTTTAGTCGTATTCCTGTTATCCAGTTATGTCTCTGACATTACCCACCCGTCATTTTAAGCTAGAATAATAAAGGATAAAAAACTGATAGTAACTTCCAATTTTCATTCCAGGAAGAATTTCGCATACAGGAAACGTAGATTGCCCAAGGTTGAAATTATAAACTCGTCTCGCTATTCTGCAATTCATTACCGAAACACAAGTCGAAACTGGTGCGAGATCGTCGAGGAAGTCGAAATCATCTAACATCCGTTTCAAGGTAGGCCAAACAAAGGCAAAAGAACTGCTACGTAATACAACTTGGTTTTAAATGGAAGGTACCACCGGCGCACATACTGTTACCCACTTGCCCCGAATCCGGTAATGGAACCAACTGTTTTGGGTCGAACAGGCGTGGAAATGTGGAACTAGCGCTGGCCTGGCCTTCATCATCTGGCAATTTGCAACCTATGCAAAATTACTCGAGTCCAGCCAACCAACGGTCGTCGATTCGTGGCTAAGTTTCACCTCCTACTTTTACTATTTACTACGTGATCGAGTACCTACCCAGTCCGGGAATTGATGATGAGCACGAAGAAGAAAATGATTATGATCACGGTGATGCAAACAAATTATTTAATTTGGGCTTCAAGCTCCAGACAGGCCCCGGATCTACGTCCGAAACCGTGGCTTTTGCGGTTTTGTTTTTAGGATGCCGCACATCGAAAATCGACCATTGTCAAGCGGACTTCGCACTGGCACTGACTGAAGTGGAGGCTCGATTATGGACCGCTCCGCCTCGTCTGTGCGCAAGTTATTTATATTCGCACCTACTTTTTTATTTTTGTTATTTGTTACGAACAAATATAGCAACAGCACAATTCGTTACAGGGGCAAACCACTCACACGCACACATACCACTCAGGCGCCGCTGGATCGCCAATTGGTTTGTTTTCAATTAATGAACACAAATGTTATTATGTTCCGCGCAAAGAATCACGAACATGTGTCCGAAATTGCTGCGCGGCGTCAACGTCTCCGGAAAATTCAACCAATTTTGTGGCTTTACACACCCACCCACACACACAGACACAGACACCGACTACCGACACGTGACGCGGTACGTGGATGGCCTTTGGCTTATTTCCTTCCGTCAGCGTCGTTCAAGCGACTTTCGACGTTTTTCCAACAGCCTCACAGTTTCTCACCACCGCCAGCCGCTTTGGGGACTTTTTTTTCTTTATATGCGATCAGCTGCTGCCGAAGAAACGACTGAATTGTGTGCATTTGTGCATGGTAAATTTGAATGAATTGCAGATAATAGCGAATGAGGCTAATTTTGTGCATTCAACAGCACCCGAAAGCAAGTGAAAAACCGCAAGTCTGCACCGTCGAATGCCGGCGCGGGGCGGGTCAATGGTCGTCCGGAATAGCGGCTAATTTTGCCAAATCCAAGCTTTGGTGGTGGTGAGAGATTTCGGTGAAAGCTTATCGATTTGCGTCAAGGCCAGTGATTAGATTGTAACGCCGCTAGAGGCACCGGTTGGGGAGATTTCTGATGCAGCAAACTTGGCAACTGATTCCTAGTCTACACCACGGTACGGTGGAGTTAGCCTGGCTTATATTAGCTTCCAACTTGCAGTACGAACCAAATTGGTATATCATTTTTTACCAATATAATTGACGGGTGGGAAATGTCAGAGACACAACCAGATGTCATGGATACGTATAAAATAGACCTCAAAAATTCTTCGATGTTGAACACTACAGAGTCCTCGAAAACGGAGAAAAACAATTGATCTTGGATCTTTTGCTTCAAAATAGGACTCAATTTCAGTGATAGCCTCATCATTCGTGCGAAATTTCCTACCGGCGAGCATTTTTTTCGGGGCTGCGAATAGCCAGTAGTCGCTGGGAGCCAAATCTGGCCAATACGGTGGATGTGAGAGCAATTCGAAGTTCAATTCATGTAATTTTGCCATTGTTTTTTTTATTGACTTATGACACGATCTTGATGAAACGAAAAATGTTTTCTTGTCCATATACGGTCGTTTCTTTGCAATTTCAAACGCTTCAATAACGCTATATAATATTCACTGTTAAAGGTATTTCCTTTCTCAAGATAATCAATAAATATTACACCACGCGCATCCCAAAATACCAAGGCCATAACCTTTCCAGCCGATTGTTGTGCTTTCGGGTGCTTTGGACGAGGTTCACCAGTTGCTGTCCACTCAGAAGACGATCGTTTTGATTCCGGAGTGAAGTGATGAATCCATGTTTCATCCATTGTCACATATCGACGCAAAAATTCCAGTTTGTTACGTTTAAACATGACCAAACACTGTTCAGAATCGTTCAACACGTTTTCATTTTTGGTCAACAGTGAGCAAACGCGGCACCTACTTCGAACGGAGCTCTCTCATAGTCAAACGCTCATGCGATATAAATCCAACACGTTCTGTCGATATCTTTACGATGTCAGGATTCGTTGAAGGGGATGCTTCATTGTTGTTAGTCACAGGTGTACTGGGGTTGCCAGGGGTTGGTGTAAAGAAATCACCGTTGTCCTTTGGTGTAGTTGTCTCCTTGTCCAATTTATCACATGGCTTACCGTAGTGAACAGCTTTTTGGCAATATTGACATGTGGCCATCTGATTGTCATAGGTAACAAGTGATTTGCACGGGATTCTTGTATCAAGACCGTATGTCACATAAGAAGGTATAGGCTTTTTCAAGCGCATGCGTAACAAACATACGCTATTTAGAATACCGGGGAAAAAGTTCTTCCACTTTTCTTTTTCGATAGAAAGAATCTCTCCGTATTTGAACATAGTTTTACGAATATAAGGATCGATGACGCTTGAGGGAAGATCATGCACACGCACTTCTATAGCACTATCATCCATATATACTGGAATGTTGTACTTAATTATCGTGCTCCACATAGTGCACATTGTTATTGTCTTTTGCGAATTGCATTGCATCCAACTCTTTATAAAACTGGATGTAAACAACATTATTCGTCTTATTGCATTGAAATAAATGCACACGTTTAATGTCAAGATGCATTTGCTCCTTAAGCAAACCTTCAAGTTCTCGTATCGAAGGTCGAATTTTGCACTGCCTGAAGTCAACAACAATTGTATTCTTTCGTGTCGGCGGTAGCTTTTGTTCGTTTGGTTCACTCATTTCGAGGTCGTTCTATTGTTCACTACACAATACTGTACTTGGTTTCTTCTGTCCCGAACGTAAGCGGTTTTGTTGTATCGACTGACTTGGATGAGATGTGAAAGCGAACTGGAGTATGGATTTGTTAGGAGGCATAGTGTTTCTTCGTATCTCGTCTCGTGTTTGCACTTGCAATCTTCAACCTTTCACTGATTATGTCTGTTTACTGTCAATTTTTTTCCAATTTTTGGTGACACTACAAGCTTTTAGATCGAAGAAGAGTAAGTGTGCAATTGTTAATCTCGATGGCGTGGAATCTAACTCAACGGTGGATTCGTGTAAACTATTCGTAACATTTTCGCTTTGGTACTTTGGTCTACACTAATTGTATTGATGATCTATGGATTATTTTCCAAAAAAAATCTTTCGAGCAAGGTATTTTTCCTGAGATTTGGAAGCAGTCCTTCATGCCCCTTTGTATACAAGAGCGGTGACCGTCGTAATATAAGTAACCTTCGAGGCATAATAAGTCTATCTATGAAGGAAAAAGCATTTGATCCTTAACGACCTTGGGGTTGTGTTGGATTTACCAGGATTTGGGTCCATTTTTGGGCACGACGAACCCAAAAAATAGACCCCATCAGGTTTCGAACTTTTAGGTCTTTTTGTGACCTTTTCTAGAATGTAACTTTGATGTGGGACTTCAAAACTGTGTTGTGTTGATAAAATCCTTTTCGACTTTGGGGTTAGAATGGTGTTGGTCTCAAACCATTCAGTGTATTAAGTCACACACGACAGTGAACTTTTGTGTCATATAAGGAGTGTATCGAAAAGTAGTTAGCAACATTGATTATTGAATAAAAAGAGAAAAAAAACATATTTTGACATCAGTTTTCGATATATTGTAGCAAAATTACATTTTTATGCATTTCACTGATTATATTGAAGAAAATCCTAGTTTCTGTGAAACGCTCGCACTTTGGACTTGACATTCTTCATTAAATTCTGCACAGTTACTTTTGTGACTTTCCTGGTGGCAGCTGTCCAGTTTTTTTTTAACTCCTGCATGTTTTGGGACACTGTACCTTCCTTCCGAAAGTGCCGCTTGACAATTGCCCAATACCTTTCAATTGGTCGAAGATCCGGGCAGTTCGATGGGTTGATGTCCTTTTCCACGAATTGTACATTATTTGTTGACAACCACTGTAGAACGGAGTTGGCGTAGTGGGCTGAAGCCAAATCCAACCAGAAGAGAGGAGGAGCCTTATGCTTTCTATAGAGTGGCAGCATTCTCTTCTTCAAACATTCTTCCTCGTACACCTTGGCGTTAATTGTGCCCTTCGTGAAGAAAATCGACGACCGCAAACCACAGGTACAAATTGCTTGGCAGACCGTTTGCACTTTCACCCGTTTTGAAATTTCGTTGTACGTGACACCACTTTCTAAGCACCAAGTGTGCAGAATTTTCTTTCGCGCTTCCGGATCAATTCGAATCATCATTGAAACGATAAACCGTACCGAAACCAATCGATTGCGCAGCATTTATTGACATGTAAACAAACATGTCACCGCAAAACACGCTGCAAAAAATTAAGCCAATTCAGAGTAATAACTGTTTGAATGTTGCTAACTACTTATCGATACACTCCTTATAGGCTATCTGTGTTGTTAGTCACTCTTTCTAGTTTATGCGTTAGCGTGCGTATCATATTCAAAACAGGCCAATTTTTATGTATTTTGCTCTTACACAATTCTTACATATGTTAGTCGATCGGGAAGAAATCTGTTGTGTGATTTCCTGTCGGGTCTTTCTCTCCATCCTTGAACACTGACGATAAGGAGTGTATCGAAAATAAGCTATCTACATACATTTGTTTCGTTCGCATGTATTTGTGATGGTTTTTTTTGCTCAGATCACAGCATGCTGTGCGTTCGGCTGTCAGCTTTCGTTTGTTTACTTGTTTGTGCGGTTAAAATTCAAAATGCCGCGTATTGAAAAGGAGGTGAAAATTAAGGTTCTGGACACATGGCTAAGTGAGAAGGGTATTACTATGCAAAAATTGGCGAAGCGGTTTGGAATTCATCATGTCAGTGTTAAAACCATCATTAATAAGTTTGGGGAACACTATTCTTTGGATGAGCTACCAGGAAGAGGCAGAAAACCCGGTACTTCCAACCCGAAACTGGACCAGAAAGTGATATCTCTAATCATGACGAACAAATCAATGTCAATACGTGATTTGGCCAAAAAAGCAGGAACGAGTTTCGGAATGATTCAGCGTATCAAGAGACGAAATCACCTGAAGACCTACAAGAAGCAGAAAATCTCGAAACAAAGTGTAGAACAGAAGAAGCGAGCAGCAACAAGGGCCCGGAAATTGTATTCGCGTCTTTTGCAGTGTCCGAATGCATGCGTTTTGATGGACGTTTAGACTTATGTAAAGGAGGACTCAAAAACCCTTCCAGGTCCACACTACTTTACTGTCGTCGTTGGGGAGGATGTGAGCGATGCGGACAGGTCGATTCAAGTGGAGAAATTCGGTCGAAATGTACTGGTATGGCAAGCAATATGCTCCTGTGGTTTGAAATCAACCATTTTTTACACTACCGGAACTATAAATGCAGAAATCTATCGATCTGAGTGTCTCCAGAAGAGATTGCTGCCTTTATATGAGAAGCATAGTACACCTCCACTGTTTTGGCCGGATTTAGCGTCGGCTCACTATGCCAAAATCACTCTCAATTGGCTTGCGGAAAAGGCTATAAATTTCGTTGAGAAAAATATCAATTCACCAAATTGCCCTTAGCTTCGATCCATCGAACGTTACCGGGCAATCGTGAAGAGGGTCTTCAAGAAGACTAGTAAGGCAGCTGGGAACATACAGGAGTTCAAAAATAATTGGGCTCAAGTGTCTTAAAAATGCGATGCAACACTTGTCTGGAACTTGAAGAAGTGCGTTCGATCAAAAGTTCGAAAAGTCGTGAAGGAATAACTTAAATTTCATCCGGTTTTCTTTATGCTCAAGTTTAACCTAGTACAATAAAGGATCAATTTTTAGTTTGAATAAAATATCGTTTTTTATCATAATTTGAAAAAAAAAATTGTGGATAGCTTATTTTCGATACACTTCTTATCGGTTCATTTTGCTGGTTATAAAGAGATAAATGCCTTCTATTGGTAAGACTAGAATGGCTGCCTAATCCTATCAAGTATCTGGAGATTTATTGCAGGAGTATGTTACTGCCTCAACTTCATCCAATGAGACTTGTTCTGAAGGGATGATGATAGATAGTGTGACCCGTTGTAGATATTCCGGATTCAATGGATTTACTGCCATCTGATCTCTCGACCGTCGATGCTGAAAAGCGAGAGATGCGCCGAAAAAGAAGAAGAATTTAAACAAATCCATGAGGAAGAAGTTGAATCGTCTGAACGCTGACAGACTAGATACTTCCTCTAAGAGAAATTCAGAAATCCTAATAGTTCTTTAGAAAACTTTTAGAGCCATTAGAACGGCTGATTTTGTGTGATGCTCTCCACCGTTGTCCTCTTTTCGTTGTTTTTTCACCAATGCAAACAACTGTTAGCTGTGACGTAATTGCTATTGTCGGAAGCGAAACTAGCTTTGCAAACGACACAAAACACATCTGCTCACAGTGGCGATAGAATCCAAACTGATCCAATTTTTGTCAGGAGCTTTCTTTTTACGTGATTTCGTTTGTAGCTTTTTCACTAATGGGCGGTCCTAACGGCTATAAAAGTAGCAAAATACGAGAAAGGCAAACGCGCATTATGAATTATCCTCTTTGATACTCGTTTATACCAAACATTTCAGAAAAGTTTAATTTTGAATTATTTGACATTATGTCACACAACTGAAAATTTTATCATAAAATTGTGATCATATTTTCGATGGCATGTAGCAAAAATTATAATGATTCGTTAGATTCAACAAAAGATATTCACGATCAAAAACTTATCACTCTCTCAGAGGGTAAATTTTTAAAAGGCACCCCATAGTAAAGTAAGTAGTATTCACGACAAAAAACCTTCAAAGATGAACAACTAGAAGCATTGCTTGATGAAGATTCGTGCCAAACTCAAGAAGAACTTGCCGAATCGGTGGGAGTGAGTCAGCAAGTCATTTTAAAACGTCTCAAGGCCCTGGGCATGATTCAGAGGGAAGGAAACTGGGTGCCGTACAAGTTGAAACCGAGGGACATCGAGCGCCGTCTATTTGTATGTGAGCAACTGCTTAAAAAAACAAAATCGTAAGGGGTTTTTACATCGAATCGTAACCGGTGATGAAAAGTGGTTTCGATACGATAATCCTAAATGCAGAAAATCAGGGGGAAAGCCTGGGCATGCTAGTTCGTCGAAGGAAAAACCGAATATTCACGGCGCCAAGGTTATGATTTGTATTTGGTGGGATCCGCTCGGTGTAATTTACTGCGAGCTCTTAAAACCGGGTGAAACCATCACAATAAAAATCGCTACCGAACGCAACTGATGCGACTTAGGCGCGCTATAAGAAAAGCGGCCACAATATCAATAGCGACATGACAAAGTCATCCTCTCCAACACAGCAATGATCAGCCTCACATCGCAAAAGTGGTCAAAAAGTACCTCGAAACGTTGAAATGGAAAGTCTTGCCCCACCCGCCGTATTCCCCAGATGTAACCCCTTCTGACTTCCACATTCCATTCGATGGCACACGGCCTGGCAGATCAACATTTTCGATCAAGAGTTGGAAAAATAGTTTTCTTTTTTCGAGCCGGGATCCGAAAATTGTCGGAAAGATGGGAGAAAGTTGTCGCTAGCGACGGACAATACTTTGAATAATACATCTGTAAGCACTTTTTTGCAACAAAGCTTTTAATTTTGGAAAAAACCGGCGGAAGCAAAGCTGTACACCTGATAAATGATTCGGTGAAGTGGACCTTTCGCCTTTTGACGAAATGTGGACCTTGGCCTTTTGACGAAATGAATTATTCGATGAAATGGTTCGTTTGGTGAAATGGATCTTTAGGTGAAATGTCCCTAAAGTAACCAAACTTGTCCGCTATCCACGAAATTGTCCATTCAACGAAAAGTCTTCCGGCATTCGTTAAATTGATCCATTCCTGGTTGTAGTATGAATTCGCGAATATCTCGAATGTAACTCGGTTTTCTCATATCATGAATTCTGCTCAGTACAAAATGTTTCGATTCAATTTAGTATTGATATTTTGGTTCTGACTGTGTGTCACAACAACCGGCCGGCAACTAAACAATCGAAAGCGCATGCGTCGTTATCAGTCCAATCGACTCACAACTACATGGAAAGTGGTACCGAATGCGACTGTGAGCAGTAGGAGTAGGGTAAGGTAGGGTGAGAAAATCGAATCAGATGTTTTTCGGACCGGCACTCTTCGTCAAATGCATCTCACCGTTCTCTCCGCCTCCCCAACTGAAAGACGCCTGAGGAAGGTTAAAGTGAAAAAATAATTATCATATCAATACAAAACGTTCATATTTTCCGCTACTCAGTGGCACAAAACCATTGAACAATCGCATTGATGTCCGGAAATGAGTTTTTATTTCTCTCTCTCTCTCTCTCTCTCTTGATTGATTACTATTAAAAACCTTCTGAGCCCTCCGAACAATTGAATCGAAAAGCTCGTTCATCCTTCTTTCGTTCAGCATCAGATTAATATTACACGCTCGGGAAGTTTGATCCCGATCCTCACGAGTGGAATCCGATTTCCATAACCATATTTGGCGAAGGTTGTGATTACTGACCTCGGTTCGGTGGGTCTTCTCTTTCCGGCTCCAGCCGCGCGTCGGAGAGGGCCTTCCTCCGAGCGGAGAAAGTTACGACCGTAACCTTCTTTTTGCATCTTTGGTGTAGTGCGGCCAAACCACGGGGATAACAACAGCAGATGAACTTATTTTCTGCTGGCTGGCGTTTTCACAGATCAACTATTACGTACGGAACGTCACGGACGCTGATTAAGATTGTTTTGTAGGTTTTTCCCCCCCATCGTTGTTGGACGAGTTTTTGCTAATAACCTCTGTGCGGAATGAACCCAGTTCAATTGAAAACTGCGAATTCAACTCATTAAGTGGACATGTGTTTGGCGTAAAGCCCCTTACTTCCCATACTTTCGGTCATCCCTTTGCATCGACTGTTCATTAAACCAGCGAAGATGGCGCAAAAAAAACCGGATAGAGCTCCCCCAAATTAGACAATTGATTGTCAGTTACGTATGCACATTACACAAGGGATGCAAACCGATTGATGCGCTGTTCGAGAGAAGAAAAAAAAACGGGAAAGTCTGATCAGTATGTACACCCCGCAGAGATCACTGCCAAATTTTTTGGGTAATTTCTTTCACCTCAGTATTAATATTGGTGGATTAGTTCAACGTCCACGGTGGCACGCGATGGTAATTTTGCAAACATGTAATTGAAAGTGAAACTCGCTTTTTTTATATTTTTTGCAGTGTGGAACAATAAGAAACAGCTAGTATTTATTTGCATTAGTATTTATTTATCATAAACTTATGTTCTAGATGAAGACAAAATTGTTGGGTCAACCAAATTAATTTGAAATCCTTTGAAGTTCGCACATAAATTTAAATAATAACCCATTTTCTGAAATAACTTTTGGCAAAATAGTATTCCACGAAGTTGTTAAAATCCATTAAACGATTGAAAACCGATACGTGATATCAAGGACAATTATTTTATAAGAACAATCTACAAAATGGAAATGACAACTTAATCATAATAGGCGTATGATTTAAAATAGCCGAGATGCGTTGATTTTTAAACTTCTAGTTCTTTTTCCACAGTCTCTAGGCAACCGGTTACCGAGAGAGTTTAGTTTGCTTATTTGAATTTATATTTGAATTTTATTTATTTTCAAAAGATCCGATTCTTACGAACAACGTATCATTACACGATTTATTTCTAAAGACTGTCCCAGAAAGTATGGACGCACTTTGATTTCGTTGTAAATAATTCAGAAGTGTTAGATATTCAAATTTTATTCGATATACTGATAATATTAGACTACAACAACAGAATATTATTCTCAACATTTGCTACTTAGCCATTGTAGACTAGCTGGCGCACCTTCTTGCGAACGTTCCTCATTAAATTCCGTACAGACTTCTTGGCGACAAGTTTTGACAGTTTTTTTCAATCTTTTTCGAAATGTTGAATAGTTTCGGCTGCCGAGACATGTTTCTTAAGATGTGCCTTCGTTAATGCCCAAAATTCCTCAATTGGTCGAAGTTGTGGGCAATTTGGTGGATTCGTGTCTTTTGGGACGAAAGTAACATTTTTGTCGTGAATACGACTTACTTTACTATGGGGTGCCTTTTCAAAATTTACCCTCTGAGAGAGTGATAAGTTTTTGATCGTGAATATCTCTTGTTGTATATAACGAATCAACATAATTTTTGCTACATGCCATCGGAAATATGATCACAATTTTATGATAAAATTTTCAGTTGTGTGACATAATCTCAAATAATTCAAAATTAAACTTTTCTGAAATGTTTGGTATAAACGAGTATTAAAGAGGATAATTTATAATGCGCGTTTGCCTTGCTCGTATTTTTAAAGCTCATAACTCAGGGATCTGTAGAAGGATTTATATAATCTAACTACCAATAGAATCGAAATTTTTCAACTTAAACGTGTATAGCAAAAGCATTGAAGTATTTCAATAGTACACTATTGAAAAACCTGTCTCATTTGACCCATGTCAACACCAGCCAATTAGAACGCGTTCTGAGGAAGAGAACAAAATATCTGCTGTTGTACAACAAATCGTTCGAGAAAAATGTTTCGAAAAGTTTTTAATATCGTAGTGAGTTCCACAATTTGGTCCTTCTGAAAGGCAGGAATGAATCCTGATAGTTTCTTTCAATGAAATGCAAATCCAAAATGAAATAATCGAAATTAAAATTCAAAACGCTGCTACTTTTATAGCCGTTAGGACCGCCCATTAGTGAAAAAGCTACAAACGAAATCACGTAAAAAGAAAGCTCCTGACAAAAATTGGATCAGTTTGGATTCTATCGCCACTGTGAGCAGATGTGTTTTGTGTCGTTTGCAAAGCTAGTTTCGCTTCCGACAATAGCAATTACGTCACAGCTAACAGTTGTTTGCATTGGTGAAAAAACAACGCAAAGAGGACAACGGTGGAGAGCATCACACAAAATCAGCCGTTCTAATGGCTCTAAAAGTTTTCTAAAGAACAATTAGGATTTGTTGTTCGCAAATCGAAAGGAAATATCCTCAGTTTAGTGCAAATCTAAAACTGTTTGATTTGATTTTTGCACTTTTCGCTGTGTGAAATTCACAGTAATCTAGATCAAGTGAAGCCTTCTTTGTTTTTCTTAAAATGTGGAAAAGGGGAATGCTTGCATAATTCATACAATTGATCAACTAATTGATATTCGGAAGTATTAAGGAATATGCCAGTTGTTTTCGTATTCACGACATCCAGTTATGTCTCTGACATTACCCACCCGCCTTTTTTTACCGTTGATTTCGAGTAGTGGCAAGAAGCAAAATTTAGCCTCCCTGTGTTTTGATTATTTACGTTAGGAGAATTAAGTGGTAGGTTTCTCCCAGCGTAAATGTCATTAGAAGAAGATGATGACGAGGTCGATCTAGCTGTCAATAAATTGTTTTCGTTAGAAGACAACAGGATCCTTGTGGCTTCGTATCATGGGTAGAAGTCGTTTTTGTAAACATTCCTTGATGTATATTTCGCTGTTCATTGAAGTAGTGGTGATGAAGGGTTTCGAAATCTTACCGCAGCTACAAATTGCTTGCCAGACCATAGCTTTCTTACCAATTTTATAGACTTCAATCGAAGTCTCGGACTGGTGTAACACTTGCCCTTCTCGCACCGTATAATGTTGTGGTCCCGGCACGGATTAGTAGTCGAGTTTCACGTAGGTTTCGTCGTCCATGATTATGCAGTTCGAATTCCCAGCAAGAATCGTATTGTACAGCTTTCGAACCCCTCGGACTGATCGATGCTTCTTGTTTCGTACTACGTTTTGGTTGTTTCTGCTTCTTATAGGTTCGAAGATTCCAACGTTCCTTAGCACGAAAAACATTTGACTTCGAAGTGCCCACTTTTTTGGCCACATCCCGAACTGAAACCTTTTTGCCTGAAACTTCTTTTGCTCGAACGACTTCAGTGTACGTTTATCCAACTGAGGGTTAGCAGGATCTTTTTTTCGACCCGTTTTCGGTTTATTCTCAAAAGTGCTATCCTCACCGAACTTCCTGATTGTATTTCGCACGGCTTTTTCACTTACTCCTTCTATTTTTGCTATCTTTCTCAGTGACAGTCCGCGTTCTGTACACAATTTTCCGACGTTTTTCTGCTAAAAGTCCACGCATTTAGTAACAAACTAATGAAAACGAATAAACAACTGCTCAAGTGGTTAGAGAAGAGTGCGAAATGGCAGTGGTTTTTGGTTGCGTCCATACTTTCTGGGTCAGTCTTTATACCCGTTTTTGTCATCGTTTGTGAAATAATACTCATAAACACAACAAAATTATCTGTCTCGTGACATTAGTGACGTTAAATAAAGTGGAATTAAATGCATATTTTTTTTCTTGATCCTATATTCTCCTACTATCTCCTGATTATGTGATAACAGAATTATATTTCATTTGGACTCTTTGTATGTGATCCTTGAAGTATTCACGTCAAAATTTTTTTGCTCAACACAGTTTTAAGGTAAATAATACAATGAGTAGTTTCAAAACTGAATGTGTGATATTAGTAACAAAAATTCTAAATCGCACTATCTGACAAATCGATAAACCACGCGGATTGTGTTATTTTTCAAATTGAAATCGTTTCCTCTGTAATATGAATATTGTAAAATGTTATGAAATTGAATTTACAATTTCTTCTAGCGGAGGTTCTTTTTTAAAAAAAAAGCTAAACCGATCACTTCGTGAGTCAATTGTAGAACATTTTATTTTCAATACATTTTTGACAGCAATATCAGATTGTAATCTTAATTTGATTTCAGCTCATCAATTTCTCAACTGATATCACATTACGTTATTATTTTGCTGTTTGCTTTTGGAAGAAAAACTTACGAGGCAATAGTTTTGTGAAACTCCAAAAATGATAATATTAAATGCAAAAATTTAATGAATGCATTAAAATAGGACTAAGTTAATAAGGCGATACAAAAATGCAAAAGTAAATTTCAATGGAACATCTATTCCTCCAATTTTATGTTGCGTTTTACAAAATGCTTCGACATCCTGTGGCAGTTGGCCGGAACCACAACCGTGATTCTCAATTTAAAAGTCTTAATTTCCTGATCGTAGTACAGTTATTCTAATCGATAATTTGCGTAGATGTATGGTAAAAGATGCTGAATGAGTATTTAGTTAGTAATGACTATTTCTTTGTTAGCCATTCTTCTTAATTGCTTTGATTTTTGCAGAGCAAGCAGTTACATGGCGTCTCAGTAGGTTCAAACGTTGTGGAAAACCCTGCACTCCTATTACTTCTATAAATCAAATCTATGCGAAGAAGCGTTAAATTGTGTTTAATATAATAAAAACATGAGAAAATAAATCATCCCTGGAATTAAAAGATTAGACTTGCCTCTATAATCAATATTCAGAATATATTTTTGTCACTCTATTTGCATTGCATATTGATATTGCGTATTGGACTTGATCATTCATAATCATATGTGATTTTAAAAAATATCACTGTAGATATTTCAGTCCATTTTCAAAATCATAAATAAAATAAATATCAAACCAACCCGAAAGAGAATCAAAAGTGTTGCTACAGTTATATGTGGAAAATAATTCCTTTTATTTTATTTCTTATATAGGCCATATAAACTGCAAAATTTTCACTTTACAAAAGTGATTGCCCTCAGGTGATTCAACTCCAGCTTTTTTAAAATCTATCTGCCATTACTTGCCGCAAAATTTCAACAGCACGGAGTACGAACGTGAGAATAGTATTCGGTGAAATCATTAGTTTTATTGCAGTAGGAAGTACATTATATGTACATTAGTATACGATTTTAAACGACGTTTTGAAGTGGACTATCAGTTTTATTTATCAGTTTAATTTTTATCCAACCCAATCGTTTCGCCATCTTCCAATAATAAGTAATGATATTACGTTTAAAGTTTTCCACGCTAATTTGTGATGTTCAACGCACACTTTTCATCAGGGCAATATCTACGAGACAATTAAACTAAGCAAAATAAAAAATTGCTTCCATCGCATCGCTAATTTTTGTCTTCAATTTTTTTCGCACACTTGCATTCATGATTGCTGGCATTTTGACTCGCAGTGAGTCAAAAATTGACTCAATGTAAGCGCTACTCGTGCCTGATGATACCTGCTCTTGAAATGGTAGAGAATGGCTCACGGCGGAATAGCAACAAGCATGAAAAAGCAAGATCTCTTCTCTCTTGCGAGTCGCTCAGGCAGTCACATATTGAGCATAGCTTTTGCCTCGTCCGGCATTACATGCTTTGCTGTCTCCGTTCTTGAATCGTTCGCAGGCGATGAACGTTAATGAGTTGCGTGAGGCGAATTTCAGCAACCCTGCTAAGATTTATTGTTTTTTCTGTTACTTTTGACTCTGTACGAACTTGTGTGCACACCTTCAGTGACTTAGGCTTATGGCAGTAGAAAATAAATTGCTGTCTGAGTTGCAACGTCGCAGCGGTTTTATTGATTGATTGATGAAGATTTGTTCGATGTGCAGAGAACCGAATTCTCCTTATGTATCGATGTTACGAATCAAGCTCCCATCCAAAAGTATATAGTTATTTTATTGTCTTAAAAAATACAAGCGAATATCCTTTTCGCAATCTTTCGTTTTCCATTACAACGAAATGTTATATCTGATATTATACCACAAAATCGGTGCACAACCCGTGAATTTTGTCACTAGACGCCACTGCATATGACATTTTTTACGATCAATTTTCTTTAAAATAATAAGTAACTAGATTTTCAGTGCAGTTCTGACCCTTGGGCCTCGGGCAAAAACGTGGTTTTCATAGCGAGTACATAACCTCTCTGTAGGAGAAAGGCAAAGAACTAAAAATGAATCAGCAACAAATTCAAAATTACCGTAACTAATTAGCAACAAATTATTCACCTGTTTGCGTTATCATCGGCGATAGATGCTCCGCTAAGTTCATTTTCATGTTTCCATCAGGAACTTATTTAAGCAACAAAGATTAGAATGCAAAACAAAAGGTTTGTTCGAAAGTTTTCTTCCTGTAAAATTCGTCAATTCTGGCACTGCAAATCAGTTAACATCATAGCTGATCATTTCTGAACACTTCGCTGTTGAAAATATATATTTTCAATATTTAAATTTGTGTCTTACAAAAGAATATTTACTGATTTATATTCTGTACTCGTAACTTTTCGTTGAATGGGTAAAAATTGCTATATAGTCGAGTAAAACTAGTTTAAAGTGTACTGTTTACATGTGAAAGATTCCGGCACAATCTGTTTAGTGCACCGGCGTCTCGTGACAAAATTTATGGCTTGGGTACTGGTTATGTGGTATGATATCAGATGTAACAATTAGTTGAAAGTGAAAACTAAACATTGAAGAATGGATATTTGCTTGTGCTTTTCAATACACTAGGAAAACGATATACTTAGGATGGGAATTTGTTATTAAACTTATTTCGTATCATCGATACAGTAGATGAGTTCTGAGCTCTGCAGTTGCTTTAACGTTGCAACTAAGACAGCAATTTATTTTCAACTTCCATAAGCATAAGCCACTGAAGCTTCTACTGAAGGTGTGCATACAAGTTCTTTCGGAGCCAAACGTGATAGAGAGATCAACAAATCTCGGAGCTGAGCTGAGGAATTTATTCTCTTCTTGAATCTGTGCAGCTCCTCATGTACACGGAAAGGACACTAACACAGCGACATATTCGAAATTTTTAGGTGGTTGTATATGAAATGTGTGTAAATACACGCAATTTCGGTGCACAAGACAGTACTCGTGTTCAGTGCGCTACGTACTGTCTACGACAATGCGATATGCAAAGATCGTTTGACTGTCATTGACCAGTAATAGCAAGCAGCTTAGGGTGAATTTGTGCATTATGTGCTGTGGATTTAATCGGTCATTGTTTTATTTTCTGTACCATCCGACCTACTTTCATCTAATAAATAGAGAATCTAAAAAATAATTGATTGCGGATAGGGATGTAGTTAGTCCCTTCAATTTGACCGGTTGTGCAGTGCACATGAGGACGAGGTGGCTTCCGAATATTCTACAAGTTTCACATGAATCATCTGTAGAAGTCCCGAAAGAAGAAGGTCAACAAAAATAGAAATACTTGATGTGGCAGGCAATCTGTAAGTGCGCCAATTCAGCAAGCCGTGTGTGTCTGCTGCCCTACTTCCGGTCCCACGGACGTGATACTCTGATTCGGCGGGATCTGGTATCGTGCCACTACGCCGTGGTGAAGTGGTATGAACCCTACGATGTTGTTTTTGTTGCGAAAGAGATTAATCCGTCAAAGTCATCAAAGATCCAAAGGGTAAGCCTCGGAAAACAGGAAAATTTTTGAAAACAAGGATTTGAAACAGTAGATAGAAATGGGTAAGAAAAAATGGCGCAAGTCTGGCACAATATTTGATGGGTAGCGTTAAGTCTAAGGTGTGGGCAAATGGAGGCTGAAAATGAGGCTGAACAAAACAAATTTTGTCAAAAAACGCAGGCTAATATGAGTTCATTTATTCTCTGATCGTTTGAAAAATATCCGACTGAAAATGGAATTTGATAATCATTTTTGTCTGTTGCATTTTATTCGAGTACAGTCTTTACGTTGAACTGCTAGGTGACATTGGCAATTTCGTACAAACTGCTACGTCTATGACGAAACTTCAAAAATTGAAAGTAAGAAAATACAGTTTCCATTGATTTCAATTACTAATAGTCTTTATCACACGCTCCAACTCAGCTCATACAAAGCAAGACGGGCTTAGCGGCACTGAAAAGGTGACACAAAGGGAAGGACTTTAACCGCAACTAATCGTACCCGTTAATTTGGAAAATCAGGTCAAATCGGTTTTCACCGCATAGAAAATCACGGCCTGTCTTGTGCCGGCCGTCGTACTAAACAGTATACAATCTGCGCGATCATTCATCCATTGGCCACATCCGAATCTGCGATATCATCAGTGTTGTCTCAGTGAATATGTTTGTAATTTTCTGCGCTTATTTGTTTTGATAACAGAGCCCGGCCGCAGCGGGACGTCCGCTCGGGCGGTCATTACATGGTTGTTTGCTTTCCGGTACTTTTCTCGTTACGCCGGGAAATGTTGTTTGATCGGTTAATCGGAAATTTTGTTTCTCGATGGAAATCGATTCATTAAAGAGGCAGTTTGAAAGCTGATTTTCGTATGTCAATATGGTAGTTTGACCAATTAACTCGAGCGCGATGAACGATGGTGTCAGGATCACATTTCGAATCCCCGTAGCTTCGGAATGGCACTTAATTTCAGAGTTCCCATCAGTTCCGTTAGGTAGATTAATGGTCAGCGAAAATTTCGTCCGATCGCGAAACTCAACAAATCAACTTCCCTTCCCTCATCGGCAGACCAATCAATAACAAAACGGGGAGAGCTGATTTGCATCATCATTCATCATCAAGCGCCGTAGCAGAGAAGCAACAGAAGCAACAAAAAAAATGTAAAGACTATACCAACCAGCTTAATTAGACATTTTTCCTACCGATAATACGCACACCGTCGTTGTGAGTGTGTTGAATTTTCCACCTGAAGTGTGGTATAATTATCGGATTGAACGCCTCGGCCGTTGTTGGCCATTGTGTGGAAAGTAACTGGATTGAGTGAGGCTTGTAAAAATGTGCTATCCTTCTGCTATCATCGCCGCTCGATCGCATGTTGGCTTCGACGGTCGAATTCGCGCTGGCGCGCATCTGCTGCTGCCGCACCGCCGTCGCGTCCAATCAGTTTGTGTTTTGTTACCATTAATTAATGGCGCCTCGGCTCTCTGGAGTCCCGCGCGCTTCGTTGGGCATTAAACGTTTCGAATGAATCACCCACCCGATTTTTTCTTATTTTCAAAGCTGGTTGGTCCGGGGTCGAATGAGATCTGATTGCCGAAGGAATTCCGCGGAAGTCATCTGTGGTGTTGTGGCCTAGTTCAAAATCGTAAGGATTTTCGAGGTCATAGACTTACTCAACTCGGCGGCAACGAGTGACACACTCCATTACCTACGGCCGTTGTGGGTTGGCTGTTGTTTGGACGCATTTTATGCATTTTGATCGAGACGAGGGAAGTTGGCGCGGGACGTCTGTTTTGTTCGAAATCAGATTCACTGCTTTATGGTAATGAGTTGTTTTAACCGTGTCTTGCTAATTAATGACTTATGGTGCTATTGTTGTTGAGTTAATGTTGATAATTGTAGAACACTTTAATGGTTGAGTTGTCATTTCAACTTTTCCAAGCGCAAATGGGTTGTCGGATGTTTGTTAGAAACTTTTTCTTATCCGTTCGTTGGATTTCGTGTTCGATCCTTTAAGTTCAAGACAGTTCTGTTGAGAACAACCCGAAACACTCACCAAAATCTCTAAATGGTAGATAAACTACTTTTCTTTCCGTTTCGTCTTCGAATCGTCACAGCAAAGCAGTTCAAATTGAATTACTTGTGCACCATACCAATTCAACTTCTAATGCTAGGCACATCGGTCAACAAGTCTCCAGGCTGACCAACAGATGGCGTCACTAGATAAAAATCCCTGTTCGTTCAATAGCGACATTCCTCAGATGTCATCTGTCAAAATTTCATGACATTTGGTTCATAAATGAGTCAGTTTTTTTTCCTTCCCGTTATGCTACTTTTGGAAAATTAGAAACAATGATATCCACCATATACACCAGTTTTAGCCCCCAGCGACTATTTTCTGTTCTAAGATTTAAGAGGGGAGTAAGGGATAATTTGAATCAAAAAACAATTTTTTTTGGAATTTTTTACGGAGAAACAGCTTGAGTAAATTTATTCAAACTTTTTTTACATTATAGAGCATCATTTAAAGAGTATTTAGTTGAATTTCAGTATATTAATATTGAAAAATAAGGCGATAACAGAACATTCTCCAATACCTCTTTTTTGGTTCACGTTTCGCGGTGAACACGATAATTCGGCGAAGAATTATCTGATATTAAAAGAGCTGTTGAATTTACTTAAAGTACGAATTATCCCCACCCCCCCCACCTCCATCATTTTCAAGTTATTTTAATTTTTAACAGTTCGTGGCATATTTAAACAAAAACACCAGAGCAATTCCAGGAATGAGTAGACGAAAAAGTAACAAAATCAGAATCTCCGATTTGGATGAAACGTTGCACATGGCTTCAGTATGGCAAACCATTAGTTTTGAACCGATTGAGAGGTTAATCCGATGATTTTGCATTTCACCACAATTATCTTATTTAAATCGTTGTAACTCGGAAACCGTTAATTGTACAAAAATGGCGTTCAGGAAGAAGTTGTAGGGAATCAATAAGGCACTCTAAAAAAAAAACACTTGACTTCTCCATCGGTTCAAAACATATGGTTTGCCATATTGAAGCCATGCGCAAAGTTTCATCCAAATCGAAGAAGGTCGAGTCTGATGATCTGCTAAGCATTTCTGGAATTGCTCACCTCTTACAAATAAGCTTGAAAACATATCGAAACCCAGTGGATATTTTGTTGCTAATTAGTTGCTAATTTGCTACGGTAATTTTGAATTTGTTACACATTATTTTTTAGTATTTCACTAAGTTAATTTATTATTAAATCTACTAAGGAATATTATTTGAACCAAACGATTAACTGCTAAAAATTATCAAATAAGCTGTTAATGTAATGTATAATGTATTGTTGATAATCTCTGAGAGAAGTGAGTAATTTGAAATTGGAAACGTCTATAATTGCGGAACCGGAAATCGGATCTAGATTAAATTAAGAAGATTTCTAAAAATCGGTCATGCCGTCTCTGAGAAAAGTTAGTATGCATATTTTCATTTTTTTCTCATTCTACTCCAGAACTCCGGAACCGGAAGTCAGAAACAATATTCAAGAAGTCTAAACAATATTCAGAAATTTTGTATGGGACCATAAGAGCTTTCATTTGAGCGTTTATATAAGAACGACAAATAATGAATCAAAGGCCCCATGTATTCGCGAAGCATTTCACGTGGATTTTTCAATAAATATAAATCATGAAACCAACTTCAATAACATAGAAGCCAAACGTTTGGTGTTTCTCCTCTTGAAGCAACAATACACACTTAAAGACTGTCCCAGAAAGTATGGACGCAACCAAAAACCGCTGCCATTTCGCAATGGTTCAGAATCTGTCAATTTTTATAGGTGCGTTCTGTTGTTTACACTCTTCTCTAACCACTTGTGCAGTGGTTTATTCGTTTTCATTAGTTTGTTTCGAAATGCGTGGACTGTACAGAACGCGAACTGTCACTGAGAAAGATAGCAAATATGGAAGGAGTAAGTGAAAAAGCCGCGCGAAATACAATCTTGAGGATAAACCGAAAACGGGTCGAAAGAAAAGGTCCTGCTAACCCTCAGTTGGATAAACGTATACTGAAGGCGTTCGAGCAAAAGAAGGAGGTTTCAGTTCGGGATGTGGCCAAAAAAGTGGACACTTCGAAGTCAAATGTTCTTCGTGCTAAAGAACGTTTGAATCTTCGAACCTATAAGAAGCAGAAACAAACAAAACATAGTCCGAAACAAGAAGCATCGATCAGGCCGAGGGTTCGAAAGCTGTACAATACGATTCTTGCTGTAAATTTGAACTGCATAATCATGGACGACGAAACCTACGTGAAACTCGATTACAAATCCTTGCCGGGAGCACAATATTATACGGTGCGAGAAGGGCAAGTGTTAAACCAGTCCGAGACATCGATTGAAGTCGAAAATTTTGGTAAGAAAGCTATGGTCTGGCAAGCAATTTGTAGCTGCGGTAAGATTTCGAAACCCTTCATCACCACTGCTTCAATGAACAGCGAAATATACAACAGGGAATGTTTACAAAAACGACTTCTACCCATAATTCGAAGCCACAAGGATCCTGTTGTCTTCTGGCAAGATCTTGCTTCTTGCCACTACTCGAAATCAACGGTAGAATGGTATACTACCAAAAATGTCACTTTCGTCCCAAATGATATGAATTCACCAAATTGCCCACAACTTCGACCAATTGAGGAATTTTGGGCATTAACGAAGCCAAACATGTCTCGGCAGCCGAAAGTGTCAAAATTTGTCGCCAAGAAGTCTGTACGGATTTTAATGAGGAACGTTCGCAAGAAGGTGCGCCAGCTAGTCTACAATGGCTAAGTAGCAAATGTTGAGAATAATATTCTGTTGTTGTAGTCTAATATTATCAGCATAACGAATAAAATTTGAATATCTAACACTTGTGAATTATTTACAGCGAAATCAAAGTGCGTCCATACTTTCTGGGACAGTCTTTAAGTCCCATAAAACTAACTGATGAATTCTTCTAGTTTGCAGAATTCGTGGACATATAAACTGGTCCCCCATTTCCTGTTCCAGAAACACTGAAAGTAGTGAAAACCAACTCCAAAAGTAGAACTCATTTAGATTTCTCAGCGATACTTGAACCGATTTTCACAAATCTTGATTTAAATTAAAGCTAATGTTGTCTCAAAAGCTACTGTAAAATTTCATTTGAACCCGATTTCCGGTTCCGAAAGTTACAGGGTGATGAGTTTCCAAGAAAACAACACGCCTTTACAAATTACTGATATTTTTGAAATACTCTAAAATTAAACTCAGATAGTTCGATTGATGATAATCAAGCGATATCTTGCCAGTATAACGGCTGTCCATTGAAAAACAAAAAAAGTACGGGTGTGTAATGTCAGAGACATAACTGGATGTTGTGAACACGAATAAAACTGACACGATTTCTTTATACTTTCGAATTCGAATTGATAGTTGATCGATTGTTGGAATTGTGAAACTTTACCCCTATTCACTACTAGAATTTTAAACGATGCACCTAGACTATAGAAACAAATTGGTTATATTAAACATTCTGAGACACAATTAAATATTTTGAAGTAACTGAAAATGCCAAACTGAATCAATTTTTCTTAAGAGGCTTCTTTTTACGTTATTTCGTTTGTATCATTTTTACAAATGGGCGGTTCCAACGGCCACACATATAGGAACTTATAGAATTTTGACGTTGATTATCTCATTTCGGATTTGCACATTTCATTGAAAGAAACTATTAAGATACTGTACAGGATTCATTTCTGGCTTTTAGAAGGACCAAATTGTGTAACTCTCTACGATAAAGCTTGCTTCAGATAGAATTGGAACAAAGACAATTGCCTGTATTTCAGTTATTTATTATTGAATTCAAGATATTTTTTTATACAAATGTAGCGTTTTCTTCATACTTTTAAGAAAAAGTACGGATAAAATTATTCGTCACGGTTTCGAAGGATTTCTCGCAGTGGCGTCTCGTCCTCATGTGCACCTCATGCCCTGCACAATTGGCCGAATAGCGTCTGTGAGAACTTTTATGCACACATTCAGGAGAGGCTTCAGAGGTCTATGCTTATGGCAGTTGAAAACAAATTGCTGTCTCAGTTGCAACGTCGAAATGGTTCATATAAGCAGTGCACCACCCGTGAATTTTGTCACGAGACGCCACTGATTTCTCGAATTTTTCCTGTAACACGGCTCATTAGGCGGCGCACAACTTCTTCGTCCATCGTTTTAGCTATCTTATTCCACCAGGTCGTCATTTGATTGATATCTTTGACAACCTTTCCCTTTGTCTTGAGTCTCCTCTTCATGATTGCCCAGTATTTCTCAATAGAGCGGAAGAACTGGGGGCAGTTGGGTGGGTTAAGGTTTTTCGGAACAAACTGGACCACTTTCTCTGCATTCTTGAATGACTTTGCTGTAATGACAGCTTGCCAAATCTGGCCAAAACATTACGGGATGGTCGTGGGATCGAATGAACGGCAAAATTCGTTCTTGGAGACACTCTTTTTGGTATAGTTCCGATGTCATTGTCTTATTTGTAATGAAAACTTTCGTTTTTTTGCCACAGCTGCAAATGCCCTGCCAAATCATAAATTTTCTTGCAACTTTGTCGGCAAAAACAAATTTAAATTTGGCTGGAACATCCCCCCGAGCCGTTGCCAAGTAAAATTTTTGACCTGGAATTTGCCCGAAGTCATAGGTTTCATCGTCCATCAGAAGACACCCGTCGAACTTGGTCAGCACCTGGTCATATAGTTTCCGAGCACGAATTTTGACCACACTATTCTGTTTTATGGTCTGATTTGCCTGTTTGCTAGCACGATACGACTTGATTCCTTCCCGGAGTCGAGTTCTCCTCACGGTACTATGGGCAGCACCGAATTTTCTGGCCAAATCACGGCCCGACAGATTAGGATTCCTCTTAATCGTCTTCAAAATTTTACGTTATTTCTGGGCAATTTCAGCTGTTTAGCTAGCCTAGATGCAGACCACAATGGATTTTCCGAATTACTGTGCACAATTTTATCGTGAATACGACATACTTTACTATGGGGTGCCTTTTCAAAATCAGCCATATGGAAGAATGGGCAGAACTTAATCGTGAATATCTCGAGTTGTATTAAAGGCAGCAACATAATTCTTTCACCATTACATCAAAAATATGATCAGGAATTTAGGATAATATTTTGAACAGTGTGAGATACCCACAAAAAATCAAAAATTAAGTTTTCTCAAAATTTGAGAACAATGCGGAAAACTCTTTACTTTCGCTTGGGTTTTTCGCACAAGGACGATTTTGATTTAGTCAGACACATATCTTCAACTGAATGCGTATAAAAGGGGAACCGTGGTCGAAAATCGATCATTAGTATAAATCAAACTGTCTATCAGTTAAACTGTTAAAAAAAAAATTGAATCAAAATTATTAACTAGTAAATTACCGTAAATCAAAAGATGAAAAGTAACATTACTACATCACTTGACATGTAATATCATACAGAAATGTAACCAAAGAGAAACAATAAATATTTAATGTAAAAAAAAAAAAAAAAAAAAATGAAAATCGATCATTTCTTTTCGTGCGTTCGATGGAAGCAGACATTGTTAAAACCTGAAACGCTCAGGTCGCAATTCTCATTTGCTTTGCGGTAGTCGTAACGAGAAGTTCAAGTTTCAGATTTTAGTTCCGCAATATAGGTTTAGAATTCAGAGATTGCGTGCTGAAACTGGATTCTGGAACTGTATTCCGAAACTGATTTGAGTTTCGAAATTGCAGTTCTAGAATTGAAACTGGATTCTGAGTATGTTATTGGTTCCAAATTTAGTTCTTGAACTCAGGGTCCAGTTCTTTATTCCAGACTTCTTCTATTCGGTTCTTTTTAAAACCATAATAATACTCCTAAAGAATTATGCGGAATTTTACTTTACTGTACTCTATACAACCCATTCTGGTAGTCATGGCGAAAAATCGTCTTCAAGTTTCAGAGCTTAGTTCCGGAATATGGGTTTAGAATTCAGAGTCTGCGTGCTGAACTAACTCAACTCGTCACTCTCCATCACGAACGCTTTCATAAAAAGTTCTTTTCAGAGCCACCATTATTTTATTATAAAGATCTATACTGCTTATTTCATAATATTTAATTGCGTTTCAGAATGTTTAATGTAACTAATCTGTAATTTAGTCTAAGCGCATCGTTTAAATTTATAGTAATGCAAGAGGGGAAAGTTGCACAATTCAAACAATCGATCAACTACCAATTCGAATTCGGAAGCATAAATAAAGCGTGTCATATTCGTATTCACGACATCCAGTTATGGCTCTGACATTACACACCCGTACTTTTTTTCCCTTCTTTCGGCTTCCATGTTGATTGTTTACAAAGTACAGTCGATTTGCGAAATGTCAAAAATCATACGTGAAGCTGAAGAAATTTCCGACACGTGGGTGCCAAGAACTTCGAAATCCGTCCACCAGGAGCGCCACAATATAAGCAAAAATTTGTTCCAATTCTGAATGAATCAAGCTTTATTTAGCACAGTTCGAAACATTTTTCTCGAACGATTTTCGCACAGCAATAAGTGCACGGAGCAAATCAAATTATTTTTGGATTTTCACTAAACTGATGATTTTTACCTTCGATTTGCAAAGAAGTAATCTAAATAGTTCTTTAGATAACAATTAGAGCCATTAGAAGGGCTGATTTCGTTTTTCGTTTTCTTTCTCTCCAATGCAAACGATCAGCAGCTCTGCTGCCTGCCGCAATTGCTCTTGCTTGAATTGTAACTAGCTTTGCGAACAAACCGCAACACATCTACTCGCAGTGCCAAATTATGCTAAACTGGTTTAATGCGTCTTCTCGCGTTGACGACCGGAAGGCAAATGAGAACTACGACCTGAGCGTTTGAGGTTTTTAACCACGCAGAAGGTGCGTTCTCCGAAGCCGCTGTTTGAATGCGTCTTCTGGCCCTGACATCTGCTTCCATCCAACGCACAAGAAGAAATGGTCGATTTTCGACCACGGTTCCCTTTTTATAACGTTCAGTTGTAGATATGTACTTGACTATCTCAAAATCGTCGTCCTTGCGCGAAAAACCCAAGCGAAAGTAAAGAGTTTTCCGCGTGGTTTCCAAATTTTGAGAAAACTTAATTTTTGAGTTGTTTCTGGTTATCTCACACTGTTCAAAATATTATCCTAAATTACTGATCATATGTTTTGATGAAATAGTGAATGAATTATGTTACTGCCATTAATACAAGTCGAGATATTCACGATTAAGTTCTGCCCATATTCTTCCATAACATGTTCCTCGTAACACCATTAAAACCTGTTATCTCCGATTTTTTTCCCGCTAGTTTTATTTAGATAATTAGACGATATCAATAGTTGTTAGCTAGCTTTGTAGTTTAAATAAGGGTAATTTAAGATTTCGTTTTGTATCAGTTGGATAAATGTTATCTGTTGATACAAAGATGAGAAGGTTTTATGCCTGCTGGAGAAGGAGAACAAAAATCTCAGCTCCAGCGGGCTTTTCCCTTGCTCCTAAAAAATAAAATAAAATAAAATAAAATATGGCTAATTTTGAAAAGGCGCCTCATAGTAAAGTAAGTCGCATTCACGACAGAACAAGCGTCTCAAGTGAGTTCTGATCAAGAAAACTGTTTCTTAGTGTGTTTCTTTTTCTCAGTTTTCCATATCATAGTTTCATTCGTCAGTCTGTTTGGCATTAAAAATGCCTTACTCTTCACTATACGGGTGTCAATTAGAAGTCTCGAAAATAGCCGCGTAACCTTTTGCTGTATTAATTTTGATACAATAACTCAGTCATTTATTGATGGATTTATATAATTTAACTACCAGTCGATTCGGGAACATTTAACATGTATGTGGCAACGTCGTTTCAGTATTTCAATAGGATATCATTGAAAAATTGGTTAGAATCGAACTATGTTTTCACGAACCAATCACAGCGGACCAAATTGATGTCATTCTCTTGATTTTTCGTGCACAGCCGATAGTTCCGATCGTTTCATTCAGTAGCAGATCCGCTTCGTTCGGCATAGGGAGGCTTCTTTGCTCAGTAGATGCTTGCCTAAGAACAAAGCAAGTCGTCCAGTGAGGTGATGACTGGATTGTAAAGAAAATGCGTTCGCTCGCTGGATTATCGCTTTTGCATTGTGTGTCGGTGCAATTTTCTGCTATCTGCTGCACACCGTGTTCACTTGAGTATATTTAATATCATCTAGCTATTGAAAAATCAACGTCAACATAATCTTCATCAAGAGTAACGCGTTCATTGCAGCACCGCTCTAACATTTCAATACCACAATACTTTGCCCGGAAATAGGCCTTAGTTTCAGCGATAACCTCTTCATCCGTGCGAAATTTCTCACCGGCGAGCTTTTTTTCAGGTTTGGGAACAACCAGTGAGTGATTTGATTTGTGATTTTCTTTGCAATTTCAGCCTTCAAACGCTCCAATAACGCCAGCCGATTGTTGTGCTTTCGGGCGCTTTGGACGAGGTTCACCAGTTGCTGTCCACTCAGATGACGATCGTTTTGATTCCGGAGTGAAGTGATTAATCCATGTTTCATCCATTGTCACATATCGATGCAAAAATTCCGGTTTGCTACGTTTAAACATGACCAAACACTGCTCAGAATCATCAACATGTTTTCGTTTTTAATCAAAAGTGAGCAAACAAGGCACCCACTTTTAACAGAGCTAGTAAAAGTAAAACTACTAATTTGCTCTAGCAGATAAATACAAACTGATAAGTTCCGAAGAATCGAAGACAAAGCGTGAAATAGACAGAATATTTGATTTCAAATGGCGTTGTATTGATCATATGGAATTTCCCGCATTATACACTCTGAAAAAATGTACTCCTATATCATCAAATTTTTCGCACCGAAATTGACAAATTTTCAAGAATCCAGGAATCCAATAAGAATTAAGAAACAATTTTCTAGTTCGAAATGGACACTGCAAATCAGCTAGCCCTCATGCAGACCGCACACAAGAAACAAGTTTTGCAAGCGCACCTGCACTGACACTCATTTCAGCTCGCTGCGTTCGGTCAGGTCAATATCTGTTAAGTTGAGTGATACGAGCGAAAGAAAAAAAAATATGTCCATCAAGCAGTTATTTGCGTATGCAATCAACTCGCGCGTTGGTACGCCAGCGGGTTGCGCACATGCAGTCAAAAGTGATTGCATACGCACGAAAAAAAAATAAATAAACCTACAGCGACGACGTTGGCGATAATAATATCGATGATCGACGATGATGATGGTCGTCTATTCATTGCCAATTTTAGGGCGCAACATGGGGTCGCAAAACGGTTCGGAATATTGTTCAACGTTTACAATTCCTGTCAATGTTGGTTGCTTTGATCCATGCCAAACATTGCCATACTGTACATGTGTATTATGCAATTTTGGCAGTGCCTGCTGCTGCTGCTGCTGCGGCAACCGATCCACTTACGATCGTCCAGTCCGGTCCAGTCCAGTGGATGGCTGTACTATGTCAGTGTGCGCCGACAGACCCACTGTGCCACTACTCGAGATTGAATTGTTTCGAGGGAGGAACTTGATGGGAGCCAACTTTGACCTCCCGATCTTTCCGACTTGTACACCGTGTGTTCGGGGTACGGAACAACCACTATAGGCACTTGCACACACTCACAATGTAGCACTTCTTTTTCTTCCTCTCGCCGAAGACTGCTTCTGACTAAAAGCCACAGTAGGCTTATTTATTTCTCACTCAGCCAGCAATTCTTTGCCTTCTTCTTCGCGTAGCGTGGAACAAAACAGAAATGCACCAATACGAACACTATTCTTCGCATGAATTATTTAATCCATGGAAACTTTGGACACACCAGTGGGGACAACCGACTACGAAAATAGTATGATGCCTAATTGTTGTAGAACGAGCAAACCCCTGGTCAGGGAACCCGTGCGGTTATCAACTTTTACCGGTCAAGGCCAACCAGACACTTTACGCTCTTATCGGGAAAAGTATGAACTCATTTCATGAAGGATCTTTTATTCAGAATGGCGTGACACTTTTCAGGAGCAAAACTATAACCATCAACTATTGAAAACAATTCTATTACATTTTACGGCTGCTTCCTCGCTAATCGATGATGTCTCCAATCGCCGTAATCCGGATATCTGCACGAAAAAGTCGGCTGTCACTCCACACGGGAGGTAGACCTTTGCGATTCGCAGAATTCTTTCGCGACTTGCAGCCAACAATAATAATAACAGGCCGAGAATATTTCGCGCACACACATCCACATACAAAGAGGTGCTCGTGCGAACGGAAACTCTTTTTCAACACGTCAGGAACTTCGGAAGGCTTCCAACACGATATCCATCTCGTGAGACACAGCAGAATTCATCTATCTTCTTCGGATTAGGTGCATTGAATCGTTGCACTACCAGTAGTTGAAATACGTTAAACTTGATAAAAAAACCTTTACAATACCAAAAAAAAACACACCGTCAAGTGTTCCTCACAGTCCAGCGCGACACGACGAAGAAGCAATAAAAAAAACCGTAACCGCGAGTCCGTTCCAAAAATCCGATTGTTCTTCGACCTGCTGCTTCACCACTCATAACTCAACTAAGCAGACCGTCGTATGTGTACGGATGAGATGAGAAGAGTTCGCTTCGTTGACATGCACACTACGATTTTGCTTTGCACTGGCTGGCTGCCAACAGCGATTGAATGTGTGGGTGTTGTCAAATTCGTTGCACTTAACGAAGGATCGCACGACAGGTAGCACGGTTTAACGCGTATGGGTGGGAACATTCTGCCTGTTTGTACGTGCAGTTGTTGAGTTCTTTTGGCAATTCAAAATAGATCGAAAGTTTCATTTAATACTATATAACCAAAGATGCACGAAATAAAGAGTGATTATTGAGATCTATTCCGACCGATTGTTCGCCAACGCTTATAAGCAACTAAAGTTCATTATTGCTGATTGTACTGACTCTCGCTTATAGATACTAAGTCTTAGTTTATCTTTGATGTTGATATTTTTGGTGTCTAAACAATATTAAGGATTATTTGTGACCATTAATCAAGCCTTACATCCACTTATTTATTGAAATATATTAACATGAATATAAGCGATAATGCTCACTACATAAATTTGGCTCAACATGTATTCCTTCAAATGATTTTTAAACATAACAAATTGGCTCCAATGGTTTTTAAACATAACAGAATGATTCTGAAACTAGTAATCAAAAAATATTAGGATTTGTTAGAACGAAAATTAAAACAAAACAAATACTTTATATTTGATACTTATTGATTTCTTCGTTACTTAACGATATTATACGTTTAGTAATGCATTCAGTATTATTTTCAGTTAAGATTTATATGATGTGAACCCGGCGGACTTACCGAAGCACTTTTATATGGAAAACGTTGTGCCCACCTTTACTAGCAAATTGCGATGATGCGGTATCTTCATGAGTAGCCGAAAGAGGCGCTGTATTTGTTTCGTTAAAAACTACACGCTTATTGAACATTAGTCATGGTTCGAGTTGCTACTACTCACATTGAGAAATAAACTGGAATGGCACACGCAGGATGAGATGAAAATCAAAGGAGCTGCACATGCGAATTGGCACATTGTCGCAAAACTGATTTACCGGTAGCGACACCTGCCAATGAAAAATGGAAACAAGAAAAGGAGGAAATTTTCATATCGGTAGTAGTGATTTGTAACATTTTTATCGTTTATTCAAGAGTACAAATAGATATCAGCAAGAAAAGTACACTCGGAGTAGAAGAAAATCGATTTCAAAGTGATTACTACTACTTTTTTTTGTGTAAACTACGATTAAACATGGAAAATCTTCAGCAATGTGTGAAATTGGGTAAGCTTAGGTTTATTCGGATCAACATTTTTGTCGTGAATACGACTTACTTTACTATGGGGTGCCTTTTCAAAATTTACCCTCTGAGAGAGTGATAAGTTTTTGATCGTGAATATCTCTTGTTGTATCTAACGAATCAACATAATTTTTGCTACACCGCATCGGAAACATGATCACAATTTTATGATAAAATTTTCAGTTGTGTAACATAATCTCAAATAATTCAAAATTAAACTTTTCTGAAATGTTTGGTATAAACGAGTATCAAAGAGGATAATTCATAAGGCGCGTATTTTTAAAGCTCATAGATCAGTGATCTGTGAAAGGATTTATATAATCTAACTACCAATAGAATCGAAATTTTTCAACTTAAACGTGTATAGCAAAAGCATTGAAGTATTTCAATAGTACACTATTGAAAAACCTGTCTCATTTGACCCATGTTAACACCAGCCAATCAGAACGCGTTCTGGTTCTGAGGAAGAGAACAAAATATCTGCTGCTGTAAAACAAATCGTTCGAGAAAAATGTTCCGAAAAGTGTTGAATATCGTAGTGGGTTCCTCAATTTGGTCCTTCTGAATGCTAGAAACGAATCCCCACAGCATATTGATAGTTTCTTTCAATAAATTATGCAAATCCGAAATGAAATAATCGACATTAAAATTCTGTATGCGGCTATTTTTATAGCCGTTAGGACCGCCCATTAGTGAAAAAGCTACAAACGAAATCAGGTAAAAACAAGCCTCTCAACAAAAATTGGATTAGTTTGGATTAGAGCGATTACGTCACAGCTGCCAGTCATTTATATTGGTAAAAAAGCAACGGCGGAGAGCATTACACAAAATCAGCCGTTCTAGTGGCTCTAAAAGTTTTCTAAAGAACTATTAAGATTTGTTGTTCGCAAATCGAAAGGAAATATCCTCAGTTTAGTGCAAATCTAGAACAGTTTGGTTAGATTTTTGCACTTTTCGCTGTGTGAAATTCAAAGTAATCGAGATCAAGTGAAGCCTTCTTTGTTTTTGCGTAAAATGTGGAAAAGGGGAATGCTTGCATAATTCATACAATTGATCAACTAATTGATACTCGGAAGTGTTAAGCAACATGTCGGTTGTTTTCGTATTCACGACATCCAGTTATGTCTCTGACATTACCCACCCGCCTTTTTTTAAACAGAAACCAGTGAAATGTTGATTTCTCGAGTACTAGAATGTATAGCGATCGAGTACTATTTATTTTGGATACTTTGTTTGTTATTTCCAGGCATTCCAAAAATGCTATCAAACCAAGTTTAATGCTCTATTCTGAATAACTGGTAGATTTCGCACAATGATTTAAGATCAACATTACCACCTCAGAGTGAAAACTTTTTCTTCACTTCTACTATGATTTTTCAAATGAATTTGCAGATTTCCCCGCAGATGGCTGGCTATGCCTACCAGCCAATTTTGCCGGAATTCAGCCAGAATTCCCGCAAAAGTCTGGCAACAATTCAACAACCGTTTCCGGCAGAGCATTTCGCCTAGCGGTTTTTAACGGTTCTTTTCTGTCGAATTCTCGCCATACAAGATTGGCAGAACCGTTTTGAATCGGTTCTACATTTTAAGCGTCTTGGTTTCATTTTTTCAATAAAAATGTATGAAAGGCAACAAGTTATTGCTCTTCATATATACTAATCATGGAAACTGTTATTGCCAATAACATTGCATTCTCACTACCAAACACACCCATATTTCAATCTCGTTTACCTCGTCTAAAGATTCGTTTCTTGTATGTACATGCGGGATTGACAAACATCAAATGAAGTCGAAATAAAAAAAAGAAGAAGGAGGGAAATAACCAAGACACGTACGGCGAGATAATGACGCAATTTCGACTGGACAATTTTAACAGCAGCCGAAATGCAGCCAGCCTTCTGACGGTTGCCAGAATTCTTCACAAGCGGGTATTTGCGAGTTCGTATCAGCTGTTTTCCAAAGAAGGGCGAATCTTACAGAAGTAAACAAATCAATTTTTTCTCCCCTATCAATAAATGCTTCAAAATGCTACAATTTTGCCTAAAAATTAGGATTTTACAAAAATCTCAATCTTAGTAATACAAACAACTATAAAAGACGAAACTGTCATTCCATTTGTTTACGTAAGTGTCGTCTTCCATGTTCATGCCAACAAACAGGGTGTTACTTCAATTGCTAGCAAGGAAGGGCGAAACTATTTATTTTCTTTATTGTAGATGGTTTCCGAACCTTTTACTACTGGAAATATTAAATGCGACGATAAAATTACCCGCAGATTTATCCTAGTCGCGAAAACCAGCCAATTTCACGAAAAATGCGCAAGGACGTAACTTCATAGCCCAAGTAACATTTTTAATATTAATAAATACTTGTAGCTGTCTTCAATACTACACAATAAATCTTGCATTAGAACTTTAAACTCCACAAAAACCTACTGAAAACCTCTATAAGAGCATGTTCCTGCCAAGTGGACCATTCTTCATAAGGTTTATAAAGCAAAGTAAAGAATCAGCATAAACCTGCGTTAAAACACCAAATTCAACAAAAATTTTGAAACCAGCTTTACGATCAACATTAAATTTATTCGGATGGAATGAATTCCACTATCAAGAAACTGTCGTTTTGATTTCATGTCTGCTTTGAATGCAATCAGTAAGAATATATTAGATTTTATTTACAAGCTTGAGGCTTTTCCCGAACGTAAAAACTTCATACACTTTTATTTTTATCGTGAATGTGTGGATAAAAATAAGAATTATAACTAATCGCCTTGAAATAAATGCGGTTCATGCTAAAATCTCCATGATTTTTGAAAATTATTTTTTGTTATTCATCATCATTTTAGTATGGAACTATTTCGTGGCGTTCCAAACTGTGCATACGTTCTGAAAATGAATCATGAAAGTCCATCATATCTCCTCGTTTTTGCATTTCAAAGTTTATTTGAAATCAATAAAGGCTACGGCAAAGAACATCATAATGGCGGCCATGAAATTTTCTTTAATACAAATTACACTTAACCTAAGAAGCAATAAATCAAAAAGCCCACAACAAGAGTGTCATAAATGTACGTTAGAAACCTCAAATTTTCTCTAAGTGAAACTGTCGTTCAATGAACACTCAGACACACAAAACTAGATTTATGAAAGAATTTTACTGACAATAATGTTTTAAAGAAAATGTTTGAAAGTAATATTAGGAGCGTTTGCATGGTTTTATTGTAGTACAATTTGTTTTATTTTTAGTCCAGTTGTTAGTCTAGGTAAAGAGTTTTATAGAAGCTTCAAATACTATGATATTACTTGTCAAAAGAGACACTTAATATAGTTGTCATAAAACAGGTAGTGATTGAAAAATCAATTACAAAACTAGAAATTATAATAAAAAACATACGGCATTCGAATTGTTTCTTAGGAGTTCACACGGGAAGCATAAAAGTAAACAAATCGAAAAAGAACGAAACTCTTTTTATGTTGATTTACTCTATAGATAAAGAAGAAAAGTGTTAAAATTTACATGCCTTTTAAAGGTAAACCCACAGTTCATCGACTAATCAAAAATTGATCAGAGAATATACGATTTCTAAATAGGATTTGAAAGCAAAGTCGAATCATTCAACGACGTTTTCCTCCATTTACTGTCATTGTTAGATTCGGCTGATATGTTTTTCAATTGTCTGGTAAAATTAACGCATTGACGCAGGAAATTTAAATTTAAACGTTTTGAATTCAAAGACATTTTATTTTGAATCAGCGTATATTTTTATTTCCCTTTGAATCAAGTACATTTGATAATTAGTTCAAAGCAAATATTTATTGTTTCTACACACACACACAGATATAAATAAATTTTTTTTTTGGATTATAGAGGTTTTAACATTGTTGTCATTCACCTCTTCGGGCCAGAAAAGTTTTCTGACCCTATGTGCGGGGTTGGGAATCGAACCCAGGTGGGCAGCTTGAAAGGCATCGACTCACCCATCACGCTATACCCGTTCCCCCTTATAAATAAATTCATATTCGAATATATTTTATTACAATATGGATATAATTTCGTTTTACTTGGAATCAAATACAAATGTTATCTGATTCAAAGCAAACAAGTTTTGTTTCTACAATCGGGCTTTCGTGCGATTGCGTGTAAATTTAATGACAGATTACTTTAAATTGATTATTGTTATTTAAAGCGAATTTTTAACTGATTAATGTGAATATGTGAAAAAGATCTCATCATCTATCGTATTTAAGAGCAGTTTATGTAAGACACATAGGTAAATCATTCTTGTAAAATTCAGTCAACTTACAAATTACGTTATTATGATTTAAGTCATATGCGGATTTACGTCACCGGTAAGTTTCATAATTTTTTGCTGTGTTATTTTTCCCTTTTAAGTAGCCTATGTTCTCAGTTTGATTTGAATCAAACTTTTTGTCAAGTCAAATGAAAAACATATTTGTTCCGGCCGATTTTATTGTTGAAAAAACTAACTATTTATTACATTTCGTATTTTTCCCGTTTCGTCTTTGGGTCATCAGTACAGAGTAGATCAAATTTCAATAATTCAAGCGTATGTATCGATAAATAATCATATTTTTGAAAATGGCAAATTTATTGCAGAGATCTTGGTCGGACTGATGAAGCACCAAATCATTGGATTATTAATCAAATACCGGAGCTTGATTGTTGAATCAAAAATTGCCTTGCAAATTAGTTTGAAAGAAATCATTTTATTCGCAAAATCAAACAAAAATGTATGATTATAACAAACAAAAGCGTTAGTTGAAATAACTAAATTCAAGTTCATTTATTTCAACAAAAATGTTTGTAAATTCAAAGCGCAACTCTTATTAACTTGATTTAGAGTTAGTTAATTTAAAACCATTTAACCAACTTAGATATGATTTCATTGATCCCTATCGATTTTTGAGGATTTCGTTTTCTAGAGCGTGTTTTTATACATTACACTGAAAAATCGAGCCAAATACTTTCAGTTAGTTGTATGACTCTTTAATTGAACAAGGTTGGTTAGTTGATGACCAAATGTATTGATTTTTGATATACCGGACCCGTGGTTCCTAATTCCGGAAGTAACGGAAAAGTGATCGTGTTCTCCAAATCGGAAATCACTCCAAGTTCTCAGAAACGGCTGAACTGATTTTCACAAACTTAGGTTCAAACGAAAAGTATTATGTTATAACCGAAGTAGCAATTAAAACTCCGTTGCCAAATAAAAAGTGTTCTGTAAATAGCAGAAACGTTACGTCTGCTTAGCGATTCAAATTGAACTACCGAGTTTAGTACTCAGCAGTTCAATTTGAACTGCTCTGCACTGATGAGACGTCAAAGACGAGACGCAAAAATAACGGTTATGTGCCCTAGCACAAAATTTGGCTAACCCCTAAATGAATTAAAACTAGTTAAAATTGACATGTTTTACAATTGCTACAGTACGGTTATTTTTGTTGGATATGTTAGACAAGTGATTCCACGTATTTTTGTTACAAATGTGAAAATTATTCATTACTGCTGTGAAACATATCAAACAAGAAACTTGTTGCACATCATACAAGCAAAGTGCGTTTTTCCAATCACACAATCGTTGCGGAAAGAGTTCAAAACTACAATACAAGAACAATGTTTGCTACTTGGGAATAAGTAGGTGTAAATTTATGTCACGATCCTACTTCCGGTTCCGGAAATTGCAACCCGTCATTTCAAGTTATAATGCAAAACAAAGAAAAATTCTTGGGGACGGGTATAGCGTGATGGGTAAGTCGATGACTTTCACGCAGCCCGGCTGGGTTCGATTCCCAACCCCGCACATAGGGTCAGAAAGTTTTTCTGTCCCGAAGAGGTCAATGACATTAATGTTAAAGCCTCTATAATAGAAACAAAAAAAAATTCTTCTAATTTTTGCTTAAAATTGTTTCAATTTGTATCATGCCAAAAAACATTTTGGTGAGCAAAAAAAGGTCTCGCTGCTTCCAACCGTATATTTATTTTCTCTTAGTTTTGCCTAGCAAATTGAGCACTTTTTGGTGCTCATCTGTGATTGATTTCAGAGAAATGTGAAAATATGGGCAGAAAATTGAAAATCTGTGAAACACAGATTAATTTGTGACCCTGGCATCCCTGGGCTCCAGTATGATGTATTTTCCTTTGGCGCGACTCTTTGATATGGGTGACTCTGATGCGGGTGTGCTTTCGTTGGACACGGAAATTCGCTCCGAGATTTTTTTATAAATGTAATTGCGTTCATTAGGTGTTTTACCGTCACTGCTAACCTCAATCGGATGTACACATATTGACAATTCAGTGGTACTGTTTGTAAAAAGATTTTTTTTGTTTGTTTGTCTGTTGACAAACGAATGAGAACGTTTACGGTCCATATCGCCTAAATGGAGTTTTAAAACATCTGTTAACGATTCGATACGGTTCCTTTTCAAAGATTCATTAAATAAAAGTGGCTAGTTGTGAAGTGTAAAGATGATTGTTTGGGACGTGTTCCTCGATTTTGTTTGTAAACAGTACCGCTGAACTGTCAAGGATGAATTCTTGTTCATTTGTGACGTTACGGTAAAAAATCTAATTGTTGGATCCGGAACGTTTAATTTCTTGGAGTCGTAAATCTTTTCTGTTAGAGTATAGATGCATTCGTGATCTTTTTTAAATTATCAGCGCGTTATCAGCTGCAAGTAACGGAGGCAAAATTTGTACTGCAAAAAGGAGTATTTTACAATGACAAATTTCAATATTATCGGCACATATTATTTCTGTTTTAGTGACCTTTTTGGAATCCAACTCAGGTAGACTGTCCTACCAACCAAGCTGTGCTCGAGTGTTTTAAACACAAGAACGGGCTCATATTATTCAATGAACAGATCGACAGTGCGAGAACTGGAAATACCACAATTATCACATACTAAGGCTGTGTACCATTTCCCGGTTAAATTTAAACTTTTGGTTGAAATCTGGCACTCGAACGATTATTTCGAGTTTGTCAAAAATAATCCTGTTCGAGAGCATGGTTATTTTTGACAGATCGAGGGTTATTTTCCGACACGGAAAAAATATCTTGCATGAAAATTCTAAAAACAATTCTTTAGTTGAAATTATTTCCAGTGGAAAATAAACCCAAATAACTTTCCGTCCGTCAAACTTTGAAATAGGCCGCAGGGTTAGTTAAATTTAACTAGGGTAAGGGCTCCCTATTTCATCTCATTTCTAAGGACGTTACCTTAAAAACCTGATTCTGCCACCAAAAACACTACGATTTTTTCATATTTCTGCTTAATTCGCCTTGCTCCACATTGGGAATTGATTCACATTCCTTGGAAATTAAAATAATAATAAAAAAATCAGCTAAAAACACTGTTATGTGATATGTTCACTGCTGTGCTCCTAATTTCATCTCAAAGGTTTTATATTCATCCTATCGTTGGTCCTTTATTCATCCCATAAATTATCAATGGCGACAGCAATCAAAACCAAAATATTGCACTATTACACTCTCAGGTTCAAAATGTCAGAATTTTCGTTAAGAAGGGCCTAATGCCTAATTTTGAAAAACAGTTAGGAATCATTTCGACGTTTAAAATTTTTTGGATCGTTTTTATTACCTTTCGTTTCAAATTAAAAATTTTACTTTGCAGTTAATTTGAAGAACTTAAAAAAAACAAAAAAAGATTGTTACTATTTAGGCATTAGCCCTTCTTAAAACAAAATTCAGAATCAGAGATGCCATTCATACAGATTTATCTGTATTGTATAGATTTTTGAGTTCGCGTTCGCTAAATCAGATTACAGATTTTCTAAATTTAATACAGATTTGTAAAGATTCATATAAAAGTGTGAAGTGAAACGTTAGACTTTACTCTCTGAGTATCTATTAGTTTTTGATTGCACTTCTTCTTTAAAAGTTTATTAATCAACGGACAAATCACATGTTAAAATGGAAATCTTTCGTGCAAATGTTTGATGATGAACACTGATAAACATTTATATTAAAAATTAAAACCAATTTGAATTTGATTTGAACTTGAATTTGATTCATTTTATTAGTGAAAACTGATAGAGTAGATACATAGTTTCTATGAAAATATCTGGCATCTCTGTGCACAGCCGATGAAACACACACATTTAACAGTGTTATGGTGACGTATAGCGGAAAGAAACCAGTGTTACTAGATTTGCCACAATGGTTATTTGATTAATATTTAACACGCTCTATTTGGTAATATTAGAATCCGAATCAGTTTTATTTATATATAAATATCAATAATATAATCAAACTAATGTCACGGATACCAAAAAATACTTGTTGATGATAATTTAAAGAAAAAAAAATATTTATTTTTATTTAACATTATGAGAAAACTTGGCAACCTTGCGATACAAAATGAGATGAGAACAAAGCGCAATCAAGTGAATTAAGTGCAAATTTTCATCTCATATTTTTCATTGCTTTTATTGCTTATCAGGTAAATTCAGAGGTCTTTAATCGTTGAATAAACAAGTGGAAAGTGAACATTACCAACTATAAAGTCATCCAACATTGAATAGTGGTGTAATTATGTGAAATAGTGATCATGTTTCGAGACGAATCGATTAGTAAATATACAGAAAAATGATGAATTGTAAAACTTCAGACGAAAGTGGTTCCTAAATCAAAAAGTGAGTTTTTCACTAATTTTTTCAATTGGAAAGTGTGGCAAAACCTAGAATAAATGTTTTAAAACGTTCCACAGTTTTGTTCAGGTACGTTTAAAGATATGATTAATGTTCAAAGTTATGAGGTGAAGGAATGAGATGGAAATTGGAGCTGAGATGAAATAGGGAGCCCTTACCCTACTCGACACAAAATAACCACTCAAGTGTCAGATATCAACCAAAAGTTAAAATTAACCACGAAATGCTTCACAGCCTAAATCATTCACCAATTTCTTCCTAGCTTAGTTTTATCATGTTAATGGTTTGAAAATTCAATTGATAGGTTAATTAAGTAACTACGTTTCTTATTGCAGAAGAAATAATTTTTCGGTTGCTCAAATAAAAATACTAGTTTCGACAGAATGCGACATCTACAGTCGAACACCAGATGCAATCATGACTCACACCAACACGCTTAAAAATAGTTACTCAAAAATGAGTAAGATGTCACTCATCTACAGAAAAAGTGGAACAACTCTAATTTAGAGTAACTCCGGAGTTACTCAAATTTGAGTTCTTCCACTGGAAACGATATTTGGGTAAAATCTACTCATTTACTGAGTAATGCTTTATTTGTACATGTACCAAAAATAGAATAACTATCACTCAAATTTTGAGTGAAATTTTTTTTCACATATCCAAATTTACAAAAAAAATGCTCCTTTTCTGAGTGTTCCCCTGTATTAAAATATTAAGTAATTGAACTCAATACTATATCAAGTGGTGGTTGCTTGGAGTAGTGTGTTAATCGCAAATTAACATACATGTCAGTTATGCTCAGGCACCAATCATACACTTATTCCTCATAAATGACATTTGAGCATATTCGGTTTCATTCTAAAGCATAACACGGAGTTTATCATTCCGGTTTTTGCAGACACAACACCGTTTGTGTTGAGCGACTCACCCTCGAAATACGCGATCTCACTAACAAAATATACAACCTGTTGCTACAAATGGTTATTACAACTTTCAGACTGATCTTGCGAATAGTAACAAAAAAACGAGTTATTGTGTTAAACTCAAATTTAGAGTAGGAGTTACTCAATATCATTGATGATAACTACTCAATTTTTGACGTTTCCATCTATCATTAGAAAATGAGTAATTAGTACTCAAACTTTGAGTAACTTTTTCTAAGCGTGAAGAGCGCCACTTGACGTTTACATTCTCCGCCAACGAGACGGATTACGTCTCTTTTGCACTTTCTTTTTTATCCCACTCGGTAGCATGATGAGACATACAAAACACACGGTTTATTCTCATCGCTCCGTTTCGCTCGTTTCCAATATACCGCTCTCGCCCTGTCCCGCGGTACAAAAGCAGCATGTTGCCGAGTAGCGACTCGCGACCACGATTCGAGTGGTCCAGTCCAGTGCTCCCGGTGCGATCGAGACGAGTTCAGTTCGAGTCGGCAGCGAGAGTGAACGCGTTTCTAGGTTTTATCTTCCGTTCTTCTGTTCCCCGTTCGCACAGCATTCTGATACTCACCATTTCTCGTGTGCTGGTTGGAGTGGTATGAAGAACTAGGAGAGTAGGACCTGGTTGGAGATAGTTTTTTTTTCTCTTCTTCTGAAGTTGACTTGCGAAGTAGAACAAAAGTAAGAGACGGGGTGGGAGTTGGTTGTATCTGCACCGTTGTTTTGCTTCGATTCGGTTGCTGTTGTTTTTATTGTGCAATTATGTGCTGACGCGATTAAGAACAATATTTAAAGCTTTGTTTCCGTTCGACCTTGGTGATGATTTTGCGATAAGAAAGGACATGTGGAATAAACGTTTGCTGACGGAATCAGAAAACAAGAGGCTGTTGGGTTTGTGAAAAATATAAATCAGTGGAATGACGTTGTTTGATCGATCAAAGAAACACTCGAAAATAAGATCAGTGAGAAAATTCAAACTTAGAAGTTTCAGTTAGTAACCAGTTCCAATCGATGGTAGACAACAATCATTGAATAAAGTCGTTCAAAAGTGCAGATTTTTCGTCATTCACTTCGATACGGTTTCGATTCCTTTGCCCGCTACTAATACATGAGTGATGTCCGTAGGCGAAGCAGCAACAGTAGGAAGACGAGGTGAAACGTGATGACTTTGGAGAATAACAATAACAACAGAAAGGTGTTGTGGATAGAAGAAACCATCGAATGAGATAGAGACCATCCTGTGGAGGTCGCGGATCGGAGAGAAAGGCGAAAAGAGTGAGTGGCCCCCAAAACAGCCTACTTGGATTGACGGCGCAAACGAGTCCCAGTGTTGTGCAAAATTGCATGGATGTGTGGAAGGAAGCGGCTGAAAAGAGAGTGTGCTGAAAAAAGTGAGAAGGAGGGAGGCAGCATAAACGACGGTTTTCTGTTTTTATTTTCTTTGCTCCGTTTGCACTCTCGTTCCTACCTGTGTGTGCAGTAGTAGTAGCAGCAGCAGCAGCAGCAGCAAGTAGGCTGTGCTGGGGTATTTAGTGGTGTTTGCGGTTGCTGCGATTGTGCGGCTGTAGTGGTATGCGGGTAACAGCTACGGTCGGCTAGTGTCAATAAACTCTGGCGTCGGAATGAGAGGTGGAATACGCGAAGCAATGGAACACGGCAAGCTTGGATAAAAGTTGAAACCTTCGGGACCAAAAAGTAAGTTGTACGAGAGTTGATTCTTATTGGCTTGTGTTTTCTTTCTTCTACCTCGTATGCTCTCGTGGGTTGCAGTAGGCTTTGATTTTAGGCTTCGCTGGAAGACTGTGGGCTGGCTGCTACGATTGAAGCAAACTGATTGGACTGTCCTGTCGTCAGTGTTTAATAGAATTTTTCAGTAGGATTTACTGTTTCAAATATGAATGGTTGATTCGAGACGAACAATGGCGATATAGAAGATACCAGGAGCAGTTGAAAGGTGGAGCTGGAATTGAGTTTTACTGAAACATACATGAATCATCTGTGAGAGGTCATATGCCTCGTGTTAAAAATTGAGCGCAAATCAACGAGTACGATCAATGATGACAAATGAAAAGGGCTTGTCATATGTTATGATTACTAATCGAGAGCAAATCCGTTGATACGATTAATAAAATAAATTACCAGGCAGGAGGAATAAATTTTATGTAGTTCGATCAAAGGATCTGAGACAATATACGAAAACTCTGTTAGTAGGGGAATTTAATATCGAACCCACCCATATTTGATATTCGATGACCCTAGCACCTTCTGAGAGAGGACTAATGCTATTATTGAAAGACCATAAATTGCGTCATATGACTAATTTATTCAAATTCGATCGGAAACTAAGAGATATTACAAACTGTTTTTGGACAGTTTCGTTATTTCGGTACATCAGGAAAGACACTGCACTTCGGTGCAAGTAAATATTTTGCAAAGGGCATTAACTTGAGTCGACGAGACGTAAAAAAAATAGAGAGCAGTTTTTCAAAGCAATTCTAAGATCTCAGGGTGTGATTCTACGAAAAGGAATACAGCACAGCAGTTGAGTACAGAAAAAAAGTACGGGTGTGTAATGTCAGAGACATAACTGGATGTCGTGAATACTAATCTGGCACGCTTTATTTATGCTTCCGAATTTGAAATGGTAGTTGATCGATTGTTTGAATTGTGCAAATTTCCCCTCTTTCATTACTAGAAATTTAAACGATGCGCCTAGACTAAATTACAGATTAGTAACATTAAACATTCTGAAACGCAATTTAATAATATGAAATAAGCAGTATAGTTCATTATAATAAAATAATGGTGGCTCTGAAAAGAACTTTTTATGAAAGCTTTCGTGATGGAGAGTGCCGAGATAAGTTAGTTCAGCACGCAGACTTTGAATTCTAAACCCATATTCCGGAACTAAGCTCTGAAACTTGAAGACGATTTTTCGCCATGACTACCAGAATGAGTTGTAAAACTTTATTTTTGAGTTGTTTGTGGTTATCTCACAATCTTCAAAATATTATCCTAAATTCCTGATCATATTTGTGATGAAATGGTGAAAGAATTATGTTGCTACCATTAATACAAGTCGAAATATTCATGATTAAGTTCTGCCCATTCTTCCATATGGCTAATTTTGAAAAGGCACCCCATAGTAAAGTAAGTCGTATTCACGACAAAAAGCTATTCAACCGCTTGGCACCAGACAAAGCTCCTTGATGGGCGCTGATATTAAACCTAATTACTGGGAATCCTACGAGGAAGTTGAACGAATCAGTTCCGACCAAGTAAAGTGGACGTATGGTGAAGGACGATAAGGCGTCCAATTAAAATGTAAAATTTTACACTATTGAGTGTGAGACTGATGTTTTTATGAGAATTTACTAACTGTAGGAGACTCCAAGAAGCTCTGTGGAACAATTTGGCTTTGAAGATAATCTCAGTAGTTGAAGTATTCGGCAAGATATCATGGCAGAATTTAGTTCCAGGATACAGAGTTGAAAGTTGAAGCTAATCCTCTGGAACTGAATCCTAAGTCTAGTTTCTGGAGCTGAATTTTTGTAACTGGATTTCTGAGTTTCGAACCGGACTTTAATAACTGAACCCAGTTTCTGGAACTACATTCGGAACCTGTAGTGTGAATATAAGTTCAGTAATGGAATTCTAGAACTAAACTTCTCGATCTGGATTGCAACTGAACTCGGACATAGTGCCAGGTTCTGTATTTTGTCTGCAAAATTCAGTTTCACTTCCTGAGTGTCCAGGATTCAGGTGCTGATGTAGATAAATAAATGGTGCCGAAAAGTTCTCCACAGTTTTAAACATCGGATACATTTCACAAATTGTTTCTTTTTAGAACTATATTCCCAAAGAACTATGCAAAACTCTCCTCTACTGAGTATGTATATCTTCAAAGAAAATCACCGGTAACATTGTTTGTTGTATTGTTTTCATACTTTAGTATAGATGCAGTGTTACAGTTCCGAAGCGAAACAGTAAAATTTGCAAAATTCAAAATTGTGAAAGAAGTATGTCAGTCTCCGACATGGATCAGGGTCATTTCGCCGAAAGCCGTTTCGCTGAAAGGGTTATTTCGCCGAATGGGTCACTTCGCCGAATGCCATTTTGCCAAAAGGGTCATTTCGCCGAATCCTGAAATCGTGATTAAAATTGATTTAAATTAAAGACAAACGAAAGATGATAGCGTTAACGCCCGTTTTGTTGGCCTACCATTGTACTTCTTGAATAATGATTGTTTGTTGTACTCTTGAATAACGATTGATTCATGAACCTCAGAAAACAGTTCCCAAGAAAACTTGTTCACTATTAGCTAGTAAGCATCAAAGCAATTGCATAGGTGCATCTACCAGGAAAATGTAGGTGGTATTTTCGGTTTATTAAGTGAAAATGAAAAATATCTAATGCGGCTACGCCACATCGTTTTGGTTCATGTGCTGTCCGACCTCGCTTTCGCTCGTTCGGACCTAACTAAAGCAAAGAAACCTAGCTTTGAGTAGACCGGGCAAACGAGGCGGTTACAGGTTTGTATGCAAGAGGCCGCCGCTTCCGACGGCGGGTCGGCGGCCGACTCAGCTGGCGTCGGCCGACTCAGCTGGCGAGCCATCTTGGCTTCTGTTATATGGCTGTGCCACATCAGTTATACAGGACACATAACATGCAGGAGATATGACCCTTTCGGCGAAATAACCCTCTCGGCGAAATAACCCTTTCGGCGAAATGACCTATTCGGCGAAACGACTTTCGGCGAAATGGCATTCGGCGAAACGACTTTCGGCGAAATGGCACAAAATTCTGCAGACATAAAAAACGTAGCATTGTGCATCACTGGCTCCGTATTAAACAATTTATTGGCAATTTCAAAATGGACAAGAAAAACCATAAACTTGATTTTTTCATTGAACGGCCATCCCCCACTTTCATTACTTAGGTGACCACCCTTAAGTACGATTCACACGGTCCGGCTTCTTCCGTCACCGTCACCGGAACGTCAACGTCCGTCACCGTCATTCTGATTCACACGATCCGGTTTCCTATCCGTGTCCGTCATGTCATTTTCTTACACGTTGAATTTGAAGAACTTAGTTTCGCACAATTTTATTCCACTAATACATAATCTGGGAGCTTTTGAAACCAATCGATCTGTTGTTTTCCTACCTTTTAATCAAATAAATAACTTTCAAAATTAACTAGAAAGAGGAAAAAACAATACAATCAGTTCCACTAAACAACGTAACGTACTTTGTAAATCTACTGATAAGTTTAATTACTTTTATGTGCTATATTTTGTTTAAGAGTGGGATCTTGACACCGAATACATACATAACAAACGTCAGCTCAATCCCGTAATCATATGAATCGTGCATGTATGCGATAATCACAGTCCGTCAAATATTCTTTCGGAGAAATGTTGACGGAGCTTGCCGTTGACGGACGTTGACGTTCCGGATCTCTGCTGGATCGTGTGAATGCGCAAAGGGAAAACTCATTTGACTAATTTTGACGGAGGCTGACGTTCCGGTGACGGTGACGGAAGAAGCCGGATCGTCTGAATCGTACATTAGCCTTCAATATTGTTTCCAGATGACGTTTGAAAAAGTTTTGGCAATCTTTTTGAGGTATTATTGGGCACCTAATAGATTTACCGGTAGATATACGGATTATTGTCATTTCTACGTATGAACCTTTTGAAATCTACGTATTATTCATTATTTCTTCTAAAATCTCCAGATTCCGCATTATTTCTCTGTATATCAACGGGAAATAACAAAATATTGTTACATCATCTTTATAATTTTTTTGCGTGTCCTATTAGAAAAGTTATCATAATCCTATTCGCTACCTGTATTTATGGCTCAAAGTTACAAGCCGTAAATTTTATGTAAATATACGAGTATAAGTACACCTGAAACCAGATCTACGGATTTCACTTATGGAAAAATTTGAATCACTGCGGCCCAAGCTGTTCCGAGAGATTAAAAAAAGAAGTTTTCTTGTTGGTAACTGATATCTCGTCCTTTTCACAATCCTGAAGATTTTGACCAGATTCACATTAAAGGAATTGTATAGCTTATCCGAACATTTCGATTCGGTTTGACCGCAAACAGTATTTTTTTTTCGCGGTGTGGGTCGTTCTCCTAAACTATAGATAGAAGTAAATGATTACCAAGCCAGTTTTCAAATGAGTTTTGATTCCTTTAATATATGCTAAACTTTCCGGAACCTAAATAAGAATAATGTGAGAATTTACTATAACTGGACAAATAGGCAAGCCATTCACAAATTCTGTTGATTTTGTTGATTTTACTATACCCTCGCTTCCAAGCAGCATTCAAAAAATATTCAAACACTTATGGGTATTATTTGACCTATTTATTTCATTGACCAACAAAATGAATGTGGCTAGTATTTCACTAAGTTTGACATGTCAAAAAGTACCCTAATCTTGACGGCTCGTATTGCAGTCGAAAATAAGTATTTGTGTTGCTCATAAATTGGTATTTTATTTAAACCGTGTACAACTGTCAAAAAATGCAGTGCAGTGCAGCCAATTTCTTTTACAAGGCTTCAATAATTCATTACATTTCCGGTAAAACTCAACGGGTGAGCACGTTGCATCGTGTTAGTCCGGAGAAAATTCGAGTATTTCGCAAGAAAGAATTTTCATCCGTACTTTGACGACTCGACGCAGCCAACACAGCGAGATTTTCGCTAGTAGTCCAGTGAAAAGAAAGTTCGTTGAACTATAAACGAAAATTAACTGGCAATATAGTCTTAGTTGCTGTGACATCAAATCGGCGTCATTTCAAGTGAGGTGACGCCAACCAGAATAAGAAGAAAGTTAATTCATTATCAAGAAATCTGATAGTTTAAATATAAAAATGTTTGTTAAATAGAAAATGTAATTTTTAGATTTAAAAAAAGTCTGTCGGTAATGTCACAGACACAGTTCGTGCTCGCATCGCATCCGACGCAGTCCAAAATTTCTTACGGTCGCGACGACAGAAACAAAGACAATACAGTGCAGTGAACAATAGAGTGTACGAAATGGGTAAATACGATTTAACAAAGCCTGCAACTTTTCCTACAAGACCAAATTCAATTTGTATTGATTTCAAGCGCTGCAAAGTTAGACCTGCAGCAACCGAAATTGAAATCTTGCTTAAGGAACGAATGCATCTAAACGTTAATGATGTAAGTGAGATTCAATTCAACAAGGCGTCGAACTGTGTGTACATTATGTTTAAACGTGAAAAAGATGCAATTGCATTTGCTTCGGTTAATAACGGGGTGCACAGTATTGATCATGACAATGTTAAATATAAAATCCCTGTGTACATGGTGGATAATGCCATAGAAGTACGCGTGCATGACCTTCCCCCGCAGACCAGCGAGGGGTATGTTCGGGAATGTATGTCGCAGTACGGTGAAGTTCTTTCCATCGAAAAGGAAGTATGGCGGAATTTTTTCCCGGGTATCCGGAATGGCGTGCGAGTGGTACGTATGCAACTACGTAAAGCAATTCCATCTTACATCATTTGTGGTCAAGACGGGATACATCCGTGTAAAACGTTGATTACGTATGAAAATCAATTGGTTACATGTCAGTTTTGTGAACAACCTGCACACTACGGCAAACCTTGCACTGAAACTGCGAAAACAAACAAAAACAAGGACAACCGCTCAACAACGGAAACTAGTGAATGCAGTGCTCCTGTTTCAAAAACACCTTCACCATCTAACCAACTATCAACTGCAATCAATGTACAAAGCGCATCTACGGCAACTGCAAATGAACCCAAGACGGCGATCAACAACGAAAACAAGGAAACGGAAACCGCTCACAACTCCAACGATATAGCAATGGATGATACGAGCAACGGACAAAATGACCTCCAATCTTCGCTAGAAGGAAATGGAAGCTCCTCTCCCCCTAGAAGAAGGGTGACAACGAGATCCAACAATAAAAAAATAATTTTATGTAACAAAAACATGGGTAAATCGGCCACGTAAAGCTATACGCAAATTGGCCTGAATAAAAATTATTAAAAAAAAAAAAAAATGTCACAGACATAACTGCAAATACGAATAAAGCTGACAAATTCATTTCCCATTTCCGAATATCGATAATCGTTCGTATTTTACTTGATTGATTGTGTGGATTTTGCGACGTTTACTGGTTCGCTATACTATATTTATACTAAAATATGACCTGTTTGGCGTCACATATTCTACCTCTCAAATAAACGTTTAACAAATGAGAGTAAAAGATACATCAATCAATGTTACAGTTGTTTTTTGTAGACTTACTTACATACTCGGCGTAGAAAAATATATGAATGGTACTAAAAAGAACCGAATTATGAAAACTATCCGATGTTTACAACTGTTGAGTACTTTTTGTCGTCATTTAATTATTTACACCAGAAGAAAAATAGTGGTGCAGGATTCAGGAACTGGAACTGAATTCAAAAACTAAATTCGGAACCAGAGACTGGCTCAGAATTCAGGCTCAGAAACCAGATCGAGAATCAAGATCAGTTCATGAATTTAGTTGTAGAAATATGAAACTGAACTCTTGTTCCAAAGCCGAGCAATAATAAAATAAAAACTCATTTTCCGAGTTTAACTCCAGTACTGAATTCAGAATTTGCGTTCCAAACTTAGTTCAGTTCCAAAATCTAGTTTCACAGCCCAAATTTCGAATTCAACTCTAACAAACATTTAATTCCTGAATTCGGTTTCAGCATTCATTTCCAAAATTCAGGTTCATAATTCAGAGCCAAATTATGAACCTGAATTTTGGAAATGAATTCCGAATATGAATTCAGGAATTAAATTCTTGTTAGCTATTTCAGATCTAAAATTTTGTGCTTGAATCCAGATCAAAAGTTCATGTTATGAATTTTTAAATTTAGTTTTAAATTCAGATGGATCAGAATCCAGGTTCTAAAATCAGTTTCAAAACTAAGTTTTAGAATTCTGTTCCAGAATTAGTTTAAATGCGGTTTTATACCACACGGAAGGTCTCTTGTTATTGCTGTTGGTGGAAGGTTTTCACCACGATGTCCCGGACTGTCTAGCGCACAAGAAAAATTGATCGATTTTCGACTATGGTTCATGCATTTGAAAAAATTCTGGAACAGAATTCTAAAACTTAGTTTTGGAACTGATTTTAGAATCTGGATTCTGATCCATCTGAATTCAAAACTAAATTTAAAAATTCATAACATGAACCTTTTCTACTCGTCCAGTTGAACATCGAGACTGATGGTTCTCTGACTACCTCAAAACTGTCGTCCGAGTGCTAACAAGGCTTGTTGTTTCCAGTCGTTTGAAAAATACTAAGTTTTGAGTTATTAATGGTTATCTTATACGGTAGAACATTTAATCATAAATTGCTGATCATATTTCTGGTGATATGGAGAAAGAACTATGTTGTTGCGTTTAGTACAACTCGGGATATTTACGGTTAAGTTCTGCATATTCTTCCACAGAGCGAATTTCGAAAAGGCGCTCAAAAGTAAAGTAAGACGGTATTCACATCAGAACGAATGTACACTCTTACCAGTCGCTACCTAATTTTGGGTCAAAACCAATAGATCTAATACTGAATAACGATTCCCTAAATTTAATGCAGATTTATGCAGATTTCACAGGAAGTAATAAAGAAAAATTCAACTGTTTTCGTCTGAGCTATCTTTTAGTATTTGATTGCAGTGACGAGTTATTTGATGATCATCACAAAAGAAACATTTATATTACAATTTGAAGCTTTATTGATAGGCTAAGGCCGTAGACAGAGTGAGCACGAGAAAGCGGAGCCAAGCTTGGTACTGATCAAAGCGAGTAATGCACTTACAGTAAATTAAAAGGACGTTGTCAGAGGGAAAGCTGAGCAGATTTATCGCTTGCATTCTAACAGGGCCCCTTTGGCATGCTGAAAGTATGCTTCCCTCTTTTGGACTGCTAATGTCTTCCACCAGCTTGGTTCAGCTCCTCGTGTTTATTCTGTCTGCGGCCTGAGAGTTGTATGACCTGACTGTCATATTAGGTCAACTTTTAAATCTAAAAAAGTATATGGAATTGAAGTTTAATTGTGGTTGAAAAAACGTTCATATTAAATTTCGTTTTTGCAAATTTTTGTGAACTACGAAGATAAAAAATAAATGCTTATTGAAACTCTCATTCTATAACCATAATATGTTGAGATAGCGTTCAACATCATTTCATTGTAGAAATTTCATTTTATCAGTGAATACAGATAAATACAGATTTTTTTTATAGGGTAATAAAGCTTTTCTTTGAAAATATCTGGCATCTCTGCTCGATACCAATCCCTCCCGCTTAGAAAAAAACGTTCAACGGTGGTCCTTCATTGGTCCAATACGTTGGATCATTGGTCCAATGAAAGTCCAATCAATCGTTCAACGGGAGGCCAACACGGGACCTTCGTTTGCCGATTTTGAAACAGACCGTTGAACCGAATGCCATTTTTTTCGTTCAACAAACCCGGCAAACAGAGGTCCATTGTTGAGCCATTTTTAACATGAGGAGTTGGAGCCCCGTTGGACTAGTTTTACTGCGAAATTTCTGAAGTTTTTTCCACTTATTTTTTTTAACTAACACTACATACCTGCACAATACTTCTACTTCACGTAGAATAACAACAAATTTTCTTTCTATGTAAAGGTAACACTTCATTTTCACACTATTTTTGCAAGAGAAAAAACAACAACAAACCGTTCCAGCAAATTGAACGAATATTTCGTGCAATATACTGTTCAACAAGCGCTCAAAAACCAACAAAATTGAACGGCCTGCTAAGAGGGATGCTAATATTACCCGCTTGTGAGGAATTCTGGCAACCGTCAGAAGGCTGGCTGCATTCCGGCAGCTGTCAAAATTGTCCAGGCGAAATTGTCATTATCTGGCCGTACGTGTCTTGTTTATTTCTCTCCTCCTTCTTTTTTATTTCTTTTTATTCGACTTCATTTGATATTCGTCAATCCCGCATGTGCATACATGAAACGAATCTTGAGACGAGGTAAATAAGATTTAATTATGGATATGTTTGGTAGTGAGAAAGCAATATTATTGACAATAACATTTTCCATAATTAGTATATATGAAGGGCAATAACTTGTTGCCTTTCATATGTACTTTTTATTGAAAAAATAGAACCACGACGCTAAAAATGTAGAACCGATTCAAAACGGTTCTGCCAATCTTGTATGGCAAGAATCCGACAGAAAAAGAACCGTTAATAACCGCTAGGCGAGATTGTTTGCCGGAAACGGTTGTTGCATTGTTGCCAGACTTTTGCCGGAATTCTGGCAGAATTCCGGCAAAAATGGCTGGCAGACATAGCCAGCCGTCTGGGGGGAAATCTGCCTGCCGCGTGCAAGTGGGTACACTCTAAACTAGTTTTACCCACAATTACAACAATTTTTAAATATTCGCCTCTCGGATCAGAAAAACTTGCTGACCGTATGAATGATGTTGGGAATCAGAGATGCCACACGGAGAACCCGCAGATCACAAAATTTCAATATTGCAATTGTTGTTTCACGTCCTGGTTGTTTCAACTAAAATGTTGTTGATTTAACTAACATATCTGTTGATTTTGACATAACCATTCAGGTAACCGAAATTGTTGTATTCAAATGCTGTCACTCGGTGGAGAACGAAGACAGCAAAACGCAGAACAAAAAACCTCTTCATTTCACCAGAAGCGTTTCATATTGAAAATTTTCAATGGTAAATGAACGTCATTTATGTTAGTTTCGAAGAGGTCGTCTTATGTAAGCGAAAATATGCAGAAGAATATAACAGTTAATTGTAAAACAAGTTTTCCATGTGTTAAATAGATATTCCTACAGTATAAAAGTTTTAATTTCATCTGAGAGTAATGTATTCTAGGACAGTTCATGTCAATGTTATTAAAACCGCTTAATGCTTAAAAATTTGCTGCTAAAGTGAAGTGGTACTATTTGTATTTTCTTGGTTTACCAGCGAGCCATTCTGCAAGTGAAGGAAAAATTTCCTAATTTCCTGTGACCATTTTTCTGGTGAGTTTCCTTTTGAGAATTGTAATCTTTTGGTTCATTTCTATATCCTTTGTGAGTTTAGTGATAAAGATATATGCAGTTAATTGGGTAAAATTTCGTTGTTCAAGCAGTGAACGATTAGCTGCTCCCCGAAGAGGCTAACAGTAAAAAATATTTGTTGCAATTGGCGTTCAAATAACTGAATAATTGGTTGAAACAACTGAGACATTTTTTTGCTTTCATGCATATAAGTAACTTTGCTGGGATTGTGTCTTTGCTCAATTGCACGAGTGACATCTCATTGAAACGTTTCATTGTTCGCTCAGGGTGTTTGGCATTGCTCAATTGAAACGTTTCATTACTTGTTTGTGGTACGTGTTTTTGTTGGGTGTCATTGCTAAGCTGCCAGCACGATAAATAAAAAATGACAGATTAGTTAAAACAACAGTCGTTTAGTTGTACCAAATTTTAACCAATCAATATCAGAAAAACAACTAATATTTTAGTTGTTTTGCGATCGCTGGCTTTTCCGTGCAGATATTTTCATTGAAAATCTGTATTTCTCACTATTAAAAATCTGTATTCATCTGTATTCACTAATCATATGCAATTTCTACAATAAAATGATTATGATTTAAATAGTTGCAATAGTTATAGAATGGTAGATTCAATGAGCATTTACTCTTCATATCTTCGTAAGTCATTGTCGCATTCACAGAAATATTCAACGACGAAATGTAATTGTTATTGCAACACAAACAATTGAATTGTAATTCCAGGCACTTATCTAGTTTGAAAATGTTGTGGAGTTCCAATTCCCACACGCTTAAAAACAGTTACTCAAAAATGAGTAAGATCTCAGTCATCTACAGAAAAAGTGGAACAACTCTAATTTAGAGTAACTCCGAAGTTACTCAAATTTGAGTTCTTCCACTGGAAACGATATTTGGGTAAAATCTACTCATTTACTGAGTAATAAGTAAAAATTTGTAAAAAATGCTCCTTTTCTGAGTGTGTTGTATTAAAATATTAAGTAATTGAACTCAATACTATATCAAGTGGTGGTTGCTTGGAGTAGTGTGTCAATCGCAAATTAACGTACATGTCAGTTATGCTCAGGCACCAATCATACACTTATTTCTCATAAATGACATTTGAGCATATTCGGTTCCATATTATTATTCCATATTCTAAAGCACAACACGGAGTTTATCATTCCGGTTTATGCAGACATAACACCGTTTGTGTTGAGCGACTCACCCTCGAAATACGCGATCTCACTAACAAAATATACAACCTGTTGCTACAAATGGTTATTACAACTTTTAGACTGATCTTGCGAATAGTAAAAAAAAACGAGTTATTGCGTTAAACTCAAATGCAGAGAAGGAGTTACTCAATATCATTGATGATAACTACTCAATTTTTGACGTTTCCATGTATCATTTGAAAATGAGTAACTAGTACTCAAACTCTGAGTAACTTTTTCTAAGCGTGCAATATGCAACGTCAATCAAATACTAATAGATAGCTCAGACGGAAAAGTTTGATTTTTTTCTTTCTTACTTTTTGCGAAATCTGTATAAGATCAAGGAAATCTGTATAAGATCAAGGAAATCTGTATAAAATCTGTACTCTATATTAAGGTCTGTATGCGAATGTGAAAATCTGTATAATACAGATAAATCTGTATAAATGGCATCTCTGTAAGGAATCGAATCCAGGTAGGCTGTGTGAATTGCAATTGTCAAACCCGTCACGCTAATCCCAGTAGGTAGTTCTAGAACCAAAAATCGCGTAATAAATATAAAACGTGGTACCTCACTCCCATTCAGAAATGGAAATCACCCGAACTGCTCGAACAACGTCAGAACGATTTATATTCTAGCAGCGAACAGGAAAAAAAACACCATCCTTCTTCTCACATGAAACCAGCGACCTTCAGCAAACGTTCTCAATTCGCATCAAACAATAATCTTGACTGCTCGCAAAACAAAAAAATAAACAACACAAAACACCTTCGACCGGACGCCACCTGATGATTTCTCCATTGTTGTTGCCTATATGTTCCCGTTCATGTATTTGCGGGTTTGCCGCCTCTGGCTGCCCCCCCTCAGTGAGGGGCGGCCGAAGCTCGGAGCCGTACATTTTGAACTCGTCGTTATAAATTTTTTTGTTCTCTTCTTGTAAGAATCATTAGCCAAAGTCCTTCAAGGTCTTTTGCACTGTGAGCTGTTTGCTTCTGCGTGTGTGTGTGCGTTTTCATTCCGTTTTTTTTTCGCTGTGATGTTTACTTGGAGTGATCGCTGGTTGCTTGATTCTTGATGCCCCGTAATCGCTTTTTTTTTTTTTGTTGCTAAATTATTTGTTTCCGACCGAGCCAGTACATCATCGGCCAGGGAAGAAAAATTACGCCTACTTGTCTAACCGAGGTGATTATTATCGGCAATCGTTGTACCACGAGGAGGTGGAGGAGGCGGTTGCCATGATTCACGGTTTTTTTACTGCTGTCTTCGTTTCGGGTGGGTTGTGTTTTTTTTGTGCTTCCTACCCTTGAGACAGACTGACTGACAGCGCGTGGGTGCAGGGGGGAGAAGGATGAAGAGATCACATCCAACTCATCAAAGTTCAAGGTCATCGGAATGTCGTCAAAGTATAATAGGGTCGTCGCCATCAGTCGGGTGTTTTTTTTTCTGTTGTTGCTAGCTATCACCGACAGGCGATCACCTTGCGGTGACGGGGTCCAGAAGGAGAAGGTGGGAAGCGGTGGAAAAGACAGCGAACAAAAGATCGCACGGCCTCGAATACATTCACTCATACAGGTACGGCTGAAGGACGCGGCAGGGAACGGAACGGAACGGAACCGCTATCGGACACCAGAAAGTGCGGACGGTTTTTGGTGTGTGCAACGAAGGAAACGAAAAGATGACCTTCGCGAGCGTGTGCGTGTGCGTTGTGACACTACTTCAAACATCGAAGTAGTCAACCGCATTGTGACTGCGATGACAGGCCTGCTTGGACCATGCGACTGTGACTGTGTCTGTGGCTTATCCCCCCCCCCCCCCCTCCGTCCGTCGGTGTGCGTGACTCGTTGTGTGTGATTTGTGTTGTTTGTGTGAATCTTCTTTTGTCGCTTGGCACCGTGTTTCCGCCCGCTCGCCATGTTTGCCGTCTTCGTTTTCTTGGCGTTCGTGGTGTTCTTGGTGTTTTTTTTTGGAAAGCTCTGCTGCGTCGATTGGGATGTGATCGTCACCACCTTATTTGATTTCATTAGTTTTTTTTTCTTCTCTCTTCTGTCGAGTTGTGCACCGATTGCTACTTTTCACGGTTCGGCGGTTCCTCTGGGTTTTGTCTTCCGAATGGCCCCAGTGGACAGCGGCCATCGACTCGGAGAGAACACTTTCTGGTTTTCTTTTGAGCCGGTCGGTATCGGTCAAGCTGGGCGGGGGTTTGCTGACTGGCAGGAACTGGAATCGGAATAAATTAATTTGCCGTTTGAATGTTTAACCTTACGAAATTTCTAGAAACAACTTTGCTTGTTCGTTTTTTTTTGTTGGCTGCGACCCGATTAATGAAATTCGATGTTTTATATGAATCCCAAAATTCAATGTTTGTATCTAAGCGGTATGGGAGAAATAACAGATCGGCTGAAAAGTTCGTATCGTTTCTATGAGAGGGCGCCACTAGAATTAAATCCATACCATTTTCAGTTAGTACCAACCTTCAAAAGATACGTGTATAAATTTGACAGCTGTCTGATTATTAGTTTGTGAGATATTGCATTTTGAGTGAAGCTACTTTTGTTATTGTAAAAAAAATGGAAAAAAAGGAATTTCGTGTGTTGATGAAACACTACTTTTTGATGAAAAAAAGTGCCGCCGATACCAAAAAATGGCTTGATGAGTGTTATCCAGACTCTGCACCGGGCGAAGCAACAATTCGTAAGTGGTTTGCAAAATTTCGTACTGGTCATATGAGCACCGAAGACGATGAACGCAGTGGACGTCCAAAAGAGGCTGTTACCGATGAAAACGTGAAAAAAATCCACAAAATGATTTTCAATGACCGTAAAGTGAAGTTGATCGAGATAGCTGACACCCTAAAGATATCAAAGGAACGTGTTGGACATATTATTCACGAATATTTGGATATGAGAAAGCTTTGTGCAAAATGGGTGCCGCGTGAGCTCACAATCGATCAAAAACAACAACGAATTGATGATTCTGAGCAGTGTTTGGAGCTGTTATATCGAAATTAAACCGATTTTTTCGTCGATATATAACAATGGACGAAACATGGCTCCATCACTTCACTCCGGAGTCCAATCGACAGTCAGCTGAGTGGACTGCACGCGATGAACCGAACCCAAAGCGTGGAAAGACTCAACAATCGACCGGTAAGGTTATGGCGTCTGTATTTTGGGATTCGCATGGTATAATTTTCATCGACTACCTTGAAAAGGGAAAAACCATCAACAGTGACTATTATATACCGTTATTAGAGCGTTTGAAGGACGAAATTTAAAAAAAAACGGCCTCATTTGAAGAAGAAAAAAGTTTTGTTTCATCAAGACAATGCACCGTGTCACAAGTCGATGAAAACCATGCTAAAATTGAACGAATTGGGCTTCGAATTGCTCCCTCATCCACCGTATTCTCCAGATTTGGCCCCCAGTGACTTTTTCCTGTTCTCAGACCTCAAGAGAATGCTCGCTGGTAAAAAATTTAGAAGCAATGAAGAGGCAATCGCTGAAACTGAGGCCTATTTTGAGGCAAAGGACAAATCGTACTACAAAAATGGTATCGAAAAGTTGGAAGATCGCTATAATCGCTGTATCGCCTCTGATGGCAATTATGTTGAATAATGAAAACGAATTTTGGCAAAAAAATGTGTGTTTCTATTAAACGATACGAACTTTTCAGCCGAACTGTTAAACTCGAAAGCTGTTGAAATGATAAGTTGCATTAACAGCACAATTTGAACAGCTGTGCATTAGAGTCGAAGGCGCAATGCAAAACATAAATCTTAGCATAGGTAATTGTGAACGAAAACCCACCAATGATCTGAATTTGTTGGATTATTGTGGGAATTAACGATTGTTACAAGCTCTGAGTTGGCGGTTCAACGCTTAAGGCACTGATTTTACAACCCAGTTGTCGTATGTTTGAGCTCTGACCAGGAAGGATGCTTAGTACCAGTAGGTTCGTAGCACCAGCCATTCAATGGTTCTGTACGCTATAAATCGACTGCGAAGTCAGAAGGTCAAAATAAACCAAAGGAATGTAATATCAAGGCGTTGCTTTACAAGCTCCGTTCAGGACTGGATTTATGACCATTTTCAAGGTTATGTGATAAGAATTCGATGCAACATGAGGCTTTATCTTGCGGTCACTTACTAATGACTGTCCCAGAAAGTATGGACGCAACCAAGAACCGCTGCCATTTCGCAATAGTTCAGAATCTGTCAATTTTTATGGCTGCGTCCTGTTGTTTACACTCTTCTCTAGCCACTTGTGCAGTTGTTTATTCGTTTTCATTAGTTTGTTTCGAAATGCGTGGACTTTCAGCAGAACAACGTCGAAAAATGGTGTACAAATGGTGCACAGAGCGCGGACTGTCACTGAGAAAGATAGCAAAAATGGAAGGAGTAAGTGAAAAAGCCGTGCGAAATGCAATCAGGAAGTTCGATGAGGATAACACTGTTGAGGATAAACCGTAAACGGGTCGAAAAAAAGGTCCTGCTAACCCTCAGTTGGATAAACGTATACTGAAGGCGTTCGAGCAAAAGAAGGAGGTTTCAGTTCGGGATGTGGCCAAAAATGTGGCACTTCGAATATTCTTCGTACTAAAGAACGTTTGAATCTTCGAGCCTATAAGAAGCAGAAACAACCAAAACGTGGTCCGAAACAAGAAGCATCGATCAGGCCGAGGGTTCGAAAGCTGTACAATACGATTCTGGCTGGAAATTTGGGCTGCATAATCATGGACGACGAAACCTACGTGAAATTCGATTACAAATCCTTGCCGGGACCACAATATTATACGCTGCGAGAAGGGCAAGTGTTAAACCAGCTCGAGACTTCGATTGAAGTCGAAAAATTTGGTCAGAAAGCTGTGGTCTGGCAATCAGTTTGTAGCTGCGGTAAGATTTCGAAACGCTGCTCCAATGAACAGCGAAATATACATCAAAGAATGTTTACAAAAACGACTTCTACCCATTATTCCAAGCCATAAGGATCCTGTTGTCTTCTGGCGAGATCTTGCTTCTTGCCACTACTCGAAATCAACGGTAGAATGGTATACTACCAAAAATGTCACTTTCATCCCAGAAGACATGAATCCACCAAATTGCCCACAACTTCGAGCAATTGAGGAATTGAGGAAACCATTCAACAGTTCGAAAAAGATTGGAAAAAAGTGTCAAAACTTGTCGCCAAGAAGTCTGTATGGAATTTAATGAGGAACGTTCTCAAGAAGGTTCGCCAGCTAGTTTACAATGGCTAAGTAGCAAATGTTGAGAATAATATTCTGTTGTTGTAGTCTAATATTATCAGTATATCGAATAAAATTTGAATATCTAACACTTGTGAATTATTTACAGCGAAATCAAAGTGCGTCCATACTCTCTGGGACAGTCTTTAGGAACTGTATTTGAATAAACTTCGCAATCGATTCCTATCGACTACAATAACGATAACTGGCTTAAAAGACCAGCACTTTATGCTGTGAACCGTTGATTCAGATTCAAAAGTTTCAATAAAATATAATTTTCGAAAATCATGTAACACCGCGATCAACGAGTTACAGATGTTCAACAGTTCGTATCTCGATCTTCGCCACGAAAAAAGAAACAAACCCACGATAGAGTCATCTAACTCCAATCGATACGAATCTAGCCGGCTGTGAGCCAGCTTTCCAATTCCTAAAACCTGTCCGATCGAAGGCCAGATCTTCGGATTGAGCACATGTAGGCAATTAGCACTCCTCAGCATTGTGGTTTGTGGCCGCATTTCAAACTGCATCTCGTTGACCGTCAAATTGCGATTTCATGCACCGCGAGACACACCTTCGTCGACACACCGACAAACGACACCGATCGAACGCATCGAGAACAAGTCCGCACCCACCCGCTAAGCAGGTCGTTCTCGCTAGCGGACCGAGTTCTCTCACCGAACCGAACCGAACCGGACCGGCGGCGGCGGCGACGGTCGATCGTACAACGAGGTCACGAACAAGAATCAATCAATCCGCCAACGGTCGGGTGCTGTCACTGAGGCGTGGGTTCGACCGGAGCCACTCGAACCGTTATCAAACAGCCGGTCGCAGAATGGTGTGCCATCGTTGATCCACAATTTTTAGGTATATTAAATCTACTGCTTAGAGAACCTTTGCAATCAATCAAATGCGAAATCCTTCGGAAATAAGTAATATTTTCTGGTCGGCCTTACTTCGATAAGATTTTATGATCTTTTCGTCTCCAAAAAAATAAGATCGACTCAATATATTTTCTGTAAGAACTCACAGTCGGGAAAATAAGTCAGCACGTCTCGACGAAGTTACCGTTTTAGGCATCATTTAAGAAAAATCGATACTGTTGCTCGAAAAAACTTCCCTAATAAATTGCTTGACTACCCAAGAAAACTTCTCGAAATACTATTCGAAATGCTGTTCATAAAAGAATAAATTTGCTCAATAAATCTACTCGACAGAATTCATTTGGCAAAAACTGGTCGAAAAACTGCTCGAAGGAACTACTAAAAACACCTCTCGAATAAAATTGAGATAAAGCTACTCGAAAAAACAGCTATAAAAACTACTTTCGAAACGTCACGAAAAAACTGCTCGAAAAAGAAGCTCGGTAAAACTTGACAAATTACTATAAGAATTACTCGAATAAACTATTAACAAAATTGCTCGAGAAAACTGTTCGAAAAACTAATCGTAGATTAGGTTAAGCTACTCGAAAAAAAACTGCTATAAAAACCACTCGAAAACCCTACTCGAAAAGCTGCTCGAACAAACTGTTACTAAAAAAAACTGCAAGAGGAAAACCGCTTGAATAAACTGCAAGAAAAAACTTATCAAAAAAAACTTTTAGGAAACGTTCGAAAAGCTCAGAAAAACTGCTCGAAAAACTAATCCAAGTAATTCGAAATTCCGTTACACAAAAAACTGCTATAAAAACTACTCGAAAAACCTCAAAGAGCAGCTCGAACAAACTGTTCTTCGAAATAAACTGCACAAAAATAGATGCTTGAAAACACTGCTAGATAAAACTTATAAAAAAACCTTTTTAAAACGTTCGAAAAGCTCAGAAAAAACTTGGAAAAGTAATCGAAGTAATTCTAAATTCTGCTCGAAAAATTTACTCGACAAAACTGAGCTAAAGATACACAAAAAACTGCTATAAAACTACTCGAAAAGCTACTCGAACAAACTGTTGCTTGAAAAAAAAACTACGAAAAAAGCAGCTCGAATTACCTACTAGAAAAAACTTTTTGGAAAACACTTGAAAAGCACAGAAAAAACTACTCGATAAACTAATCGAAGTAATTTTAAATTCAATTCAAAAAATCGTTGCTCGAATAAACTCGAATAAAATTATCAAAAAACCGCTCGAAAAATCAATTGATTCAAAAAATTAATCTAAACACTTTTGAAAATACCGCTTCAAAACCGAATTGGAAGAACTGAACGAATGATTCAAAAATCGCTGAAACAAAATTCTTGAAAAACTTCTTGAAGAAACTGCTTTATAATAAACTAAAAAATGTTTCATAATACTAATCGAGAAAATAGCTCGAATAAACTCAAAAAGCTGCTTCATAAAACTGCTTGACAAATTGCTTTTAAAATATTCAAATAATTATTTAACATCACTGTTAAATTTTAAAATCATTATAATATTCTTTGCGAATTGCCATCCGATTTGAAATGCTTCAAAAAGTGATGAAGTCGAATTCATTCGGATGATCATTTGAAAAAGTTGATCTTGTAGGTAGATCATTTTATTTTCCGTTATATCGCCTAAATCGACTTCGTTTAAAGAAGCGAATGGCATTGAAGGAATATTGGTAGGTAGACTACCATTAGAACTGCCATTAGAATAAGATGATTTGACCGATCTACCTGTCAATAAATTGTTTTCGTTTCGTTTCGTTAGATGAACTGCAAGCGTTCCTGTGTTTTGATTATTTACATTAGAAGAATTAAGAGTTAGTTGTCTACCTGTTACCAAAGCGTAACTGTCAATAGAAGAAGATGATGACGAGGTCGTTCCACCTGTCAATAAATTGTTTTCGTTAGAAGACGAATTGGAAGGCGTACCTGTTTTTTGTTTTAAATACGAAGAAATAAGTGCCTTAGAAAAATTAGGCGTGGCATTTGTAACGTTTTTTTGATTTTCAGGTATGTTCTGTAAATTTAAGGTCGTTGGTTTGACTTGTTGTCTAAGCGAACGAGGGTTTAAATCTTTTCCCTGACAGGGCATTTCAAATAATTGGTTTTATGATTTCCATCGAAATTTGATCAGTGGTTTCGTTCATTGGACAAACGTCTTTCGAATGCGATTTACCACAATTCAAGCACCGTATGACAATTTTTGGTCCCATGGCCGAAGCCTTGGCAACGACGACATTGCGTTGAGTTTGCAATACGATTATGCCGTTTATAATGTGGGAAATGAAACGTACTTTTTCTAAAGTTTTCAAATTGTTTACATCACTTCGATTGAAGTGTATTAAGTAAAGTTCATGGGAAATTCCAGAGCGTGGTTTAGAAGTACCATTCGCTCTTTTTTCATAAGTATTACTTGGGAAGGGGCAAAACCAAGCAATTCTTTTATTTCATTTTTAATTTCATCAATACTTTGATCATTTGATAAGCCTTCCAAGACAGCCTTGAAGGGTCTGTCTGATTTTATATCATATGAATAAAATTTATGAAGTTTCTCGGACAAATATCGGATAAGACGTTCGTAATATTCCAATCCATCAACGAAGACTCGACATTCTCCTCTTCGTCCGATTTGAAATGAGTCTTTTACTTCCGGGAGAAAAGTAGAAAGCTCAGTACGGAATACTTTGAAGTCGGAAATCATCATCGTCACTGGTGGCACGGATTGATGTTTCTTCCCAGAACGACAAGCGTCCATTTTGGGATTTTTTGAAGAATTTTCTTCTATGTCGCTACAATCGGATTCAGGAAGAATCTCGTAAATATTGTTAGACGGCATAGAATCGACGGAAGGGAAATCCGTCCGTTGTCTTTTATTTTTACATTCAGATTCTATAAAATCGTGAATGTTATTAGAAAAATGTTGAATAACGGATTGTGATTTATTCCATATTGAATTATTTTTAGCCTTAGGCTTGTTGCCTTCCCGGTTGGACGCAGGCATTTTTGAAATTAATGAAATTTGAAATTAAATTAACTAGGCTAAATTAGTCTTCGATTAGACTCCTAGTTTGGAAAAGTCTTGATAAAGACTGATTTTGTGGTAGTCTTAATAAAGACTGATTAGTTCGAAGAATAGTTTTTTGAATAGCTAGCCTTGAAAAAGGCTGATTGATTTCTTAGTCTTGAAAAAGACTGATTATATAAGAATATCACTCTTTGTATAGCCTTGAGAAAGGCTGACTAATTGTTAGTCTTTAAAAAGACTGTTAGTGATTCAGGTAGTCTTGAAAAAGACTGAAGCCTTGAATCAATGAAACTCTAGGTAGCCAGAAAAAATTTCCAGGAGCCAAGAATCTGTGAACGCTAGCAAAGTGATCAGGTCGATTCTGTTTATTTTTTGTTTCAAAGTTAGAAAACTATCAAAACTTTCACCGTTGATGAACGATTTAAAGCTTGCGATAATTGCGTAAGAAATCACTGAAACTGGTCGAGGAGGTCGGTCGTCGAATTGACGGCGTCCCGATTGGATCGAGTTTCTTTTTTTTCCTTCCAGTCTGTCTCTCTCTCTCTCTCTCTCTCTCTTTCACACACACTCACAGAATGCTGCTACCTATCTCCGTTCAATAAAGATCGACCCGCGAGTGCACCACCATAATGTATGCAGGGAATGTGAGCCCGCTGCACACGACGATGCATAATTTATCTTCCGATGGTCTCCGGCTCTGCAGTCGTCCGTCGGCTCTTCTACGCGGAGACCCAAAGGTCTCTGTGCGCTGCGCCGTTGATTGATCGCTGTCAGTGCTCTTCGAGATACGTGTGTGAAATCACGAAGAAGAAATTTTATTCCGACTCCGGGTCCAACCGACGAGGTCGGTTTCTGTATGTTGTAAGAATTAGTCCGACAGTCTCACTCTACAGAGATATTTCGTAAAATCTCAGGTACAAATTCAACGCTGGACGATAAGAATCGTGCCGCAATCGCATAAATATCTCAGCTGCCACCGGGGAGTGCAACCATTCGACCGCGACCACTTCGGCCTCACTGTGTAGGCATTACTAAGCAGGAAAATATTTCCCCTAGCCTTTTCGGGACCGGAAAAGGTTGGACAAGGTGGTACTGGAGGGGGGAAAGGTGACACAGATCTCCTGTCTTGTCTACGGTCTACGGTCGACGGTGGTGTGGTGCAACCCGATACGGTGTACCTTTGCACATGCCACAGCTGCATTCGAATCGATATAGCACGGGTCCCCTCGCGCGAGACCCCAAAAAACATTAGAAACAGCACGACCCCAGCAGTCAAATGGTTATCTCCGGTCCCGCCTGTACGATTCGTCGTGTCCACTTATTAGTGGTGCTTTTTCATACATGCATATGAATTTCAAGACCTCTAAGCCTTTAAGTCAGTCAGTCAGCCTCCGTTTGTTTGCCAGTTGTGAGATATTTGTGCCACCTCGGCACAGGATGAAGACAGAGACAGAGACAGAGATAGCGAGCTGGAGAACCGATAGGGAGTGCCAATTTTCAATGTAACCGACATTTTTCCACCGCACTTTTCTTGATTGCCTTCTGCAGAGCCGCAGTGTGCTAAGTAGAATAACCAGAAATGGTTGGCCGCGTTCGAGTGGTAGAAGAACAAGCTGTCTTTTTTTTGCTTGGGTTTCGTTCGGTCCACGGTAAACCCGGGGTGCGATGATTTATGCTGCAGTCATCCTACGATTATCCAATTCACATTCGATATGGTTGCAAAATGTACTCAAGACAGACTTGGATATCTAAATTTTTATTCACTCACAATTCCATTCAACAGTCGTTCTGTCAGGTTTGTTATTCAACTTCTCGGAGTAAAGCAATTGGCTTCTTATAGTCAGACATTTGTCTATTGAAAATGGTAATAATAAGGAACTGAAGTAAATTATTCTTTCATTTGTTCTATTTTAAGTAAAAAAAACTGTCCCAATTTTATTTCAAAACTATCACAATACTAACACAAAATTATCATATAACATTAACAGAATTGTAACAAAATTATCACGAAATTATCACAAACCCAGTACACAATTGTACAATTTTGTAACAATTTTATAACAATCTTCTAACAATTTTGTAACAATTTTGTAACAATTTTGTAACAATTTTGTAACAATTTTGTAACAATTTTGTAACAATTTTGTAAAAATTTTATAACAATCTTGTAACAATTTTGTAACAATTTTGTAACAATTTTGTAACAATTTTGTAACAATTTTGTAACAATTTTGTAACAATTTTGTAACAATTTTGTAACAATTTTGTAACAATTTTGTAACAATTTTGTAACAATTTTGTAACAATTTTGTAACAATTTTGTAACAATTTTGTAACAATTTTGTAACAATTTTGTAACAATTTTGTAACAATTTTGTAACAATTCTGTAACAATTTTGTAACAATTTTTTAATAATTTTGTAACAATTTTGTAACAATATTGTAACAATTTTCTAACAATTTTCTCACAATTTGCTAACAATTTTCTAACAATTTTGAAACAATTTTGTAACAATTTTGTAACAAATTTGAAACAATTTTCTAACAATTTTCTAACAAATTTCTAACCACTTTCTAACAATTTTCTAACAATTTTCTAATAATTTTCTAACAATTTTGTAACAATTTTGTAACAATTTTGTAACAATTTTGTAACAATTTTGTAGCAATTTTGTAACAATTTTGTAACAATTTCATAACAATTTTGTAACAATTTTGTATCAATTTTGTAACAATTTTGTAACAATTTTGTAACAATTTTGTAACAATTTTATAACAATTTTCTAACAATTTTGTTACAATTTTTTAACAATTTTTTAACAATTTTTTAACAATTTTTTAACAATTTTTTAACAATTTTTTAACAATTTTGTATCAATTTTGTATCAATTTTGTAACAATTTTGTAATAATTTCATAACAATTTTGTAACAAGTTTGTAACAATCTTGTATCAATTTTCTAACAATTTTCTAACTATTTTGCAACAATTTTGAAACAATTTTCTAACAATTTTGTAACAATTTTGTAACAATTTTGTTCCTATTTTGTAACAATTTTTGTAACAATTCTGTAACAATTTTGTAACAATTTTGTAACAATTTTGTGACAATTTTGTGACAATTTTGTAACAATTTTGTATCAATTTTGTTACATTTTTATAACAATTTTGTATCAATTTTGTAACAATTTTGTAACAATTTTGTAACAATTCTGTGACAATTTTGTAACAATTTTGTAACAATTTTGTAATAATTTTGTAACAATTTTGTAACAATTTCATAACAATTTTGTAACAATTTTGTATCAATTTTGTAACAATTTTGTAACAATTTTGTAACAATTTTGTAACAATTTTGTAACAATTTTGTATCAATTTTGTAACAATTTTGTGACAATTTTGTAACAATTTTGTAACAATTTTGTAATAATTTTGTAACAATTTTGTTATAATTTCGTAACAGTTTTGTAACAATTGTATCAATTTTGTAACAATTTTGTATTAATTTTGTAACAATTTTGTATCAAATTTTGTAACAATTTTGTGACAATTTTGTAACAATTTTGTAACAATTTTGTAACAATTTTGTAACAATTTTGTAACAATTTTGTAATAATTTTGTAACAGTTTTGTAACAATTGTATCAATTTTGTATTAATTTTGTAACAATTTTGTAACAATTTTGTAACAATTTTGTAACAATTTTGTAACAATTTCGTAACAATTTTGTAACAATTTTGTAACAATTTTGTAACAATTTTGTAACAATTTTGTAACAATTTTGTATCGATTTTGTAATAATTTTGTTACAATTTTGTAACAATTTTGTATCAATTTTGTAACAATTTTATAACAATTTTGTAACAATTTTGTAGCAATTTTGTAACAATTCTGTAACAATTTTGTAACAATTTTGTAACAATTTGGTGGCAATTTTGTTACAAATTTTTGACGAGTTATTGACAACTTTCGCAACAATTTATGACAATTTTGTATCGATTTTGTATCAATTTTGTAACAATTTTATAACAATTTTGTAACAATTTTGTAACAATTTTGTAGCAATTTTGTAACAATTTTGTAACAACTCTGTAACAATTTTGTAACAATTTTGTAATAATTTTGTGACAATTTTGTAACATATATGTTACAATTTTGTGACAATTTTGTAACAATTTTGTAACAGTTTTGTAACAATTTTGTAACATTTTTGTAACAATTTGGTGGCAATTTTCTTACAAATTTTTGACGAGTTATCGATAAACTTTCGCAACAATTTTTGACAATTTTGTAACGATTTTGTATCAATTTTGTAACAATTTTATAATAATTTTGCAACAATTTTGTATCAATTTTGTAACAATTTTGTAACATTTTTGTAACAATTTTGTAACAATTTTGTAACAATTTTGTAACAATTTTGTAACAATTTTGTAACAATTTTGTATCAATTTTGTAACAATTTTGTAACAATTTTGTGACAATTTTGTAACAATTTTGTATCAATTTTGTTACATTTTTATAACAATTTTGTATCAATTTTGTAACAATTTTGTAACAATTTTGTAACAATTCTGTGACAATTTTGTAACAATTTTGTAACAATTTTGTAATAATTTTGTAACAATTTTGTAACAATTTCATAACAATTTTGTAACAATTTTGTATCAATTTTGTAACAATTTTGTAACAATTTTGTAACAATTTTGTATCAATTTTGTAACAATTTTGTGACAATTTTGTAACAATTTTGTAACAATTTTGTAATAATTTTGTAACAATTTTGTTATAATTTCGTAACAGTTTTGTAACAATTGTATCAATTTTGTAACAATTTTGTATTAATTTTGTAACAATTTTGTATCAAATTTTGTAACAATTTTGTGACAATTTTGTAACAATTTTGTAACAATTTTGTAACAATTTTGTAACAATTTTGTAACAATTTTGTAATAATTTTGTAACAGTTTTGTAACAATTGTATCAATTTTGTATTAATTTTGTAACAATTTTGTAACAATTTTGTAACAATTTTGTAACAATTTTGTAACAATTTTGTAACAATTTTGTAACAATTTTGTAACAATTTTGTAACAATTTTGTAACAATTTTGTAACAATTTTGTATCGATTTTGTAATAATTTTGTTACAATTTTGTAACAATTTTGTATCAATTTTGTAACAATTTTATAACAATTTTGTAGCAATTTTCTAACAATTCTGTAACAATTTTGTAACAATTTTGTAACAATTTTGTAACAATTTGGTGGCAATTTTGTTACAAATTTTTGACGAGTTATTGACAACTTTCGCAACAATTTATGACAATTTTGTATCGATTTTGTATCAATTTTGTAACAATTTTATAACAATTTTGTAACAATTTTGTAACAATTTTGTAGCAATTTTGTAACAATTTTGTAACAATTTTGTAACAACTCTGTAACAATTTTGTAACAATTTTGTAATAATTTTGTGACAATTTTGTAACATATATGTTACAATTTTGTGACAATTTTGTAACAATTTTGTAACAGTTTTGTAACAATTTTGTAACATTTTTGTAACAATTTGGTGGCAATTTTCTTACAAATTTTTGACGAGTTATCTATAAACTTTCGCAACAATTTTTGACAATTTTGTAACGATTTTGTATCAATTTTGTAACAATTTTATAATAATTTTGCAACAATTTTGTATCAATTTTGTAACAATTTTGTAACATTTTTGTAACAATTTTGTAACAATTTTGTAACAATTTTGTAACAATTTTGTAACAATTTTGTAACAATTTTGTAACAATTTTGTAACAATTTTGTAACAATTTTGTAACAATTTTGTAACAATTTTGTAACAATTTTGTAACAATTTTGTAACAATTTTGTAACAGTTTTGTAACAATTTTGTAACAATTTTGTAACAATTTTGTAACAATTTTGTAAAAATTGTGTGACAATTTTGAAACAATTTGGTGGCAATGTTGTTAAAAATTTTTGACGAGTTATCGACAACTTTCGCAGCAATTTATAACAATTTTGTAACAATTTTGTAACAATTTTGTAACAATTTTGTAACAATTTTGTAACAACTCTGTAATAATTTTGTAACAATTTTGTAACAATTTTGTAACAATTTTCTAACAATTTTCTTACAATTTTTTTTAACAATTTTCTAACAATTTTCTAACAATTTTCTAACAATTTTGTAACAATTTTGTATCAATTTTGTAACAATTTTCTTACAATTTTTTTAACAGTTTTTTAACAATTTTGTAACAATTTTCTAACAATTTTGTAACAATTTTGTATCAATTTTGTAACAATTTTCTTACAATTTTTTTAACAGTTTTCTAACAATTTTGTAACAATTTTCTAACAATTTTGTATCAATTTTGTATCAATTTTGTATCAATTTTGTATCAATTTTGTAACAGTTTTCTAATAATTTTGTATCAATTTTGTAACAACTCTGTAACAATTTTGTAACAATTTTGTAAAAATTTTGTGACAATTTTGAAACAATTTGGTGGCAATTTTGTAACAATTTTGTAACAATTTTGTAACAATTTTGTAACAATTTTGTAACAATTTTGTAAAAATTTTGTAACAATTTTGTAACAATTTGGTGGCAATTTTGTAACAATTTTCTAACAATTTTTCAACAATTTTGTAACAATTTTGTGACAATTTATCAATCAAAAAAATATTTATAACAAACGTATCTAAAACTTGTGTTCAAATTCTCGCAAAATTATTACGAAATGGTTTAAAATTATCACAATATGTATTCCAAAACAGTCATAAAACTTACACAAAATGATCATAAAACTGTCACAATATTTCCACAAAACATCACGACATTGTAGCAACCTTGTCTTGAGTTGTTACCAAAATATCTCAAAAGCATTACTGAATTGTCACGAAACTATTTTAAATTATCACAAAAATATGATAAAAGCATCCCACCAAATTACAACAAAATTATCAAAAAATTATCAGAAAATTGTAAAATTTGTCCCGAAAATATCACAAAATTGTTACAAAATTGTCCTAAAACGGCTACAAAATTATAACAAAGTCTTGGCATTACATTCTTTGGTGTAATTTGGCCTATCTGTTTCAACAGACTTCGCAGCCGATTCTTACGTACAGAATCATTGCATGGCTAGTACTATGGATCCTACTGACACTAAGAATCCTTCTAGGTCGGGGCTCGAACATATGACAACTGGCTTGTAAGACCAGCGCCGTTCGCATTGAACCGCCAACCAACGCGGGCTATCCCAAATTTGTCCTAAAATTGATTGTAACATAAAATTGTCACAAAATTCCTATGAAAATGTAACGAATGTATTTTGAAATTGTCACAAAATTATAACAAAATTATCACAAAAGTAACTTAAAATTGTTTTCATATTTTCGCAGAATTATCAAAAAATCGTTAAAAACTATCACAGAATTGTCTCAGATTTATTTGAAAACTATCACAAAACTATCAAAAAACTGTTGTAAAGTTATTACAAAAGTTTCATAAATTTATCACAACATAGCACAAAATTGTCACAACATTGTTGAGAACGTGTCACAAAATATTTGCAAAAGTATTAGAAAACTATTCACGAAATTTCAATGTTACCAATTATCAAAAAAATTTCTTATTATTTTTACGTTTCGTCTTTGACTCATCAGTGCAGAGCAGTTCAAATTGAACTTTGCACAAGAAATACCAACTTACAAATTTGCACAGGAAATACTAACTCTGAAAATATTTGCTTAGGTTTTTATAAAATTATTGAGCAAAGTCGTGTTTTTGATCGTTTTTTCCCCACTGTGCATTGTCTTAAATAATCTTAATCTCCGTTGCTAATTATTGCTTTAGGTAAACATTGTCACAGAAAAGTAATATATTTAACTTTCATTAGTTTCTAATGAGACAGGTTTATAACTGATTTTTCTAACCATCAACTACTGGAACGATTCTACCCAGACAAAACAATGCGTATTTTCAACACATTGATCTCAAAATGGTGCCTCATAATTTGTGACAATTTGTGACAATTTATCAATCAAAAAAATATTTATAACAAACGTATCTAAAACTTGTGTTCAAATTCTCTCAAAATTATTACGAAATGGTTTAAAATTATCACAATATGTATTCCAAAACAGTCATAAAACTTACACAAAATGATCATAAAACTGTCACAATATTTCCACAAAACATCACGACATTGTAGCAACCTTGTCTTGAGTTGTTACCAAAATATCTCAAAAGCATTACTGAATTGTCACGAAACTATTTTAAATTATCACAAAAATATGATAAAAGCATCCCACCAAATTACCACAAAATTATCAAAAAATTATCAGAAAATTGTAAAATTTGTCCCGAAAATATCACAAAATTGTTACAAAATTGTTACAAAATTGTCCTAAAACGGCTACAAAATTATAACAAAGTCTTGGCATTACATTCTTTGGTGTAATTTGGCCTATCTGTTTCAACAGACTTCGCAGCCGATTCTTACGTACAGAATCATAGCATGGCTAGTACTATGGATCCTACTGACACTAAGAATCCTTCTAGGTCGGGGCTCGAACATATGACAACTGGCTTGTAAGACCAGCGCCGTTCGCATTGAACCGCCAACCAACGCGGGCTATCCCAAATTTGTCCTAAAATTGATTGTAACATAAAATTGTCACAAAATTCCTATGAAAATGTAACAAATGTATTTTGAAATTGTCACAAAATTATAACAAAATTATCACAAAAGTAACTTAAAATTGTTTTCATATTTTCGCAGAATTATCAAAAAATCGTTAAAAACTATCACAGAATTGTCTCAGATTTATTTGAAAACTATCACAAAACTATCAAAAAACTGTTGTAAAGTTATTACAAAAGTTTCATAAATTTATCACAACATAGCACAAAATTGTCACAACATTGTTGAGAACGTGTCACAAAATATTTGCAAAAGTATTAGAAAACTATTCACGAAATTTCAATGTTACAAATTATCAAAAAAATTTCTTATTATTTTTACGTTTCGTCTTTGACTCATCAGTGCAGAGCAGTTCAAATTGAACTTTGCACAAGAAATACCAACTTACAAATTTGCACAGGAAATACTAACTATGAAAATATTTGCTTAGGTTTTTATAAAATTATTGAGCAAAGTCGTGTTTTTGATCGTTTTTTCCCCACTGTGCATTGTCTTAAATAATCTTAATCTCCGTTGCTAATTATTGCTTTAGGTAAAAATTGTCACAGAAAAGTAATATATTTAACTTTCATTAGTTTCTAATGAGACAGGTTTATAACTGATTTTTCTAACCATCAACTACTGGAACGATTCTACCCAGACAAAACAATGCGTATTTTCAACACATTGATCTCAAAATGGTGCCTCATATCTATTAATCAAAATCAAATAGAAATGAATTCAAACGATTGCAAATACATAAGAACCAAATTTATTCTATTGGAAACGTCATACCTAGTTGTGAGATTGATGCACACGGCAATTAATTATGATCGCGCGTGTCCCGTTTGCCACGCTCCGAGCAAAATCGTGCCATCGAGGCAGTAAAAGTTAGCATCAATCTCATCATCACCGTCGTCGTCGTCCATCCGGAGAGCAGTCGAAAGAAGCGGACCAAGGTCGCCAAGCGATCTTTCGCATCAATCGCCTTCTCCATTCACTGCAGTTTCCCGCTCCCAAGGTCGCTGCTACTGCGCTTCGGTTTACCGTAAGATGCGGTTTCTTTTATTTCACCGCGGGTTTTTGGTCGTAGTTGTGTTGGTGCGATCATTATTGTTATTGCTACTATTATTACTATGCTACATGAGTGGACCGTAGCGGATGCCGGCTAGCAAGAAGAAAAGAAAACAAGGTGCCGTACTTTACCGTGGCAGGACGCTTCGGAGATGATGATACGGGCAGCTGAACAGCCAACAGCATTAGCGACGTGAATAATGACTCATCACATCGTGCCATCGAGCGTTTTGTGTGTTGCGCGCCAGGAGGAATACGGTTCCGATTGAATCCGATTTCGAAAGGTCGACTGATTTTTTCCGAAGCGGCAGCTGAAACCGGGTAGTTTAAGTCATTCGAACTTACATAACTGGCATCACTAGATCAATATTTGAGAGACTATTTATTTATGGGCAGATCGTGACAACGCTGAAGTGGTTAGTCACCCTACCAACGATGCCACCCGGCATGCTTTGATCATTGTTTTGGGGCGAAAAATTTCGGCCATTTCCGTTGTCCAAGCGACACCAACATGAGTCAGATGACATTTGCCTGCTATAGTGAATCATATGTCGGTCAGCATAGAGGACAGGTTTTTATTTTTCACGTTACCATTCGACTGCCAAAGCTTAAGATTTTAACAACTATAATTTGCCACCTCTGAATTAAAACGCTTTGGCAGATTGGCAGAACGATCTGTCATGGTGCATTTGTTTTGCTATCTACAATTACCAATCGGTGTGGAACAGAGAATGGGATCCCATCCGACATGTCGGTGCGCGCAGCAAATTTAATAAGTAACAAAAAAAAAATCTCGCGAATGTCAGTTTCAATGGTTTCTAATGGGGGAAGGCAGTGTGAAGAGGGGGGAGGGGTGTCTATCAAGCGCGGGAGTTTATAAATTGGCTCACGAATCCATTCGCGGGGTGTCCTTGAAAGGTTTCGCTGCTACAGCAGAAAAAAAAGAGCTGGTCTGTTGGTGGAAGCGAGAACACGGCTGCGAGAAGAAGCAGTAGTAACGGCACTCGTCATCTAATGGCACTTTTGAGTGGCCACCAACAATGTAAGATTGAGACGACTGTCCGTACCGCACCGTCGCGTCGCCGCAGACAGCTGAGAGCTATCCGCGCACGGCCTGCTGGGATTCGAGTTTTTTTTTGCGAAGAATGTCGCGGATGTCGTTCAAGAGAATATGTAAATATTTTGACAGTTCGCTCATGCTAAATTAATTTCATTGCATTAGATATCTTTGTATGAGCTGCAGATACTGTAAGTAAACGGTACGGCGTTGATCATCTGAAAATGTTGATTCAAACTGTTTGTGACCCTCAGTAAATCTGCGGATGTTTGAAATGCAAACACTATCCTATTGATCGTTCTTCTTGGTTACGGTTCTTGACCGGAGATACGGTATTCATAGTGAACTGTAGTGATGTCCGATACCGAGTCGATACTTTGAATTATCGATACTTTCTTTCGAGGATCGAGTATTTTTAGTATCGATATTACATCAGAGCGATACTGTTAGTATCGATACTTTTGGTCTCGATACTCACAGTATCGCAACAGATTGAAGTCAATTCCCATTACTACGGAATATTTTTTTTCGTTTCAATTATAGAGGTTTTAACCTTAAGGTCATTTGCCAATTCGGGTCAGAAAAGGTTTCTAACCCTATGTGCGGGGTTGAGATTAGACCCCAGGTGGGCTGAGTAAAGGGCATCTAACCCATCACGCTATACCCGTCACCGATGGAACATTTTTTGACGTGATTACGTCTTACTTTACTATGGGGCGCCTTTTCAAAATTTATCCTCTGGAAGAGCGGTTTGTATCGTGAATAACTCTTGTTTTATTCAACGTATTATCCTAATTTTTTTACACGTCATCGGAGATATGATCAGCAATTTGTGATAAAATTTTCTGTAATATAACCACGAATAACTCGAAATTAAATTTCATTTTTGGTAAGTGAAGAAGGTAAACATTTGATGCTTCTTTTATTCTAGCCTGCGTAGTTGTTTCATTCAGTTCAGATCGGAATCCAGGTCAAGAATCCAATTCTAGAGTTCAGTTCTGAAATTTGGTTTCAAAATCCAAGACCAGATTTTAATTTTTCATTTTCATAATCCAGATCTAATATTCAGTTCCTCGTCCGGAATCCAGGGCCAGAATTAAAATCCAGAATTCTGGAACTTGGACTAAATTTAAGAATTTTATTCTAAGCCTGGTTTATGGACCCGAAATCTGGAACATATATCAGGATCTTCGTTCTAGACCTAGACTTTGGAGCTAATATTTGGAAAAGAAATTTTTGGACTTGAATATGAATTTTGAAATATAATTCTGGATTTGTAATTGAGGTTCAGACCAGAATACAATAGCAAAACTCCTATCCAGAATTCAGACTTATAATTCAAGTTCAGAATTCGAAAAGTGAGTTCTGAACCTCAAGTTCTGGAACTGCAGTCCGAAAATCTGGATCAAATTCAGATCTAAAACTCAGCTTTATTTCCAGAATTCTTTTCTAAAATGCTTTCCAGAACCATGTTTAAGTTAGAGAATGATGGTCTATAATTAGGTTCCAAAACTCACTTTTACAATTCTAGAAATGTAACTGAATTCAGAGACTTGATTCTGAAGATTTCTGAACTATATTCCGGATCTGGATTTTACAATTCAGTTTCGAAGCTAAATTCTGGATCCGATTTTGAAAATTGAATCCTGGATCGGACTCTCGAAGAATCCTGGTCTCGAATTCAGTTACAGATCTCAGTTTCAGTGATCAGTTCAACAATCTAGATTCAGAATTCAATTCATGGACTTAGTTTCAGAATTCAGTTCCATAGTCTAGCATCAAATTTGAGTTTCAGAATTTAGGTCCAGAATTCATTTTCTTCGTATTCATGCTATCCGGTTATGTTCCTGACACAATCCACCTCTCTTTTTTTTCTTCGACTTCGATGAAGCGCCAGGCGCCGTGCGCTGTGGGACGACGCGAGATTGTCGAGAACGAATTTCAACGGCGGCTAGTCCACGTCATACCAATCCATGCACGAGCCTGGAGCTTCGGTGCAGTCCGTCCTCGGTGCCGTCGTAATGGCAATAGGAATTGGCTTTTAGTGTAGTATTCATGTATCGACATAAAGGTTTTGACATGAAAATTTTTGAGAAAATATGTGAAATGTGAAATCATCATGGCTCCAACACAAAGTGGCGTGCAGATAATCTTTGACATGGACCAAAAGTCGCGAATTCATTCACTTATTTTATTTTGAAATGATTGCTGTGCAAGTATCAATTGATACTTACAGGTATCGATACTTTATTGCCTTTTGATACCTTGTATCGATTCCCAAAATTTCGGTCTCCCGATACCCTAGGTATCGATACTTTGCCTTCCGAGTACCATCCCTAGTGAACTGTTGGCTACAATGTTTTTCAAAGACTCAAAGTGCAGAAAGCTTCTTTTTCTAGTTTTTTTCCTGGTTTGCTAACAAAACAGTTTTGTTTTGCCTAGACCTGTGATTTCCAAAGTGGTCCCTACAGCCCACTGGTGGGCTCTACACGGAAAACCCTCCAATCAAAAAATTACGAACTCGCAATTTTTGATTTTTGCAGTTGTTGTTTTAACTAATAATTAGTTGATTCAACCAATTTGCTATTTGATTTGCACACATTGAAGTAGTTGAAAAATATGTTGTTTTAAATGCTGTCAAAAAACAGCACAACGCAACACAAAAATCGCAATAAAAAATCAACCATTACTTTAGTTGAAATTCAAACGCGTTTCTTAAACATTTTCATGCAAACGAAATTCGCTTATTATACGTTTGTAAAACTCGTGAAGAGTAACTTTTGAATGATAGTAATTGAATGTTTATCATAACACTAGCTGTCAAAATACTAATGTGATGATAAATTATCTACATCTTTACTGCTCCGGTGTTACAAGAAGAAACGATTGCTATAAAACTTGCACAGAACTGATAGCCGTTAGAGATATTGCAATTGACCAAACGTGTTTAACCTAAACTAGAACCCAGTGAATTGTATGCGTTTGAATTTTGGTCCTTAAATCAACTTGATTCTCCATCGTGAAATGCATGTTAATGAATGAGCATCATGTTATCTTCAAGTCATGTACAAAAATTGTATGAACAAAGTGATTAAATTGAAAATGTTTAATAATCATTCATATAATCTGTTGAAACTGTCAGTTGCAATGGCTCAAAAAATAAAAATCAGTGCATTCGGTTCGACTTTTTGTTCGTAGGTAATATAGTGGTCACAATTAGAAAATTCCGTTGACACCAGCACTACTAAAAGACAGTACATTAAAAACAAAACTAAAAATGGTTTCAATGCATAATTCATTTAATATAAAGCAAGGGTTGAGAAAGGTTTAATCATACCGATAGATGGAAGGTAATATCTTAACATACCGAATTTTCATTTAAAAAATCAAAACGTATATCAAAAAGGAATATTTTATTATCATTCAAAATCAATAATTTTGCTTAAGTTGAAATAACTAATCGTAATATCTAAAACAACTAAAACCGATTTGTTTTTCAACTCACATAACTGTTAAATCAAAAACAAGGTCGGTTGTTGTAACTAAAATCTTTATTAAAATTGAAAGGTGTGTGTCTTGACTAACTGACAGCATCTTTTTTTTTTTTTCAACCAAAAATTTTGTTATTTCAACCATCGTTTCTGTTGATCGAAAAACAAAAATGACAGTTTAGAAAAAAAAACAACAATCGATTAGTTGTACCAAATTTTAACCAATCAAATTCAGAAAAACAACTAATATTTTGGTTGTTTCACGATCGCGAGGGGTTCCGTGTAGCTCATTTTTAGTGGGTAGTAAACTCAAAATTGACTAGAGGAGCGCAATGAGTCGCAAATAGTGGGCTTCGCTAGTTAAAAGAAATCTTTACGAATTTCAATATATCATTGCAAAATAGAATCCAGAATCAAGCTAAGAATGATGTGATTAGTAAATCATTAAATGCTTGTGAGATTTCAGAGTAAGAAAATGAAAGTGAGAAGATGAATGGTTAAGTAGTGTTACGGTCAAAAATCAAATAAGAATGTTTCATTAGAAATTCAAACCATATCTTTTTTTTCTAAACTCAATCCATACAAAATACAGAAAGAAAATTCAGGTCCAAGTTGAGAATTCAGAATTTGAATCCAGGTCTACATTCATGATTCAGGGGTATGAGTCGGATCTCTGTTGAATTTTTCAGAATTCGAGTCCAAAATCTTGTTCAAATACAGAACTAAGGTCCGAAGTCCTGCTTCCCGGATCAAAATTTAGGTTCAGATCCAAAATTTCAGGAATTCAGATCCAGAATCTAAAGACTGTCTCAGAAAGTATGGACGCAACCAAAAACCGCCGTCATTTCGCAATGGTTCAGAATCTGTCAATTTTTATGGCTGCGTCCTGTTGTTTACACTCTTCTCTAACCACTTGTGCAGTTGTTTATTCGTTTTCGTTAGTTTGTTTCGAAATACGCGGACTTTCAGCAGAACAACGTCGAAAAATTGCGTACAAATGGTGCACAGAACGCGGACTGTCACTGAGAAAGATAGCAAAAATGGAGACAGTAATTGAAAAAGCCGTGCAAAATGCAATCAGGAAGTTCGGTGAGGATAACACCTTTGAGGATAAATCGAAAACGGGTCGAAAAAGGTCCTGCTAACCCTCAGTTGGATAAACGTTCGAGCAAAATAAGGAGGTTTCAGTTCGGGATGTGGCCAAAAAAGTGGGCCCTTCGAAGTCAAATGTTCTTCGTGCTAAAGAACGTTTGAAACTTCGAGCCTATAAGAAGCAGAAACCACCAAAAACGTAGTCCGAAACATGAAGCATCGATTAGGCCGAGGGTTCGAAAGCTGTACAATACGATTCTTGCTGGGAATTTGAACTGCATAATCATGGACGACGAAACCTACGTGAAACTCGATTACAAATCCTTGCCGGGACCACAATATTATACGGTGCGAGAAGGGCAAGTGTTAAACCAGTCCGAAACATCGATTGAAGTCGAAAAATTTGGTAAGAAAGCAAGCAATTTGTAGCTGCGGTAAGATTTCGGAACCCTTCATCACCACTGCTTCAATGAACAGCGAAATATACATGAAGGAATGTTTACAAAAACGACTTCTACCCATGATTCGAAGCCACAAGGATCCGGTTGTCTTCTGGCCAGATCTTGCTTCTTGCCACTACTCGAAATCAACGGTAGAATGATGGTCCCAAAAGACATGAATCCACCAAATTGCCCACAACTTCGACCAATTGAGGAATTTTGGACATTAACGAAGGCACATCTTAGGAAACATGTCTCGGCAGCCGAAACCATTCAACAGTTCGAAAAAGATTGGAAAAAAGCGTCAATACTTGTCACCAAGAATTCTGTACGGAATTTAATGAGGAAAGTTCACAAGAAGGTGCGCCAGCTAGTCTACAATGGATAAGTAGCAAATGTTGAGAATAATATTCTGTTGTTGTAGTCTAATACTTTCTGGGACAGTCTTTAGAACAATAATTCATGTCCAAAACTGAAGTCCAGGTCCATGTTGAAGTCTAGAACCCAGGTACAAAACTCAGGCCCAGAATTTGGAACCCGATTTCCGCTCAGGAACCCAGGTCCATGTTCTGAAACTCCAGGTCCAGAATTCTGGTGAAGACTCAAGGTTCAGGATCTAGTTTCAGGTTCCAAAACTCTGTCAGAAGTTCCGGTCCTGAATCCAAATCCAGGATCAGGAATCTTACCCCGAACCAAAGTCTAAGTCCAGGTTGAGAATTATTTTCCAGAATCCAGGTTCAGGTGAAAAATCAGTCAAGAATTTTTTACCAGAATCTGGGTCCAAGTTTAGAATTCATATCCATTGGTCAAGCGTTGAGGTCCAGCATCTCGTTCCAGAATCCAGGTCCAGACTAAGAATTCTGGTCCAGAATCGAAGTTCCGAATTCAGATTCAGAATTCAGATCTCAAATTCATATTCAGAGGTTAGGTCAAGTCACTGCAATCAGGCCCAGGTTCAGAATCCAAACAGAGAATATTGGTTCAGGATCAAAAACTTAGATCCAGAATTCAAGTCCTTAATCGGGTTACAAAATATGGACCTAGAATCTAGAGTTCTGTTCCTGGATTTAGGTTCAGGTTCAGAATCCAAAATCAGGATCAAGTTCCAGGTACACGATTCTGGTGCAAGTCCCGGATCTCTGTCAAATTATCAGAGTAAAAAATCTTGTTTAGAATCCGGATTCTAGGTCCAGAATCCTGCTCCAGATTTAGACTCAAAATCTACGTCAGTAGTTCAAGTCAAGAAACTGCGTTCATTGCCGTTTCAACCTTCCGAGCGAACAGACGTGATTTGGATTTACTGCGAAAGCATTGAAAACCAGTTGTGTGTGTGTCATAAAGTGGTCGGACGATATTGCGTGATAGACAATAGTGCTTTTTCCTCTGAGAGGTTTTTTTTTCGCGTTATATAATAGAACAGTGCCTTATTGTGAGCGGTCGATCGAAACGGTACCGTTAGCCGGTTATTGTTCCGCCGATCAAGGCCAAGTGTGCGGATTATGAACAAGCGGCCATTGTTTCCTGTGTCGATTGTGATCGAACATTGAAGTGAAGTGATACCGTTAGTCCATACAAACTATAAACAGTTTATTTGTGCCTTTTTCTCGGTGAGGTTTTTTGCACCTTCGCACCGAACCGTTAGCTGGTGCTTTGTGCTTTTCCTCGTAGAGGTTTTTTGGCATCAATTGAAGTGGCAATCGACCAAGAGCAGGTCTTGGCGATCGTTCCTTGCATTTGTACAACAAGCTAAGTATTGCCTTTTTCTTTATTCTTATTACTTATTACAGTTTATTGTTGCATCCCTCTTATAATTTACCACTTGCCTAAATATAACCTCGTGCTACAGTAAGCACAATGAGTCCTCCCCCTCCAGACGAAGAAATGAAGACAGATCCTAATCCGCCTGTTGTTGACAGTAATAAAACCCCCCGGATTAAGGAATATTCCGATGAACTCTCGCTATCGACCGGTCCATATGTGGTGTACTTCCGGACCAAATCTAAAGATAAAGCATTGAATTTATTGACATTAAATAAGAACCTGACGTCACATTACCCGACTATCACACAAATAGTAAAAATGCGCTCCGACAAACTCAGGGTCTCGTTGACCAGCTTAAAGCAGGCTAATGAGATCGTTCGAAATGAGCTCTTTACGCGGGATTATCGCGTATATGTACCAGCCCGCGAAGTCGAAATAGACGGCGTGGTCACAGATGCAGGTTTGACTTGCGCAGATATTCTTGAGCACGGGGTTGGCGGTTTCAAAAACCCCTTACTCAAGAATCTGAAGATACTGGATTGCAAACGCTTGCATTCAGTATCGATCGCCGAGGATGGGTCAAAATCTTATCCTCAATCGAACTCGTATCGTGTGACCTTCGCTGGTTCGGCTTTGCCAAATTATGTCCTTCTGGACAGGGTTCGTCTACCCGTACGTCTCTTCGTGCCGCGGGTTATGAACTGTACTAATTGCCAGCAATTAGGACACACAGCCTCCCATTGTGCGAATCGGCCCCGTTGTTCGAAGTGTGGAGAGCGTCATTTGTTTATTTGTTTATTTGTTAAAATAATTCATCTGACAAATAATAGTCTAAATGAAAGGAAAAAGGTACAAACGGTCAATTTATAAAAAAGAAACACTTGATAACTTTTGTGCAAACTTATGCGATGGTTCCCCAAATTCGAACAGATGCTCAACTTTGGAAAATGCACGTATACATTCTGTCATTGGTTCATGTAGTCCGAAAGTAGTACGATGAAATCTTGGTTGAAGTAGACTCGTCGAGCGTAGAGATCGCTGAGAAGCACGGAAGTCAAGGAGAGATAATAATTTTGGTGAATCAATATCGCCATTGATCACTTTAGCCACAAGTAACGCTTGCTGTATTTTTCTACGTCGCTCTAGTGTTTCCAGTCCAATCAGGCGACAACGGTCAGGATACGGTGGGAGATCCAGTGGGTTCCGCCAGGGAAGGTCCCGCAAAGCAAATCGAATAAATCTCTTTTGTACACGTTCTATCCGTAAATTCCAAACCAGTTGGTAAGGACTCCAAATTAAACACGCATTTTCAACTAGTGGACGCACCAATGAGCAATACAACGCTTTCAAACAATACGGATCCTTGAAGTCCCGACTAATTTTTGCAATAAATCCGAGTTGCCGTGTTGCTTTGGAAATTAAAGTTGATCGGTGTAGATTAAAGGTGAGTTTAGCATCCAACAAAACTCCGAGATCATTGACAAATTCGACTCTATCAAGCGTTTGTCCATCAATTTGATAGTCAAATACTATTTTGCGATGAAAAGTTATAACTTGACATTTCACGGTACTGATTATTAAAAAGTTTCGTCGACACCAGTCTACGAAAATATCTAGGAGCTCCTGAAGATGGACACAATCTTCAACAGCACGGACTGCCAGGTACAGCTTTAAGTCATCAGCGTAAACCAATCTGCATCCGACGCCAAGTAGTAAAGCAGCATCGTTGAAGAACAGCACAAACAGTAGTGGACCAAGGTTACTGCCCTGAGGAACACCCGATTTATTCGTGAACGGAGAAGAAGTACAAGAGCCAAGCTGCACACGTAGTACTCTGTCGCATAGATAAGAGCTCAACCATTTTACAAACGTTCTCGAAGCGCCTAATCGAGACAATTTTGCTATTAGTATTCCATGATCTATTCGATCAAATGCAGCTTTTAGATCGGTGTAGATGGCATCAACTTGTGACTTTTCTTCGATCCGCGTAATACATGTCGATGTAAAATCCAGTAGGTTCGTATTCACTGATCGTCCAGGCATAAAACCATGCTGGTCGGTGGATATGTATGTCTTCGTTTGAGATAATATTGAAGCGCTAACTACTAGCTCAAATAATTTCGACGCTGCTGGCAAACTAGTTATACCACGATAGCTTCGAACATTCAGGCGATCACCACTTTTAAAAACTGGAAACATGAAAGACTGTTTCCAGATTGTCGGGAATATACCATGCTCAAACGACTTATTAAAAATTGCACATAAAGGATCGGTCAGGACGTGGGCGCAACGGCTATAAACTACTGCTGGAATACCGTCAGGTCCCACAGAGTATGACTTTTTTAGCTTTTTTGCGGCGGTAATGATCATATCAGGAGTAATTGTAAATGTACTAATATCCACTAAACTGTCAGGAACATCCAGCGCGGCGGTCTCTGCCTGGCTGGCAGATGCGGTGCTATCAGCAAAGACAGAAGCGAAAAATCTCGCGAACAATTCACAAGAATCTGATGTACCCGTTGATTCTACCCCATCAAGACGAACGTTTGGAGGGATTGATGAACATTTTCGTTTCGAATTGATGAAGCTCCAAAACTTTTTAGGATTCCGCCGTAGATCAAACTGGATGCGCATTACATAGGTTTTATATAAACCAGCATTCAATAACCTATATTCATCACTGGATTTCTTGAAGTTTTGCTTAGTTACAGAAGAACGCCATCGACGGTGTTTTCGCTGCCAATGATTGCGCTCTCGTTTCAATGCACGGAGACGAGAATTCGCCCACGGAGGAGAAATGGGACGCTTCACGAAAGGCAAATTAGAATTGAACCACTCCAACAATAGGTTTATAAACTGCACAGCCATATCATCCACATGGTCGAGCACCTTTAAAGGTTCCCAATTCGTATTTAGAAGAAATTCTATCAAGGCATCAAAATCTATTTGCCTATAATTCAACTCTCGAGGTTCATTCAAAACAGCAGTTCGGCAAACCTCTTTACCATGATCAATTGTAAATGATATTGTTAAGGGCGGGTGATGAAGGTCAACGGGTAGTAGTGGAGCGGTGCTATTCTTTACACTTAATGGTGGCTCGAGAGGACCAAACACTAAATCTAGAACACGTCCGTTGTGATTTCTTTGTTGGTTTGCTTGAAAAAGGTTTAAATAATCCATACCGTCGATCAAAGCGGTGCTAGCGGCGGTGAGCTGAGAGGAGCTAGAGTAAATATTTCCATCACTTCCCTCCGTCCACACGATGCGAGGCTGATTGAAATCACCACACACCAGAACAATATCATTGGATGATGATTCACATAATACCTCCGATACGGAACAAATATGTGCATCAATAACACCAACATCTTGGCTTTTGTCAGGAGGAATATAAACAGCGCAGATCTGTACTTTTTGACCACGCACGGTGACACTTGCGCACACTTGCTCTAGGCAGCGTCCATTCATTGTTTCGATTATCGAACAAGTGTGTGCTTGCGAGACGGCAATCAAAACACCACCAAAACTTCTTTTTTCACTATTTTGGGAACTCCGATCACAGCGAAAGACGTTGAAGGCGTTTCCAAATAGTTGTAATGAATTTATACGGTCATCGAGTCCAGTCTCCGTTAGTATAATTGCATCGTAACAGCAATCTTGCGTGGCCAAGAAAATGTCATCAATTTTCGTTCTTAAACCTCGAACGTTCTGGTAGTAGATCCAAATTTTGTTGTCGTTATTGCCGTACTGAAACGTGTGATTCTTTAGCGCAGGAATATCAATATTTTCAAAAAAATACTCGCCTCTGGTGGAAACCCTAGGGTTTCCACCGTCCGCTGTACATCGCAGTGGAATATAACTCCCTACAAGTTGCTTGTGCTGGGGGGAATCATTCGTCGGTCGTAGTTTTTTGGCAGGTTTATAAATTCGCGAAACAGTAGTCCAACCGGCCAACGGGATGGATCCAGTGCCTTTGCTTTCATATCGGTGTTAAGTCCAATTTTATATGATACGAAAGACATGTTAGAGACATCCTTGCCTTTTGGAACGAGCCGTACTAAGTGAATTGGTTCATTTAAATCCAAGCAGCGAGAGACAATTTTTTGTACATCACTATCTGAGACTAATGGGTTGAGCCCAGAAAGGTACAACCAAAACTTTTCTGCGTTGGTGCAAACAGATGGAACGGAGAGGTCACTAAAGTCGATCTGACTGGTTCCATGATCTGAAGGAGCTTGAATGTTTGTTGTATCATCCACCCGGCGACGTTTTGAACTCCTAGATAACGTGAGATTCGGCCATTCGGATTGACTTACTGTTCCCGTTATGTTGGCGATTTTATCAGTTAGGACAGTCACTGCATCGGAAAGCTGCTGTACTTGAGCAGTTAAATCAGGTACCACACTATGTGAATTTAGCGACTCACGGGAACAAGCTTGTCCATTATCATCGATGTATTTGCGAATACTTCGACCGTTAAGCTCTTCCCTGCAAGCGGTGCATACTAGAAAAATTTTGCCGAGAGTGAAGGCTTCCTTCAAGCCTCTAGTGTTAATACCGCAGCAGGCTTGATTGATATGCAGAAAAGCATCACAGAAACCACAACGCATAGGCTCGAGATCGTTGATTTCCTTTTGACACTCGCCGCATTGTTTTTTGTCCATTATGTCTCTCTACAAATTCGTAGTACACGGTCGATGAAAACAAAAGCGAGAACTTGACGAAGTCGATGAGGCAACTGTCAGCGATGATGATGGATGCGTGTGTAAAACCGATAATAGGACACTTTTGAAAGAATTTATTCTAAGTTTCCCGGCTCGTAAAAGCTTAATCGATTGGAACTCCACACGAAAAGGCTTCAGAAACGTCCACCGAAAGTGAGTAACAGATTGCAGCTTCTAGACTAAACGTTTTTACTACACAAACTTGAGAAAACTGAGGCACAGTACAAAAGTATACAAAGTCAAACTTAACGAACTTGTTGAATCATGCGGATGGCTCTTGCGGAAGAGATATTGAAAAGTGTCTCCACTGCAGTGAGGGTCCGCATGATCTCTCAGCATGTCCCACCTACAAATTGCGTGGAGATAAGCTAAAGCACTCTTTGAGGGAACGCTCCAAGCGCACATTTGCAGAAATGCTAAAGAGTGCTACACCACCAAGCCCATCTGCAAATCCCTATGCTTGCTTGTCAACAGACGAGTGCGATTCAGACGACCCTCTCGAAGGCACATCTTCGGCCATCCCTCGTAGCAACAGGAAAAGGAGAAATATTTCCTCTCATAAGCTACCTAGTAAGGGTTCGAAGGTGGCCCTTGAGGGGCCTCCAAAAGTAACAGCTAATGGTAGTGTTAGTAAAACACCGAAGCAAAGAATAGCTCCTGATCTAGAAAAACTGAGATCTGATAAGGAGTTTCCAACACTTCCTAAGACAAACAAAAACTCAATTGCCCCTAAAGACCAGTCAAAGAATCAACCAAATGCTGGATTTATTAAATTCTCTGATATAGTGGACTGGATTTTTAAAACTTTCAATATCTCTGACCCCTTGAAAGGTATTTTGATGACCTTTGTACCCGTAGCTGAGACGTTTTTGAAACAGTTGACTGTAAAATGGCCCCTTCTTTCAGCGATTGTATCCTTCGATGGCTAATTTATCCAATGAGGTCAAGGATTTGATCACTGTTTTACAATGGAATTGCAGAAGTATCATCCCAAAAATTGATTCCTTCAAACATCTATTATATACCACGAATTGCGATGCATTTGCATTGTGCGAAACTTGGTTAACTTCTGAAATATCTCTCAACTTCCACAATTTTAATATTATTCGTTTGGATCGAGAAACCCCCTATGGAGGAGTACTTTTGGGAATCAAAAAGTGCTATTCCTTTTATCGAATTAACCTCCTCTCGATACCAGGTATTGAAGTTGTCGCATGTCATGTTACAATCAAAGGTAAGGACCTTTGTATTGCTTCCATCTACATTCCCCCTAGAGCCTCGGTTGGGCATCAGCGGCTCAGTGATATCATAGAACTCCTTCCCGCACCAACGTTGGTTTTAGGAGACTTTAACTCACACGGTACGGGATGGGGTTGTCTTCATGACGATAACAGATCAGCTATGATCCATGATATTTGTGACAACTTCAATATGACAATATTGAATACGGGAGAAATGACACGGATTCCTGCACCACCAGCAAGACCAAGTGCGCTGGATTTATCCCTTTGCTCGACATCGCTACGGTTGGATTGCAAGTGGAAGGTAATCCCCTATCCTCACGGTAGCGATCATCTACCTATCGTAATTTCAATCGCCAACGGATTAAGACCATCGGAGACAATCAATGTTTCGTATGACCTCACACGAAATATTGATTGGAAATATTACGCAAATGCGATGTCTGAGAAACTGGAAACAACACAAGAACTTCCTCCGGAGGAAGAGTACACGCTTTTGGCTGGCTTGATTCTCGACTCCGCGATTCAAGCTCAGACGAAACGTGTACCCGGCGCGAAAACTAACATCCTTCCTCCCAATCCGTGGTGGGACAAAGAGTGCTCATCACTGAACGCGGAAAGATCTTTAGCATTCAAAAAGTTCAGAAAATATGGAACACCTGATAATTATAGAAATTACGCAGCGCTAGATAAGCAAATGAAGAACTTAGTTAAAGCAAAGAAACTAGGTTACTGGCGACGGTTTGTTGACGGATTAACAAAAGAAACATCGATGAGCACTCTTTGGAACACAGCCCGACGAATGCGAAACCAAAACACCACGAACGGAAGCGACGAATATTCCAACCGTTGGATATTCGATTTCGCTAAAAAAGGATGTCCAGACTCTGTTCCGGAACAGAAGATCTCCCGCGCCGCGACATCAAATACAAACGAAACACCGTTTTCGATGGTAGAGTTCTCACTTGCGCTCTTGTCATGTAACAATAAGGCCCCGGGGTTAGACAGAATCAAATTCAACTTGTTGAAGAATCTGCCTGACACCGCCAAAAGACGCTTGCTGAATTTATTCAACAAGTTCCTCGAGGGTAATATTGTCCCACACGACTGGAGACAAGTGAGAGTTATCGCCATTCAAAAACCTGGGAAACCAGCCTCCGATCACAATTCGTATCGGCCGATTGCTATGCTTTCCTGTATCCGGAAGTTGTTCGAAAAAATGATTCTCTTCCGTCTAGACAATTGGGTCGAAACTAATGGCTTTCTTTCAGATACACAATTTGGTTTCCGCAGGGGTAAAGGAACGAACGATTGTCTTGCGTTGCTCTCAACAGAAATTCAAAAGGCATTTGCTCGTAAAGAACAAATGGCATCAGTATTTCTAGACATCAAGGGGGCTTTTGATTCAGTTTCTATAAATATCCTATGTAAGAAGCTGCACCAGCATGGTCTTTCGCCGGTTTTGAACACCTTTTTATATAATCTATTGTCCGAGAAACACATGTATTTCACACATGGTGATTTGTCGACAATAAGATTTAGCTACATGGGTCTTCCTCAGGGCTCATGCTTAAGCCCCCTTTTATACAATTTTTACGTAAAAGATATCGATGAATATATCAACACATCTTGCACGCTAAGACAACTTGCCGACGACAGCGTTGTGTCCATTATAGGATCCAAAACTGCCGATCTGCAAGGACCATTACAAGATACACTCCACAACTTGTCCACGTGGGCTCTTCAACTTGGTATCGACTTCTCTACGGAGAAAACTGAGCTGGTTGTATTTTCAAGGAAGCGAGAACCAGCACAACTACAGCTTCAACTAAGGGGTGAAACCATAGCTCAGGTCTTCACATTCAAATATCTCGGGGTCTGGTTCGACTCCAAAGGCACCTGGGGATGTCATGTTAGGTATCTGAAACAAAAATGCCAACAGAGAATTAACTTTCTTCGTACAATAACCGGATCATGGTGGGGTGCCCACCCAGGAGACCTGATCAAGCTGTACCAAACAACGATATTGTCCGTGATGGAATATGGATGCTTCTGCTTCCGATCCGCCGCGAACACCCATTTCATTAAACTGGAAAGAATTCAGTATCGTTGTTTGCGTATTGCCTTAGGTTGCATGCAGTCGACTCATACGATGAGTCTCGAAGTGCTTGCGGGCGTCTTACCGTTGAAAAATCGATTCTGGGATCTCTCATATCGATTGCTAATCCGATGCGATATCTTAAATCCGATGGTGATTGAAAACTTCGAAAGGCTTGTCGAGCTCAATTCTCAGACCCGTTTTATGTCCTTGTATTTTGATTACATGGCTCAGAATATTAATCCTTCTTCGTTTGTTTCCAACCGTGCTCATTTGTTGGATACTTCTGATTCTACTGTGTTTTTCGACACATCCATGAGAGAAGAGATTCGTGGAATTCCGGATCACGTGCGCCCTCAAGTGGCCCCAAATATTTTTTATAATAAATTTAGAACAGTCAACTGTGAAAAGATGTTTTACACTGACGGATCAAACATCAACGAGTCCACAGGCTTCGGCATCTTCAATCAGAACATCACCGCTTCGTACAAACTCAGTGATCCGGCTTCAGTTTACGTCGCAGAATTAGCTGCTATTCAGTACACCCTCGAGATCATTGAAACGTTGCCCAAAGACCATTACTTCATTGTCACGGACAGTCTAAGCTCAATAGAAGCTCTCCGGGCAATGAAGCCAGGAAAGTATCCCCCATATTTCCTGGGGAAAATACGGGAACACTTGCGAACTTTATCTGAACGGTCTTATTCAATATCGTTAGTCTGGGTCCCTTCACATTGTTCCATTCCGGGCAATGAAAAGGCAGACTCAAGGTGGGCGCATTAGAAGGTGATATTTATGAAAGACCAATCTGCTTCAATGAATTTTTCAGTATTTCTCGTCGAAGAGCACTTGAAAGTTGGCAAACTTCATGGAGTAATGACGAACTGGGACGATGGCTACATTCCATTATCCCTAGGGTATCGACGAAACCTTGGTTCAGGAGGATGAACGTGAGTCGCGATTTCATTCGTGTTATGTCTCGGCTCATGTCTAATCACTACACATTCAACGCACATCTTCGGCGTATTGGGGTCATGGAGAGCGGTCTCTGCACCTGTGGCAACGGTTATCAGGACATCGAGCATGTCGTATGGTCATGTGTAGGGTATTGTGACGCCAGGTCTGTTTTAAAGGACTCCCTCAGGGCCCGAGGTAGACCACCTGATGTTCCGGTTCGAGATGTGTTGGCGAGTCGGGATATATCATATATGTTACTCATATATAAATTCCTTAAACACATTAATATCCAAGTGTAATCTGTTATACCTCGCTCAGAAAGTATAATCTCCACCTACAGGTTCGACACTAACATCCACCCGATTCTCTCGATCACCGTCCCTGTCCACCATCTTCATTGGAACTAACAAGATCTTTCTGCTGTCACTAAATTTTCTGCTTCCCCCTCCCACGTTTTTTCACCATCTCGATGTCAACTAATTAGATCTTTGTCGTTCTTAGTCATTTTGTTCCCATATCCCCTTTTTACTCTGTTCTCCGTAATATTTACTTCTCTGTATATTTTTTTTTCATTTTCCTCCGTAACATCATCATCATTACCCACGGACGGCCGCTGTAGTCTATGAGATGAATATGGGCCACCCGCCTGGTATTCGTAGCCTGGGGGTGTCCCCCGCGAACCCACACGGACAGAAAAAAGCGGCTAATACCAAGATACTTACCAACGTGTTACATTCAGTACGCCGGCCGGTGCCGATTGCCAGCTGAAGGCGGGATCTGCCAAAGTCATTACATTATCTTAATATACTATCCTAGTTTTAAGTTATTTGTTAATTAAAATTAGAAAAAGCCCTTGGCATCTTAGAGCTTAAGCAGTGTGCCTTAATAAATTATATGATTGAAAAAAAAAAAGAAACTGCGTTCAGGTCTAGACTCCGAATCCATGCTCAGAATCCAAGTGCTGATTTCTGCTTCTGGTTCAGAGTTTTTCTGTCAGAATTCTGGCCTCAAAATCCATGTCCAGATTCAGTGTTAAGATCCAGAAAACTTGTCGGGACCTGGGGTTCAGAATCCTGGTTTAGGTTCAGAATCTCTGTCAATAAGTCAGGTTCAAGTTTAGAATAGATAACTCTGGACCAGAATTCAGTCCAAATTCACAGTCCAAGGTCAAAATACCGGTCAAGAATCCAGGCACAGAACTCACGTCCACGGTCTAGGTTCAAAGTTTAGTTTCAAAAACTCTGTCAAAAGTTCGGAAAACAGAATTCTGGTCCAGAATCCAAATTCATGCTCATATTTCGAAGTCTCTGTCAGGAAATCAGGTTCACTATCTCTTTCCAGGTCTAGAATCCATATCCATAGAATTCAAGTTCATCCATATCCGGATAAAGAACCTCAGTCCAGAATCCAGGTTCAGATTCAGTATTCTGATCCAGAAACCTTGTTCGATAACCAGATCCATTGTTCAGGACCAAAATACAGATCGAGATATCGCTTAATCGCGTTCCTCATTAAATTCCGTACAGGCTTCTTGGCGACAAGTTTTGACACTTTTTTCCGATATTTTTCGAACTGTTGAATGGTTTCGGCGTTCGAGACATGTTTCCTAAGATGTGCCTTCGTTAAGGCCCAAAATTCCTCAATTGGTCGAAGTTGTGGGCAACTTGGTGGATTCATGTCTATTGGGACGAAAGTGACATTTTTGGTAGTATACCATTCTACCGTTGATTTCGAGTAGTGGCAAGAAGCAAGATCTAGCCAGAAGACAACAGAATCCTTGTGGCTTCGAATCATGGGTAGAAGTCATTTTTGTAAACATTCCTTGATGTATATTTCGCTGTTCATTGAAACAGTGGTGATGAAGGGTTTCGAAATCTTACCGCAGCTACAAATTGCTTGCCAGACCATAGCTTTCTTAACAAATTTTTCGACTTCAATCGATGTCTCGGACTGGTTTAACACTTGCCCTTCTCGCACCGTATAATATTGTGGTCCCGGCAAGGATTTGTAATCGAGTTTCACGTAGGTACCGTCGTATTGTACAGCTTTGGAACCCTCGGCCTGATCGATGCTTCTTGTTTCGGACTACGTTTTGTTTGTTTCTGCTTGTTATAGGTTCGAAGATTCAAACGTTCTTTAGCACGAAGAACATTTGACTTCGTAGTGCCCACTTTTTTGGCCACATACCGAACTGAAACCTCCTTCTTTTGCTCGAACTCCTTCAATATACGTTTATCCAACTGGTTTATCCTCAAAGGTGTTATCCTCACCGAACTTCCTGATTGCATTTCGCACGGCTTTTTCACTTACTCCTTCCATTTTTGCTATCTTTCTCAGTGACAGTCCACGTTCTGTGCACCATTTGTGCACAATTTTTCGACGTTGTTCTGCTGAATGTCCACGAATTTCGAAACCAACTAATGAAAACGAATAAACAACTGCACAAGTGGTTGGAGAAGAGTGTAAAAAAACAGGACGCAGCCATAAAAATTGACAGATTCTGAACCATTGCGAAATGGCAGCGGTTTTTGATTGCGTCCATTCTTTCTGGGACAGTTTTTACTAATAAAGTAAAATAAAAACCATAAATGTCTCAAAAAGTTTCTATTTCCCTCCATTCAAAGTGAAGTTCAATGACACCCGACATATTTTTTCACCGTCATTACTCGTTTTATGGGCCGGGTCAATTGTTTTAAATTATACAGTAATTACTGAATTCCGAATTGAATTTGCTCAGTTTCGATGGCAACCGCCCCTACCCAAATATTAGTTGATGAGAAACGTCAATTTACCCGACACTATGCAAATTTTGTTGAAGAATATCTCTTCTTTAATTAGTAGACATGTCATTTTGCCTAATTGGATAGAGCTACTTATTCTTTTTTTTTTGGGTAAAAGTTCTTTTGTCGAAACTGACTAGCAATGAATAAGAGTGTGGGCGATGAGTGATTTAAGACTTTTTTCGCTACCTGCCATCTATTACTGACAGTCGGTGCTCCATTGTACCGAATAAACGTTTTAGGAAGACGAACAAACGAAATTAGATGTATCTCATTAGCGAAAAAAAATTATTTCCCTTCCCACGTATACCTTCGTAAGCGGCAACCACCTTCGGAACGTTGCACAGTGGTCCAAAACTAAAAAAAAAACGGTCAAAAGTCTGTACTGACTTTCACTGACTTTCAAGTGCTAACGTGTTTTCGAAAAAGTTTTACAAGATGATATAAGGCTTCTTTTGAAAATAGCACCTTAATTTTTGTTACGATGAAATAAAAATAATTTCGAATAAAAATAATTTTAATGTGCGTGAAAAATTTGAAAAAAAAAATTGGGACAGTAGTTTTTGAATGACAATTGACACGGACTTTCAGAACCTGCTTTCGAGAGAAACGCGTTTAAAGTTTTTTTTGTCTATAAAATCGAAGGAAACATTTTATTTTTCTAGGGAACGCATGGCTTCAACACTTCAACACTTTCGAAAAAAACATACTTTTTCTTTTGTATTTTATTATCATGCGACATTACAAGAATGTTTTGTCAAGCTGTTAAGTCAATCGAAGCAGAAATCTTGGACCGAGCGCTTACTTCTTCGCAGTATGAGATAAGCAAAGATAAAAATCCATAGCTTGCTGAGTTTCGTTCCGATAGGCTTCAGAATATTGTTGAAATGTTTCACTATAAGAAAATGCAAGGAAAATTTTTTTCAATTTTTCAAAAGTATTAGACCCTACCCGCCCCTTAACCATGGTTTCAGGAATGGCCATAGTGAAAATGAGTCACACGAATAGTACTCCAGATATTCTCATTGGAAAATAAATTGGACTAGGAATATATTTTCCTATGACTATTGTAAAAGTTTGCTGCATTTAGTTGCATATTTCGCTTCGGCACAAGGTTTCCTAGGCAAAAAAACCTGTTTTAATTCGCCTAGTGGTGTAATGATGCCTTTCTCATATTACTAATATTTTCAAAAACATCATCAGAAGATGTTGTGAAAAAAATTTTTTTCAATCTTGAATAAAATAAAAAACTTTCTTTGACTACACTAAATGATTACACACTCTTTACCCTATGGTTTTGGAGCCGGAAATCGGACCCGGATGAAATTAAACAGCAACCTATAAAACTGTACGAACTTTTATTTGAGCCTGTTTGTGGAAATCGATCAAATCGTCTCTGTAAAAATTGAGTGAGTCTCGTTTTAAACTTTTTGACTACTACTTCTGGAACCAGGAACTTGGAACCAGTATAACCAAAGTCGGTTCGTTTAGTAAGTAACTAATATAGCCTACAAATTGAACCAGTTTTAAGCCAAATCTAGAAGAATTTTACCCTTCGTCGCTCTAAATGACGGTGTGAGATTCAATAGCAACCTACAGGACTACGAGATTTTTTTTATGAGTGACATTATTTGACACATACTCACAAATCCACATACATTGCTCAGCTCGATGAACTGTGTCGAATTAAATAGAACACTTAGACTTTCGGGTCAATTTTCACTGGTCAATTTTTCAAGTGATTGTATAAACTTTCTTTATGAGAAAGGCAATAAGTGCACTTTTATTGAAAAGCATCTTTATCATGATCTTGTAATCAGTGCTGGAAACGGTCCCTTCACGTGACAGTTTTAAGTGAAATTCCTATGTTGGTACCTAAAACTGTAGATGTTTACTTTGAATGTCGTGTGCTGGAAACTTTCATGTTGCCTACTATTCGGGCTGTCACACATGAATGTCGCACGAACCATACAGATGAAAGTCGCATGTGACAGTCATGAGCGAGCGTTTCATGAATGTAGTGGCGGCAGTCTTACTCGTGTTGGACGATGAATGTAACGAAAGAATGATAGTCCTCAATAGAATCGGCTGCATTTTGTCTTCGGTGCGAATTTCATTTCTGGCAATAAACTTTCATGAAGAAATCCAAAACGCCGTCATTAGTGATAGTTTGCATCTCGATACTGTTCCATGAAATGGTCAAATTTCATACCATTATTGCAAAAGGAGAACGTCAATGTCAATGAAAAAGCGCGGGTTAGGATTGTCAATCAACGAAAATTCTTAATTTAAAAAAAAAACATGAATTAAATGGAAAAAGAAGTGAATATTAATCGAAAATCACAACATTTAAACATTTACTAGATGCATAGGGTTGTCAACTAGCGCAAATTTTCAATTTATGAAAAAAATGTAAAATAGCAATAAATAAAAAGTAAGTCTTTAGAGTACAAAATTTACTATATTCATGTACTTTAAAAAGGCATAGAGTTGTCAACCAGCAAAAATTTACTACTTTTGAACAGTTTCTAGTTTTGTTTCAATAAAAAGTAAAGTCAATAGTTAAAGAATTTTACCAAGAAAAATTCAAATTACTTTCGTAATAATCGAGGATGTCAACAAAATCAAGAAACGAAAAAAGTTTATGTAATTTAAAATTCATTACGTAGAATAAGTTGACGATATTTCAGATTTTCCACATAATTTTTATCTTATGTACATTATTCGACATAATATAATGGATATTCATATCGACATTTGTAACAAACCATAGCAATATGAGTATTTTTCGAATGGATTTGATAAGTGGATGTAAGAAAACGACGTTAGAAACCGTTTCAAAATCCCAGATGGCGGCTTCCGGCATACCGATGTTCGTTACAAACGATCACAATATGAGTATTTTTCGAATGGATTTGATGAGTGGATGTTAGAAAATGACGTTAGAAGCCGTTTCAAAATTCAAGATGGCGGCTTCCGGCATATCGATGTTCGTTACAAACGATCACAATATGAGTATTTTTCGAATGGATTTGATGAATGGATGTTAGAAAACGACGTTAGAAGCCGTTTCAAAATCCAAGATGGCGGCTTCCGGCATATCGATGTTCGTTACAAACGATTACAATATGAGCATTTTCCGAATGGATTTGATAAATGGATGTTAGAAAACGACGTTAGAAGCCGTTTCTAAATCCAAGATGGCGATTTCCGGCATTTTGATATTCGTTACAAACCATCACAATATGAGTATTATTCGAAAGGATTCGATGAGTAGAAGTTGAAAACGGTACTTACAGTCGTTTCAACATCCAAGATAGCGGGAATGAGAATAAGTTGCATTATATTTTTGGTGCAAATTTCATTTTCGTTATAAACTGTCAAAAAGAAATTAATAACGACGTATTCGTGATTGTTTTCATTTCGATACTCTTATAAATCTTATATTCCTGCTGTGGAGGCGATCAAAAACCGCAGTGGTTTTTCAAAAAGATGTTTTTTTGGCACAAGCACACCAGCATGATGTAATCGCTTGCCTACTGCTGGTTGTCACTAGTATCAAAATTTTCGATCGTTCTGAATTAAATGCTAGCGAGTGATGCTGGTGAAGAAATTCAAGATATCGACAGAATGAAAATCTTGCACTTTTTAACGGAATTCATGATTTGTTCCGATAAATGGAGACAATATAAAAAATTAGGAATACAGATACTAGTTTTATACAGCAATATTAGTATATATTGATACAACAATAAATTTCACAACAAATGCACATCTTGTTTAGAACGATTCAAGTAGGATTTCTTATTGTTTGTAATATGACAAATGCTGATTCAAAAATATTTTTAAGAAGTAATAAGTTTGGAATGATATGTTATTGCGTGCAACGACTCTGTTTTTGAAATCCAAAGATAAATTTTAAGCAAAGTCGAAGTTTGCTGGGACAGATAGAAGAGTATAAATTTAAAAACCCGAAAAAAAGAAAAATTTTTTATTGGTATGACTGTTGACAAGTGTCTTCTTATTAGACTTTATCAAAATATGCGACAATTTTCTTATTTCGCTCTTAAATCGAAATTAGATTATAGCAATAAAAAGTCCATTTGAAAAAGTATGATGTTTTTCTACTACAAATAAAATCAAAAATAAATTCAATCGTATCGTGCAACATTACCTGGAGCGTTGCGATGTATTCTTAATATTACCAATTGAAATCGATTTACTTTCCGATTAGCGTGTACGTGTTTTATAACAGCAATAGAAGACATCATATAATCAAGATATTCAGCTCTCATATTTTCCGAACAAATCATTAGCGACATACTTTTTTGATAGCATGGTGCTGCCAGTCGTGTCCGCATCGTAACTCGTACATACAAGTAGATGAGAAAATGTATAATTCGCGCGTGAAAATAACAGCACTGCATACAGGGCTTGTATTGTGAATCCTCAAACAAACGAAGCAACAAAAAAACACCCGCTGAGAATACTTTGCTTGACATAACTGAATGAGAGTCCTATATTAGAGAGAAACTGGATGCGTGAGAGTATATGCTACTGAGCAGACCAGTTCCCTTGTTTGGTAAATTTCCTGTGCTCTCAGTCTCAATTAACACATGAACTAAGCAATCCATGGCAATGCAATGAAATGAAGGGTTCGCTCTCGTTTGTACTGTACGAGAATGAAGAACTTTGCTTCACGGCGTGCTACAAGATGCGAAGCAAGGTCATACAGGCAATATTTACGGTGTCTTTTTAGTGTAGGTTTGCAGAAATCATTTTTGAACATAACGTTTGTACTCCAAGACCAAATTTGATCACATTTCAAAAATATTTCAGACATTTTATAGCATAAATTTTGCATTTGAGTCCGTTTTCAAACGATCCATTTTTTTCTTGAAAGATTATACTGTGTATATATCCTACAAACACAAGAAGCAATGTTTTTTCAATTAATATTCATTGGAACTAAAAGTTATCAATCTAGTTTTCTCATAGGCATCTTCAATATGCGAACCATTCATCAAAGGCTAACCTCATGAAGCATACTCATCAGCTGGCAGACATGTTCAGGAACTAATGAACGTACGAAGCAGCTCTCCTTGCTTGAGTTGAGCTGTGAGTTCTACCTAACATACGAATGTATGACATACACTTGACATGATATGTCAGCTGTTTTTCAAAGAAGGGCGAATCTTACATAAGTAAACAAATCGAGTTGGCAAGCGTTTAAATTATGCTGGTGTGCTTGTGCCAAAATACTGGCAGCCAACAGAAATGCAAACTGGTCATATCGTAGTCATAGGTCAATATTGGCGTTCTTTTCCATTCAATTCATGTTTAAATTTTTTTTGGATTGTTGTGAATATTCGTTGGTATGAGCAAAATCTAATGATTTTCGATCCCTTAATCCGTAGTTCAAATATTATTACAATGTTATTTCTTCAAAAATTGTTTGCTTTCGAAAAAGTACTACGATTTTCGATCGCCTTCATAACAGCAATATAAGATTTGGAAGAATATCGAGATGAAAACAATTTATGAATTTCTTTATGACAATTTATAACCAAAAACTAAATTCGCATCATTCTGTCCACCATCTAGGATGTTGGAATTACTGTAAGCATCATTTTCAAGCTCTACTCATCGAATCCGCTAGAAAAATACTCATATTGGAATGGTTTCTAACGAATATCGATACGCCGGAAGTCGCCATCTTGTATTTAGAAATGGCTACTAATATTGTGATCGTTTGTAACGAACATTGATATGCCGGAAGCCGCCATCTTGGATTTTGAAAAGGGCTTCTAACGTCGTTTTCTAACATCCATTCATCAAATCCATTCGAAAAATACCCATATTGTGATCAATTGTAACTAACATCGATATGCCGGAAGCCGCCATCTTGGATTTTGAAACGGCTTCTAACGCCGTTTTCTTACATCCATTCATCGAATCTGTTCGAAAAATATTCATATTGTGATAGTTTGTAACGAACATCGATATGCCGGAAACCGCCATCTTGGATTTTGAAACGGCTTCTAACGTCGTTTTCTAACATCCATTCATCAAATCCATTCGAAAAATACCCATATTGTGATGGTTTCTAACGAATATCGATATGCCGGAAGTCGCCATGTTGTATTTAGAAACGGCTTCTAACGTCGTTTTCTAACATCCATTTATCGAATCCGTTCGAAAAATATTCATATTGTGATGGTTTGTAACGAACATCGATATGCCGGAAGCCGCCATCTTGGATTTTGAAACGGCTTCTAACGTCGTTTTCTAACATCCACTCATCAAACCTTTTCATTTTATTATTCAATTATTATTTGATTTTTTTTTTCAAAATATCCCTTTTTGCATTCGTTGATAACCCTACGCATCTTGACAAAGTTAAAAGCTACGGTATTTGATCCCCTCCACAGCAGCAATTTGAAATTCAACCATTTCATGGAACGGTATGGATATGAAACCCGTCACTAATGACGCCGTTTTGAATTTCTTCATGAATGTTTATTGCCAGAAATGAAATTCGTACCGAAGACAAAATGCAGCCGATTCTATTGAGGACTATCATTCTTTCGTTACATTCATCGTCCAACACGAGTAAGACTGCCGCCACTACATTCATGAAACGCTCGCTCATGACTGTCACATGCGACTTTCATCTGTATGGTTCGTGCGACATTCATGTGTGACAGCCCGAATAGTAGGCAACATGAAAGTTTCCAGCACACGACATTCAAAAAAAATGTCAGCAGTTTCCAGCACTGCTTGTAATATCACTAACAAGTAGGTGCAAATTGAATTAAAGGATTAGAAATTTACATATTTTTCACCTGAAAAATATAATTTAATTTTAATGTGGCAACCCTGCACGCTATACGAAGTTGAACAAAGCACGCTGTGAATGGAGCAAAGCCGCACGTACCGTCGCGTACCATCGTTTTGCATCGTCATTTTTTTTCGATTATAGAGGTTATAACATTGTTGTCATCCACCTCTTCGCGCCAGAAAAGTTTTCTGGCCCTATGTGGGCGGGGTTGGGAAGTTTCCGAGAAAATTGATTGCATATTTTTTAATAAATTTTCACATATTTCCTTGTAATTCCGAAACCGGAAGTGGGATCCAAATAAAACTCAAGCAAATTTTATAAGGCTATAAGACCTTTCATTTCAATCTAAGTTTGTGAAAATCGGCTCAGCCATCTTTGAGAAACGTGTGTGACTTTTTTTTTCTCCTTTTTTTTTGTGCATATCACCCTATAATTCCGGATCCATATGAAACTCAGGAACTTTGTATGGGACCTCAAGATCTTTCATTTGAATCCAAGTTTGTGAAAATTAGTTCAGCCATCTCTTAGAAAATTGAGTGACATTATTTGTCACACACACACACATACACACACAAACACTCACACACACACACACACACACACACACACACACACACACACACACACACACACACACACACACACACACACACACACACAGTATATATTGATACAACAATAAATTTCACAACAAATGCACATCTTGTTTAGAACGATTCAAGTAGGATTTCTTATTGTTTGTAATATGACAAATGCTGATTCAAAAATATTTTTAAGAAGTAATAAGTTTGGAATGATATGTTATTGCGTGCAACGACTCTGTTTTTGAAATCCAAAGATAAATTTTAAGCAAAGTCGAAGTTTGCTGGGACAGATAGAAGAGTATAAATTTAAAAACCCGAAAAAAAGAAAAATTTTTTATTGGTATGACTGTTGACAAGTGTCTTCTTATTAGACTTTATCAAAATATGCGACAATTTTCTTATTTCGCTCTTAAATCGAAATTAGATTATAGCAATAAAAAGTCCATTTGAAAAAGTATGATGTTTTTCTACTACAAATAAAATCAAAAATAAATTCAATCGTATCGTGCAACATTACCTGGAGCGTTGCGATGTATTCTTAATATTACCAATTGAAATCGATTTACTTTCCGATTAGCGTGTACGTGTTTTATAACAGCAATAGAAGACATCATATAATCAAGATATTCAGCTCTCATATTTTCCGAACAAATCATTAGCGACATACTTTTTTGATAGCATGGTGCTGCCAGTCGTGTCCGCATCGTAACTCGTACATACAAGTAGATGAGAAAATGTATAATTCGCGCGTGAAAATAACAGCACTGCATACAGGGCTTGTATTGTGAATCCTCAAACAAACGAAGCAACAAAAAAACACCCGCTGAGAATACTTTGCTTGACATAACTGAATGAGAGTCCTATATTAGAGAGAAACTGGATGCGTGAGAGTATATGCTACTGAGCAGACCAGTTCCCTTGTTTGGTAAATTTCCTGTGCTCTCAGTCTCAATTAACACATGAACTAAGCAATCCATGGCAATGCAATGAAATGAAGGGTTCGCTCTCGTTTGTACTGTACGAGAATGAAGAACTTTGCTTCACGGCGTGCTACAAGATGCGAAGCAAGGTCATACAGGCAATATTTACGGTGTCTTTTTAGTGTAGGTTTGCAGAAATCATTTTTGAACATAACGTTTGTACTCCAAGACCAAATTTGATCACATTTCAAAAATATTTCAGACATTTTATAGCATAAATTTTGCATTTGAGTCCGTTTTCAAACGATCCATTTTTTTCTTGAAAGATTATACTGTGTATATATCCTACAAACACAAGAAGCAATGTTTTTTCAATTAATATTCATTGGAACTAAAAGTTATCAATCTAGTTTTCTCATAGGCATCTTCAATATGCGAACCATTCATCAAAGGCTAACCTCATGAAGCATACTCATCAGCTGGCAGACATGTTCAGGAACTAATGAACGTACGAAGCAGCTCTCCTTGCTTGAGTTGAGCTGTGAGTTCTACCTAACATACGAATGTATGACATACACTTGACATGATATGTCAGCTGTTTTTCAAAGAAGGGCGAATCTTACATAAGTAAACAAATCGAGTTGGCAAGCGTTTAAATTATGCTGGTGTGCTTGTGCCAAAATACTGGCAGCCAACAGAAATGCAAACTGGTCATATCGTAGTCATAGGTCAATATTGGCGTTCTTTTCCATTCAATTCATGTTTAAATTTTTTTTGGATTGTTGTGAATATTCGTTGGTATGAGCAAAATCTAATGATTTTCGATCCCTTAATCCGTAGTTCAAATATTATTACAATGTTATTTCTTCAAAAATTGTTTGCTTTCGAAAAAGTACTACGATTTTCGATCGCCTTCATAACAGCAATATAAGATTTGGAAGAATATCGAGATGAAAACAATTTATGAATTTCTTTATGACAATTTATAACCAAAAACTAAATTCGCATCATTCTGTCCACCATCTAGGATGTTGGAATTACTGTAAGCATCATTTTCAAGCTCTACTCATCGAATCCGCTAGAAAAATACTCATATTGGAATGGTTTCTAACGAATATCGATACGCCGGAAGTCGCCATCTTGTATTTAGAAATGGCTACTAATATTGTGATCGTTTGTAACGAACATTGATATGCCGGAAGCCGCCATCTTGGATTTTGAAAAGGGCTTCTAACGTCGTTTTCTAACATCCATTCATCAAATCCATTCGAAAAATACCCATATTGTGATCAATTGTAACTAACATCGATATGCCGGAAGCCGCCATCTTGGATTTTGAAACGGCTTCTAACGCCGTTTTCTTACATCCATTCATCGAATCTGTTCGAAAAATATTCATATTGTGATAGTTTGTAACGAACATCGATATGCCGGAAACCGCCATCTTGGATTTTGAAACGGCTTCTAACGTCGTTTTCTAACATCCATTCATCAAATCCATTCGAAAAATACCCATATTGTGATGGTTTCTAACGAATATCGATATGCCGGAAGTCGCCATGTTGTATTTAGAAACGGCTTCTAACGTCGTTTTCTAACATCCATTTATCGAATCCGTTCGAAAAATATTCATATTGTGATGGTTTGTAACGAACATCGATATGCCGGAAGCCGCCATCTTGGATTTTGAAACGGCTTCTAACGTCGTTTTCTAACATCCACTCATCAAACCTTTTCATTTTATTATTCAATTATTATTTGATTTTTTTTTTCAAAATATCCCTTTTTGCATTCGTTGATAACCCTACGCATCTTGACAAAGTTAAAAGCTACGGTATTTGATCCCCTCCACAGCAGCAATTTGAAATTCAACCATTTCATGGAACGGTATGGATATGAAACCCGTCACTAATGACGCCGTTTTGAATTTCTTCATGAATGTTTATTGCCAGAAATGAAATTCGTACCGAAGACAAAATGCAGCCGATTCTATTGAGGACTATCATTCTTTCGTTACATTCATCGTCCAACACGAGTAAGACTGCCGCCACTACATTCATGAAACGCTCGCTCATGACTGTCACATGCGACTTTCATCTGTATGGTTCGTGCGACATTCATGTGTGACAGCCCGAATAGTAGGCAACATGAAAGTTTCCAGCACACGACATTCAAAAAAAATGTCAGCAGTTTCCAGCACTGCTTGTAATATCACTAACAAGTAGGTGCAAATTGAATTAAAGGATTAGAAATTTACATATTTTTCACCTGAAAAATATAATTTAATTTTAATGTGGCAACCCTGCACGCTATACGAAGTTGAACAAAGCACGCTGTGAATGGAGCAAAGCCGCACGTACCGTCGCGTACCATCGTTTTGCATCGTCATTTTTTTTCGATTATAGAGGTTATAACATTGTTGTCATCCACCTCTTCGCGCCAGAAAAGTTTTCTGGCCCTATGTGGGCGGGGTTGGGAAGTTTCCGAGAAAATTGATTGCATATTTTTTAATAAATTTTCACATATTTCCTTGTAATTCCGAAACCGGAAGTGGGATCCAAATAAAACTCAAGCAAATTTTATAAGGCTATAAGACCTTTCATTTCAATCTAAGTTTGTGAAAATCGGCTCAGCCATCTTTGAGAAACGTGTGTGACTTTTTTTTTCTCCTTTTTTTTTGTGCATATCACCCTATAATTCCGGATCCATATGAAACTCAGGAACTTTGTATGGGACCTCAAGATCTTTCATTTGAATCCAAGTTTGTGAAAATTAGTTCAGCCATCTCTTAGAAAATTGAGTGACATTATTTGTCACACACACACACATACACACACAAACACTCACACACACACACACACACACACACACACACACACACACACACACACACACACACACACACACACACACACACACACACACACACACACACACACACACACATTTTGTGATCTCGACGAACTGAATCGAATTGTATTTAACACTGGGCCCTCCGGTCCTCGGTTCAATAGTCGGTTTTCACAGTGATTGCATAAGCTTTCTATATGAGAAAGGCAAAAAGATAAAATGATGTATAACTTTTCCAGAAAAGAATAAACCTATGCATTACCTTCTACAAAATTATGGGATTGGCAGCTACTGATTTATGTCCACGTTTTGCCTTTTTATTGATTAGAACCGCTGTGCGTTGGTGGAAAAAAATTCTCTAGAGACTAGAGGTTTGGCGTAGTTTAGTATAACTTTACATAACCTCAACTGTGACACAAATTCGCAATCATATTTGTGAATTGTGATTATACTTTTGATATAATAAATGTCTTCAAGAATCAAAATCGTTTCTTTCTTTGTTCATCAGATATTTGAAAATCTCCCATACGTGTTTAGAAATTCTTATGTATTTTGAAAAACGTGTGGTGTGCAAATGAAAATTCGTTTGGATAAGGATTTCCTGTCGAAATTTGCTTCATATTAGAGCTTTATAGTTCGAGAATTTGCATAAAGTAGAGCGTGCCCTCTATTTAAGTTTTTTTTTACCTTCTCCCAAATGAACAGCATTTTTTTCATAAAATGAGTAGAAAAAAAATTAAAGCAAATTACGCTGCCCCGCAAACCCTGATTGCCGCGTGAAAAATCTGCCAGATCAGTTCGCCGTTATCGCCGAGAGCGGTTCGTGAGCACGCCCACCAGCCGGTTCGCGGTATCTCTATGCAAATTCAAGTTGCGATCTCTTAGACACAACAATGCCGCCGCAAATTACAATGTGCATTAGTAGGCTTGGGGATTTCGGATTGACCTTGAACGTTCCTGTCTGCGTCTGTTGAGAGGGGGCGGGGGTGTTCGGTGCGGTAGCCGGAAGCGAACGAGACCTTCAAGTGAACGGTTGTTGTCAATCAGATCGAAGTACGCCATTAGTGAAAACGTGTTGATCATGACGTTTGATTTCTTTGTTCGAACTGGTGAGGGTCCAAGTAGGTTTACATTTTGCGTTGCTCTTTCTACGTGCTCGAAAAGTACATCAACGGCTTGTTCTCTAAGCAAGCGTGTGTCTCGCGATTCGCTTGGTTTTCATCCGTCTAACTGGAACATACTCCCCGCTCTTCTTCGTGATCCGCAGTTCTGTGTCAACGATTGCAATCGGTTATTTTTTTTTCTTTCGCGCGGGTGAGTGGGGGATCGGATGTGGAGTGTTAATTTCCAACTAACACGCTTCTCGCACAGTTTCTAACGATGGTGTGTGGCTTCGCAAAGCAAAGCGAAACGTGAGCTGGTGGCATTCTGCGTTGTGACGAGCGGCAAGGCAAGGCAGTGAATGAACTCTAGTCTCGCTGGTTCACTGGTTTGTGGAGTGCGGTGGGGGTACCGCTTTCAAGGTTACTCTATGTTTGGGGTTTTACCGGTGATGCACAAATCCACATGCTAGTGATGTCGGTTGAGTTTTGGTTTTGCAGAAGCGGAGCTTTCCGAACGGTTGGGTTTGAAAGTTTGTGAGAAACTATGTTTATATTCAAAGTATTGTCTAACTTTTTCCCATTTTTCCGAAATGTTACGAATACCGGATAAAAAAATCTCGACTTTTTATCCCAAAACAGATATGTTAGCATATATTTTATTCCGTCAACTTATATTAACTGTTTTAGAGAAAAAGTGTTTTGCTTTGATTGCAAGTTTTCATCATTTTTTATCTACGCCAGAAGCAAAATTCAGAAACTGAAATTCGATTCAAGAACTAACCTCGAACTATGGAAATAGATAGCTCAAAGTTCAGTTGCAAAATCCTGGTTTGGAAACCTGATCAAGAATGGAATCAGGGCCGGTGAAATAGGTAGTACTATCCACCCGAAAATTTTCAAGGTGGGTAATTACCCCCCTGAAATTTCGAGCGAAAAACTATTGTAATATTGTTATTATTTAAAAAATCAAGCATATTTTTTATTGTAACTAAGAATAAATAAAATCAAAATTATCGAATGCTTGTACTCGAGGTGGAGCAAGGATGTAAAGATATTCAATAGAAAGGTAAGACGTGACAAGAGCCATTTGAGCAACCAGAAATCTTTTAGAAACCTTCAGCCAGAGGAGTTTAGCTTTAGCATCTCATCAATGCAAATCACTCGAGTCTCTTGTATGCCGGAAAGTACCTTTCTAATCATTTACTATCCGGACCGGCAAAAGAAAAGTTACCAGAAGTTGTCACTTTCTGTTTGCGACAGAATTCTTATACACAATGAGTTCTTCACTGTATGGATATTTTTTTATCAATCTCTATATAGCTGTAAGTTTGTCCCTCTGGTAGAATGTGAATGTTAAGTTACTTAAAGAATTCCGCTTGCTCAAATGAACCTTGTAACGTCTCATCTTTCCGATCTATATCTTCGCATAAATAAAATCACTCAACATCTTTTGACGTAGGTCTACGCCGTTGTTTTCGATACACGAAACAAGATTCAGTATCGAATCGACTTACACTCTGTGGGTTCGATCAAAAATCAAAAAGTCCAGATAAACATAATTTTTTTAGCAAAATGCAATTGAATCGTTCTTGTATTTTTCCGATACCATACTTATAGAATGATTTGCCCATGGCTTGTTGATGGTGATTTCCTTTTCCAGGTAGTCGATGTGAATTATACCTCGAGCATCTAAAAACTGACGTCATGATTGTTCTAGCTACATGTTACATTCTCGGCTGGTTCCCCCCGTCTGAATGCTGATATGACTCCGAAAAATGATGGATCCATGTTTCGTCCACTGTTTCATACCAACGCACGAAATTTTTTTCTTTGCGACTAAACAGTGCCGATGTTGCTTTTATTCGATTGTGAACGAACGAGGTATCAATTTGGAGAAGATCTTTGTCATACCCAGATTTTCGCGTGAGATTATTCATCTCAGCACATCTAATCTCACAAATTTTGATTTTGCGTTCATTTATGACGATTTTCAAAACTTGCTTTATTTTTTCCAGATGAATGTTGTATTTCGCCTTGTTCTAAATCAGATTACCACAAATCTTTATTTTTAGTGGATCCTGGTAACATTTCTCAAACCATTTCTGAGCTGGCATGGTTTTCTCATTTTGGAAAGCAATGATTTATCAACACACGGAATTCGTTTTTACCATTTTATTTTTCAAAAATGAATATATAACGTCCCTCATATGTCGGTAGGTGCGATTGACGAGCAAAATTGACATATGTCATCTGAAGGTTGGTACTTTCGAAAAATGAGGTTAGTTTGACATTACAAACGTCATCTCTGGCTCAGTCCCGGAAGTCAGTTTTGAACAATGTGTTATAGATATCAGCGGTTGTTTGTAGATTTGTTTTGTGCGCCGTTCGATTCTCGCGAGACACATTTTGATCGAAAATTCTTAAAGAATAATTTTCGAAAATTCGCAGACACAAATAAGTTTTTGCGGAATACAAAAGACTGCTGCCTTAATATTAAAAACTATTATTGGCAGTGATTTTGAAACTACCTGGGTAGTCCTACGTCAACAGTTCAAACAACCCCACAATAATTTTATGTCGTATTTAGCCCTTAAATACGCAATTTTGTTTCAAAACAAAGTACAGATAACTGTTCAAACTTCTAATTTACGCGATTCATATAAAGTTATGTCGAAAAAAAACATTATTAAAAAAATCGATCGCACGCTTTCAAGGGTAAATATGTATTATTTCAATAATATCGTTCCCCCTGGTACGAAAAATACCCACCTGGGCATAACATGTTTCACCGGCCCTGAATGGAATTCCATGAATTTAGCTCTTTAATTATGAAACTGAACTCATTTTCAAAATCCACCAAGATTCTAACCTGCGTTCTTATGCATTCCGTGCATACGCGCTACCATTTCGCTAACCTGAACCTTGTGCATCATTTTGCACATTTGCGAGAGACCATGGAGAGGAATGTAATACGTAAAGCGAGCCACGTGAGTATACGTGATCTACTGGCCTCAGCCCTTAAACGCTTGCCACCTTCTCTACTGGTGCCAGTCGCTGGCTGGATATCGTCGGCGACAGACTCTATGAAGGTTGTGTTGATAGTCTGCCCTTTCCTAGCAGAAGCAGGTTGTTACGGAAAATCAAACCGCAATTGTGTCATGCCTAACCGTGTTTTAGAGCTGTGTCTATCACAAGGCTTAGGGTGGCGAAATGGTAGCGCGTATGCACGGAATGCATAAGAACGCAGGCTCGAGTCCTGTCTCTGAGAGTATCTTTTCTGTAAGTTTTTCATTCATTTGGCTTCTCCAATAGATGTTGTCAAACAGTCATTGAAAAATCTGAACTTAGTTAGTGCCACTTTACGTCAAACCAACTCTCTTCCAAATATAGCAGTGTGGTTTCGTTAACTTCTGGTCGTACAATTTCCGGGCACGGTTTTTCCTGTTACTCGTCCCGGTTTGGGGGCTTTTGAATCTTAAACGTAGTCAAGCTCAAGTTTAACTAGTGGTATTTTGCCCAAAATTCTTACTCTCATGCAACTTTTTAGTCACATCTCGATCCCGATGCGTTCGGTTTCCGTTTAAAGGCTCCAACCAGGCATCTGTGATCGTTCTCATTGCCTGATCAATGGCTATTTTCGGATATTTGCAGACGTTCTTCGAACCGTTTTTTTTAAGATATCACATACCGTGGTTCACAACTTTTCCCCGATGACGCGATGCGACATATCCTCATTCTTAAAGCACCCTTGCGAAACTGTTCATTCGTCGCCATTTTGAAATCATCATTGTTGTTTAGAAACGATTTCTTGTTAAAATTTGTCGTAAATAATCCTATAGACTATGCTACCAGCCACACTTCCTTGTGGTCTCGAATGGTTACTTGGGATGAGTATTTACTGGCTCCTAGTGACCTAACTCTCACATGTAGTTTTCCTTTCAAAATATTCAATGTGAGCTATCCTCTTCGTGAGGAATATGGTTGCCCTGTTATTTGGAACGACAACTTGATGAACACATAATTTGCTATACGGACGGTTCTTTGTTGAATGGTCGTGCTGGTGCTGGTGTCTACTGTCGTAAAATGAGGGTAGAGCAGTCTTGCTCACTTGGTAAATACTGTACTGTGTTCCAAGCAGGAATCTATGATTATGTGTGGAATATAATCGGCACTTCAGCAGTTTTGTTTTGTTCAGACAGTCAGGCAGCTTTAAAGACGCTCAGCTCGAATGATTCACGGTCGAACGAATCATTGCAGTATTCTGGTCAGAGCTCGGACTGGACATTGCAAACTCAATTATCACATGGCTACTATTCAGCGTGCTGAGTATTATTCGTGTGATTTGTGTGAATGCGATTACGGTACTTCATATCATCTGATATGTAACTGTCCCGCATTGACGCAACTACGCATCCGGGTTTTTGGTTCTCCATACATGGCTTAATCTGTGTATGGGGAGCTAAAATTAAAAGATATTCTATAGTTTCTCACCCAATGTGGTAAGGAGCTATAGTCAGAGGGGTTCATCGGGGTTGAATGAATCCTTTCTGTTTCTACCTTAAAAGGTTTTAGCAGATTGTTTGGCTCGTTATACATTCTGACGGGAATTCAAAATGCTATCGTTTTTTTTAAATCTCAAAATCCTCTCTGGGGTTGAAGGTTTTATTAAATGTACGTTTTGGCTCCTGCAGAACATTCGACATCCTTCCGGGGATACCGAACGATCTCTATCTTTTTGATTTGTGTTTTTTGCTCATTTAAACGATTCCTTGTAGAAGTTGACATCAGACCTGTGTAGAGCGCCTTTAGAAGAGGTCTAGAACAAAGAATAACGTCGAAAAATGTTTGGCCAGTAATCGATAGTGTATTTTTATTGAATATAAAATAATTGATTAGATACTTACCAATAATTCTAACTGACTTTAACAATATAAATTCATAATATATAAATATAAATATAAATTTATATTGAAACTTGAGGATAATTCTACATAAACAAACAGTGTCATAGTTACGACGCATGTAGCGATCAGTATCTATTCAAATGATACCGCTCAAAAATAGCAGACCGCTTTATCCTGAGTTTATATTTGCCTAGAAGATCTTAGCAGATGATTACATAAAGAAACGGATTACTTAAGGCTTGTTCGCGACAAAATCTGGAACACCCTTAAATACGTATATCTCTGGAAATACTTAATCTGTGCATGATATTTTTTGCAGACTGATGAACGTAATCAGTTAGATCGAAGATGGCATCGAAAGAACAGCTAGTGCCGAAAGTAATTGTGTGCGGTTGCAGTAAAAATCCGGATCCGTCAGTAGGAACTTGCCAAGAGGCTATGTTTTTTGGTTTGGCAGACAATATGGTCGATCAAGCAAATGCTTCATCAATAACGGAACGGTAAACAAAGCAAAATACCGTGAAGAATTCCTAAGGGAAGCGATTGTTACCATAACTTCGCTAGATTGACGCTTCCTCGCTAATTTGGTGTGATTTATCATCTTGTCACTACACCAAAGATGTTTTGGAATGGATGTCCACATTGTACCGAAAGAGGCGAATCCATCTAACTGCCCGGAGTTTGCGACCTACCAAGCTACAACTGTAGAAAATATTCGAAAATCTTTAACAAAGGCACCTAAATCGGTTGCAGATACCCTAATGGCTGGAGTAAATTCAAAAGATCTTAGTTTACACATCCAGCATAACTGTAATTAGTTTTAAGATGACTAATGATGCAGAATTAAATCGATGAAAAATACATTTTCGATTGAACTAGCAACAAAATTTTGATTGAACTAATAGATTTTGTGGCGAACAAGCCTCAGAATGATATAACTGGATTCCGAATTTCGAATTCTGCTAAGCATCATCAGACTCGACCTTCTCCGATTTGGATGAAACTTGGCTTCAGTATGGCAAACCATAAGTTTTGAACCGATGGAAAGGTCAATCCGACTCACGACTTATTTTTTGAAAAGGGCGTATGTATTTTTGCATATCACGAAAAATGCCTTTTTCAAATCGTTGTAACTCGGAAACCGTTAATTGTACAAAAATGGCGTTCAGGAAGAAGTTGTAGGGAATCGATTGGGTACTCTAAAAAAATATACACCGAAAAAAATTTTTGATTTTTTTCTCAATAATTTCAACATGTATCGAAAAAATCAAATTAAAAAAAAATCAGGGTTTCGATTTTTTTGATAATTTTTATTTTAACTTCTTCCTGGACGCCATTTTTGTACGATGAACGGTTTCCGATTTACAACGAGACCCGTAAACTGTTTTAGCTGTAACTTCTTTATTTTTCAAAAGGCACGGATGTGATAGCCATCAATCTGTAGGTTTTAATAACAGCTTTAAAATAAAAATGATCAAAAAAAAATCATTCAAATCGGAGAAGGTTAATTCTGATTTTGTCACTTTTTCGTCTACTCATTCCTGGAATTGCTCTAGTATGACACGACCACAAATAACTCGAAAAAAAAATCTCTAATTTATTCGATAAGTAAAGCAGATACAAATTTGATGCTACATTCATTCCTTAGTTGACTCGTTCAGCTCAGACCAGAATCCAAGTCCTGAATTCAATTCTAGAGCTCAGTTCTAATATTTTGTTTTAGAATCCAAGACCATATTTTTTCTGGTTTCCTAAATTCAGCTTCAGAAATTCAATACCTCGTCCAGAATCCAGAGACAGAATCGAGTTCCAGTACTCTGGAACTGAAATCGCTTTTCAGAATTTGATTCTGAGCCAAGGTCTTGACTCTAGATCTAGGAAATTGTTCAGAATTCGGTTCCAAAATTCCTAACCGGAATTTAGATTTAGAATTCTGAAACTGAGTTCTGAACCTGAAGTTGAGGTTCTTAAATGTATTCCGGAATCCAGGTTAATAATTCAGTTCCAGAATGTTGATCTAGAGTTCGGTTCCAAAATTCAGTTTCACAATTCTATAAATTTAACTGAACTCAGGATTCTGAGGATTTTTTAACTAAATTCCGTTTGAGTTTCGAAACTGAATTCTAAATCCTGTACCGGAATTCTGCTGCAGACCAGCAGCCTGATCTAGAGCTCGGTGTTCAGTTCCGAACAATAATCCTTGTCTCGAATTCAGTTCCAGAACACAGATTCATTGATCAGCTGAACAATCCGTATCTAGAATTCAGTTCTAGAATTCTGTTCCCGAGCTCAGTTGCAGAATTCATTTTCAGAATTCAAAACCAGCTTGAGTTTTGAAACTAGATTTTAGAACTGAATTCCGCTCCTTAATTCCGGTACGAAATTCAGTTCTATCATTAAATTTGAAAGTTGTATACTGAAAATGAGTTCAGTTCCAGAATTATAGAACTAAATGAACTGAGAACTAAATTCATGAACATGAATTCCGAACCTGAGTTTCCCCGCTGAATTCAGAGCCAGTCCCAAGTTTCCGAATTTAGTACTTGAATCTAGTTCCAGTTCCTGAATGCCCAGGTGTGGATTATCTATATTTGGAAGTGTAAAAGAAGCATTTTAGTTTTATTCGTATTCACGTCTTCCAGTTATGTCTCTGACATTACCAACCCGTCATTTTTTTGTCGTGAATACGACTTACTTTACTATGGGGCGCCTTTTCAGAATTCACCCTCTGAGAGAGTGATAAGTTTTTAATCGTGAATATCTCTTGTTGTATCTCACGTACCAACATAATTTTTGCTACATTCCTTTGGAAATATGATCAGCAATTTTATGATAAAATTTTCAGTTATGCGACTTAATCTCTAATAATTCAAAACTAAACCTTTCTGAAATGTTTGGTATCAACGAGGAATAAAGAGGAAAACTTTGCCTTTCTCGTATTTTGAAAGCTCATAGCTCAGAGATCTGTAGAAGGATTTATATAATCTAACTATGAATAGATTCGAAAATATTTAACTTGAACGTGTTTTGCAACAACGTTGAAGTGTTTCAATAGTGTACTGATGAAAAACCTGTCTGATTTGACCCATGTCAACACCAGCCAATCAGAACGCGTTCTGAGGAAGAGAACAAAATATCTGTTGTTGTACAACTGGATTGATATAAAAGATGAACATTCCACTTTTTCCCATCATTTTCTGAGCAACGGTTTTCGAAGCAAGACATACGGGAGACCTAACAATTTTGTAATGAAGCGAGTGCCGAACAGCAGAATTGTGCCGAAGAATAGTCGCAGCCGGGCATACACTAAAAGCTTGCCAATGGAAGTCGCCAGTCGTCATGGGAGCGTTGTTTAGTTTTGAGTTAGAATTCATTTTCTCTGGAGTCCAATTGGAAATCACAATGAATTCTGAGTCAAATTTCGAACGAGTTTACCAAGTTTACACGCCAAGAGCCATCTCAAATCTAAATGTAGTCCTGTTGGTCGTGACAATTTCAAGGCACATTTCATTCCCACAGATCGTCATTAAGAATTAATTGAATTTTCTCTATTTCTTACCAAAAGCATCGGTTCTTAATTTCATGTTCACTTTTTAAGGTCTTTGGGACTTCCAATTTGTGAAAAAGCTATAAACGAAATCACGTAATCAATCGACACTTTGAGCAGCTTAGTTGCGGGACGTTCGCAAAGCCAGCTTCCCTTCAAACAAAAGCGATTGCGTCATCCTGCTGCTGGTCGTTTGCATTGGAGCAAAATACAATGAAACAACCATACAAATAAATGTATAATCGTTGAAATCTATCAAACCGTTCGTTTATTATTGCATTTTTAAATCCTTTTTTTTTAGTGGAACACCCTGTACAACGAAAACTGAACAATTTTAAACAACATTATGCAAAATCAGCCCTTCAAATGGCTCCAAATGTTATCTGAAGAACTATTTGAATTACTTATCTGTTAGAATATGCCAATCGGAAGTGAATATAATCAGTTTAGTGAAGTTTCACAGTCTGATAGATTCTAAGTAGTTGGCTTGTTCAGTTCAGACCAGCATCTAGGTCCAGAATCCAATTCTAGAAATCAGTTCTGAAATTCAGTTTTAGGATCCAAGACCAGTTTTTTTTCATTTTTTGAATCCAGATCTAACATTCAGTTCCTTATCCAGAGTCCAAGGTCAGAATCGAGTACCAGAATTCTGGGGCTGAAACCAGAATTTGATTTTAAGCTTAGATCTGGACTGAGAAATAAATTTCAGAAACTGAAATTGACGTTCAGACCAGAACTTAGTTTTAGGTACTTTGGACCTAAATCCAGAATGAGAATTCAGATTCAAAATTTAGTTGTATTTCCAGAATTCGGTTCGAAAATGCAATAAAAAATCCAGGTTCGGAATTCAGTTGCAGCCCTAGAAATTGATTCCATAACTCAGTTCAAAAATTATTGAAGTCTAACTGGAATCAGGAACTAAACTCTATAGATTTTTGATCGATATTCCGAATCTGGTTTCTAGGAACTGAATTTCTGAGCTGAATTCTGGATCCAAATTTGAAAACTGGATTTTGGATCGGAATTCTATAACTAAAATTTAGCTGCAGACCACAATCGAAGTCCACAGCTCAGTGCTAGGATTCAGTTCTCGAGTTTAGGCTCAGAACTCAGTTCCAGAATCTAGCATTGAAATTGAGTTTCAGAGTTTAGGTTACAGTTCTAGCATCCGGCTTCAAAATTCGGTTCCAGAATTTCAGTCTCAGAATTCAGAATGAGGAATTCCGTCAGGACGTCAGATTAGACAGTCAGACGCTTCGGTGCAATATAAAAAAAGTATTTAGCAAATAGCGTTAACTTTACGTCTGCTTGAACTGCCGAGTTTTACTTGAAGAAGTTCAAACGTAAAGAAATATTGAACCTTTCATTTTATTCGTATTCACGTCATTCGGTTATGTCTCTGACAGTACCTACTCGCCTTTTTTTTAATCTCGAAAATCTAAATTTGGTCAAAAGGGGAAAATGTTCTGTACAAATGATTTCAATGGCCTGGAATACCGTTTATTTGTCAAGTCAATTTTGTGAAACTAACAGTAGCGAAGAAACGGTATGCATATCCATATGGTTTAGAAGCTTTCCGGTAACGACTCGCAATTTTGAAATCATCATGGATCCAGTGGGATTGTAAACCAAAACCGGTTGAATGTTTTTTTTTGTTTCAATCAGTCCAGCTTACTTTGCTAAGCAGCTTGTCCCCATAAAGCGAAATCATATATAGTGCAGACCAGAAAGCTTTTGCATCAGGCAGTGAAAGAGGTCAGCAATTTTCGATGTTTCCTCAAATCGTTGTTAACGAGGATCAATTTCATCGGCATTATATAAAAAAATCAAAACACTAAATAGCCATCCACGATTCGAAGGGGGATCAAAAACAGCTGAACCTTTCCGAATCCTGTTTAGCGTGCATCCAAGTGAACGCATGAAACACTGCACGACCTCCATATCACGCAAATCCATCAATCTAGTAATCATTGAATCACGACGACAGCAGTACAGTGCCGGAACGAATAATCGCTCGAAGTGTCCCGAGTAAAGTGCGGCCATTCTCTCGTCAACCGGACGATGACGATGATGCTAATGATGATGACGGTTTGATGTTGGTCGGCTGGATGTGAAACCGGCTTCGGGCCAGCCAGTCAGTGGACCAAACGGCGGACTGTTTGTGGACAAACGAACGGCCGACAGGTGGATCAAGTGCCGTGCGACGAAGGAGATCGAGCAGATTAAATGAATTAACGGTGAAAAAATATTTGCTGTCATGTCTTTCTCTCCTCGTACTCCTCCTCATCCTCTAGCTGGCAACCGATCACGGACTGGTTGGTGGTACCTTGGAGTACCTGTTTTTTGCGGTGTCCTCGTCGTCGCACAATCGCTCACCGCCGGTCACCGGAGCCGTGAGCTCGACGGAGAATGTACTCAGTTTTGCACGGTTTTTTTCTTCTTCTTCTGCCACACATCGGAGCGCAAAAGCCGTTCGCCTCGCGCTGCTGGACTGGAACCGACTGGATTGTGGTTGACCATCACCTCGTCTCGATCGGGTAGTCGATGCAGCCAGCGACGGGATGCTGCGGTTGCAATGCAATTCGTTGCAGAAGCGCCTCTTAAAATGCAATCTAGAAGAACATACCTCCAAGAGCAGCGTTCACTACGAAAAACCGATCTCCCGCTCCATCGGAGGAACCGAATGACAGAACACCTCCCCGAAATCGTAAAGTGGTCAGTCGGGTCCGGGTTGGAATTTGAGGAATTTATCGTCTCATTATTGGCCGCTGTCGTCGTCCTGGAGAAGGAACATTAAACAAACAAAAAGAAAAACAGTTCGCGCAGTGACCCCAAAAAGGTGCCTCTCGAATTTGTGCACTGGCCGGCAGCAATCAGAGCGAAGCTATGCTGGACAGACCAGCAGAATTTGAATAACCGGCTTCGGTGGCGATGGTGATCTGTTCGGTGGGAAGGAAACTGATTTCTATGAGTGTTATCATTGCCTACTCGGCCGCTTTCCTCTACGCCTGCTGCGATCTTGGATGGAATGAAAACATGAGAAAGAGACATTGAACTTTGTTGGATCGATAGGCATTTGGGCCGAGTCTCGGGAAGACACCCAGAGGTTTTTTATTTGCGAACGAATGAATGAAATAGCGATTGATGGAATTATTCCCGGGCCCAGGTGTGATTGATTATGCTGGAATGTAACTTGTTAGAGGAGGAGGTTCCGTTCCTGTTTACTGTGAATAAAATTTGATAACCCGTACGATTTACTGCGACGTATTTCTGCAAAGACTATGTATGGAATTGTGTGGCGAAAAATGTACCCATTCGAGTCAATCGTTCGAACGGAATGCCATTTTTCTTCTTTTTCGTAACAAGGCTGTGCACCGCGAGTTTCCCTCGCAGCTGAGCTAGTTCGGAGCACGACCACCCTCCGAGGTCTGAGCAACTTCATTAACTTCGGGTCGGCTTCTGTGGCTTGATTCGAACCACCGCGCGCAATTCATTGATCCGCATGCGGCAGCGTTACATGAAACCAGCAGCGCTCGGCCCAGTTGGTCGACCTACCCGCCATCGACCTACCCACCAACAGCCGCCCGTCAGCCTGATTGTAGGTTAAAGCAATTTTGAAAGTTAAATTACCTTCGAAACGCGGAGCTCCTCGTATATGGATATGTATGCGATTTCGCAAGAATATTACCTCTCTCCTCACCCACAGACTCTTGGCAGTTGACCTCCTAGCTGGCTACGATGGATCCAAGCTGGGGTCTCCGAACGACTGATCTTGTCCTCACGCAATTGGTCGAAATTGAGCGTTGATCGTGCTCACAAGCTCTGTTGAATAATCCTGCGTTGACCCTTGTGAGACACTTATCTTTTGTTTATACGGATTTTTTTATCGTGCATTTCCTGGAGCGTTGGTCGTCATGAATTGCTTTGAATTTGAGTTGAGAGTTACTCAGAAACTTGGAAGACTTTTCGTAATCATACAAAATGCAATCGTACAAATTCTGAGAATTGAAGTCCAATTGAATGCAAATTCATTTAACTTGTTTCAAAATTAGTAACGACGATTTTCTGAAAGCATTTTCAAGCTGTTCTTACAAAATGAAAGAGTTGGACTCGGTCGAAACGTAATTTTAACAGAACGGTATCACATGCCACACTGTAACACTATCGACTATTGAGGATTGACAATCGACTATCGAAAATCGACAATCGAAGATCGACAATCGACAATCGACAATCGACTATCGACAATCGACAATCGATTATCGACAATCGAAATACAAACGAAAACGAGAACGAGAATTAGAACGAGAACGAGAACGAGAACGAGAACGAGAACGAGAACGAGAATGAGAATGAGAAAGAGATCGAAAATACAAACTACAAACTACTAACTGCAAACTGCAAACTACAAACTACAAAGTACGTAGTACAAAGGACATAGTACAAAGTACGTAGTACAAAGTACGTAGTACAAAGTACGTAGTACAAAGTACGTAGTACAAAGTACGTAGTACAAAGTACGTAGTACAAAGTACGTAGTACAAAGTACGTAGTACAAAGTACGTAGTACAAAGTACGTAGTACAAAGTACGTAGTACAAAGTACGTAGTACAAAGTACGTAGTACAAAGTACGTAGTACAAAGTACGTAGTACAAAGTACGTAGTACAAAGTACGTAGTACAAAGTACGTAGTACAAAGTACGTAGTACAAAGTACGTAGTACAAAGTACGTAGTACAAAGTACGTAGTACAAAGTACGTAGTACAAAGTACGTAGTACAAAGTACGTAGTACAAAGTACGTAGTACAAAGTACGTAGTACAAAGTACGTAGTACAAAGTACGTAGTACAAAGTACGTAGTACAAAGTACGTAGTACAAAGTACGTAGTACAAAGTACGTAGTACAAAGTACGTAGTACAAAGTACGTAGTACAAAGTACGTAGTACAAAGTACGTAGTACAAAGTACGTAGTACAAAGTACGTAGTACAAAGTACGTAGTACAAAGTACGTAGTACAAAGTACGTAGTACAAAGTACGTAGTACAAAGTACGTAGTACAAAGTACGTAGTACAAAGTACGTAGTACAAAGTACGTAGTACAAAGTACGTAGTACAAAGTACGTAGTACAAAGTACGTAGTACAAAGTACGTAGTACAAAGTACGTAGTACAAAGTACGTAGTACAAAGTACGTAGTACAAAGTACGTAGTACAAAGTACGTAGTACAAAGTACGTAGTACAAAGTACGTAGTACAAAGTACGTAGTACAAAGTACGTAGTACAAAGTACGTAGTACAAAGTACGTAGTACAAAGTACGTAGTACAAAGTACCTAGTACAAAGTACGTAGTACGTTACGTTACAATAAAACGAAATTATTTCACTCTACAGATTTTACCAGTTTCGGAGTTCAATCGAGTTCGATAAAATTTTCTACAAATTTGAGCTTATACCAAATTCAATCTACATTAAAGATCATAGATGTTTGTTTTACATTTTTCAATATATTAAATTCGAAAACTTACACGAAAATGAAGATTTTTTGAGATTTTGATGTAAATAAAAGCTTTTACTTGTAAAGTTTTACACGTTGCTAAGTTCATTGAGTTGGTAGGCAAAATTTTCTTAGACGTGCACCTACGTCAAATCCACGTAAGCGCCTACAACTTCTTCAATTTTGAAAACTTCTGTGAAAGTATCGATTTTTTTTTGAGATATTAAAATGCAAAATTTCTTCAGGTTTTTAGTAGATATGATAGAAATTCCTGTTAAAAATTTCAATTGAAGCAATATTCAATCGATTGGTCATCAATTGGTGATCATTTATGCTTGGACTTTTTTTACGTTTTTGATCATAACTTTCATTAACAAAGTGTAATTGAAAAATTTTCTGTTCCATTTATGTTGCGACAGACGTATCTGTCTAATGAGAAACAAATGTTCAAAATCGGACTTCTAACAACTGAGATATGGCCAGCCAAAGTAAGTGTTCCCACTTTTTTCGACAGACTTTTTTAGTTGGAGTTTTTTATAATAACGTGGAATAGAATTTTTGGTTTTGCATCGTTTTAAATGGATTTTATTCCGAATAAATTTATCTTCATGGTACCCTTGGTAGTCCGCGTAACTTTTTGCCCCCTTGGTGTTTGGAGTGTTAAATGATACTTTATAATGTAAAAAAAGTTTGAACAAATTTGCTTAAGCTGTTTCTCCGTACAAAAAAAAATACAAACTTAGTTTTTATACAGTTAATAAATTAGGATAAAGACTGTCCCAGAAAGTATGGACGCAACCAAAAACCGCTGCCATTTCGCAATGGTTCAGAATCTGTCATATTTTATGGCTGCGTCCTGTTGTTTACACTCTTCTCTAACCACTTGTGCAGTTGTTTATTCGTTTTCATTAGTTTGTTTCGAAATGCATGGACTTTCAGCAAAACAAGATTGTGTACAAACGGTGCACAGAACGCGGACTGTCACTGAGAAAGATAGCAAAAATTGAAGGAGTAAGTGCAAAAGCCGTGCGAAATGCCATCAGGAAGTTAGGTGAGGATAACACCTTTGAGGATAAACCAAAAACGGGTCGAATGAAAGGTCCTGGTAAACCTCAGTTGGAAAATCGTATACTGAAGGCGTTCGAGCAAAAGAAGGAGGTTTCAGTTCGGGATGTGGCCAAAAAAGTGGGCACTTTGAAGTCAAATGTTCTCCGTGCTAAAGAACGTTTGAATCTTCGAACCTATAAGAAGCAGAAACAACCAAAACGTAGTCCGAAACTCGAAGCATCGATCAGGCCGAGGGTTCGAAAGCTGTACAATACGATTCTTGCTGGAAATTTGAACTGCATAATCATGGACGACGAAACCTACGAGAAACTCGATTACAAATCCTTGCCGGGACCACAATATTATACGGCGCACGAAGGGCAAGTGTTGAACTAGTCCGAGACATCGATGGAAGTCGAAAAATTTGGTAAGAAAGCTATGGTCTGGCAAGAAATTTGTAGCTGCGGTAAGATGTCGAAACCCTTCATCACCACTGCATCAATGAACAGCGAAATATACATCAAGGAATGTTTACAAATACGACTTCTACCCCTGATTCGAAGCCACAAGGATCCGGTTGTCTTCTAGCCAGATCTTGCTTCTTGCCACTACTCGAAATCAACGGTAGAATGGTATACTACCAAAAATGTCACTTTCGTCCTAAAAGACATGAATCCACCAAATTGCCCACAACTTCGACCAATTGAGGAATTTTGGGCACTAACGAAATTTGCATCTTAGGAAACATGTCTCGGCAGCCGAAACCATTCAACAGTTCGAAAATGATTGGAAAAAAGTGTTAAAACTTGTCGCCAAGAAGTCTGTACGGAATTTATTTTCAATTTGAATTTAATTTATTTATTTATTTATTTAGGTATAATCAACAGACACATTATGGTCCTAATGATAATTTCTAGTAATATATAAAAAATTTCCAAGTATCCTACTGCATGATAGATTGAAGTCAAATCCGGATGAAACGCGGTTGAATGATCTCTGCAAGCCAATAATAGCATTGTTAGCACCGTAGTTAGTTCGTCATAAAGGAAGTCGAAGAAATGCACTGTTGCGAAGAACCCGGGGTCGGACGTTGATATTAAGTTCGCGGAGCAAAGCAGGGCAGTTAATCCTATCGGTCAGAACATCTGCTATCAATAAAGCACGTGCAACATCTCGACGAACTTGTAGTGTATCGAGACCGATTAATAACCCGCGACTTTCGTAGCTTGGTAGTTGGTGAGGATTGTTCCACGGTAAGCGCCGTAGAGCGAAGCGAATGAATCTGCGTTGTATCGATTCGATTCTATGAGCTCCGTTTCTGTAGTGAGGGTTCCAAACGACAGAACAGTACTCCAAGGATGAGCGAACAAGCGAGCAAAACAGAGATTTTAAACAGTGCACGTCTGTAAAATGTTTAGCCATCCTCATTACAAATCCTAGGTTGCGAGAAGCTTTAGAAACGATATAGCTGATGTGTTGCTTGAATGGCAGTTGCTCATCGAGAAAGACACCAAGGTCTTTAACACACGTCGTTCTGACTATCGGGGATCCTTCCAGAAAGTAATCAAAATGAAATGGCTCTTCTTCGAGAACGTGATGATCGAGCATTTGTCAGGATTCAATTTCATACGGTTTACCTGACACCACTCGGCGAAGCTCAACAACTGTCGTTGAAGAAAACCTGCATCTTCTGGGCTTCGAATGTAATAGTAGATCTTAACGTCATCGGCAAACGATAGACGAGGGCCCTCTAGAGTAAAGTTGACGTCGTTGAAATACAGTAAAAATATTAAAGGCCCGAGATGGCTACCCTGCGGAATTCCGGACGAAGCGATAAACTCATTGGAAACGTGATCGCCGATTTTCATTGCTAAACAACGATCTATAAGCTACGACTGCAGCCACCGAAGGATGTTAGAGCCGAAACCAAGTCTTTCCAATTTAGCAATTGTTATATTGTGATTTATTATATCAAAGGCAGCAGAGAGATCGGTGTAAATAGCGTCTGTTTGTAAACCTTTTGACATACCATCAGTCACGTAGCACATGAATGACAACAGGTTGGTAGTTGTGGAGCGCTTAGGCATAAAACCATGTTGAGTGTCAACAATATATTGCTTGCAGTGGTTAAAAATCGGTGCCACAATAACCTTTTCAAACAGTTTAGGAACTGCACTAAGCGATGTGATGCCACGGTAATTGTTCACGTCTTTTATGTCACCTTTCTTATACACTGGGAACATAAAAGAAGATTTCCATAAGTTGGGAAAAACTTCTTTAGAGAGTGAGTGACATCCGAAATAGTCGACAAAGGGGAGCAATTACACCAGTCGAGCAATTTTTCAATATAACTGCCGGTAAGCCGTCAGGGCCAGAGGAGGTAGACGACTTCATGCAAGCGATTGCCGTCCGAATCGAATCCATCCGTCAATATGAATGAGATTTAAAGAATTATTAGATTCTGGAACGTTGAGCGCGGCGAGTGTAATTTGTTGCGGGCTTAAGGTTTCGTTTGTAAAGGCACGAGCAATTTTTTTCCGAAAAAAAGCTGGCAGATTTCCCGCTTACACGAACCAGTAAACTCTCCAAACTTCATTATAGAAGGTAACTCAGACTAGGTAACTCAGACTCCTTCCTTTGCTCGTTCACGTGTTTCCAAAAAGACTTCGGATTGGATTTCAATTTCCGTTCTACATTTTTCAAGTAGTTGACATGACAACGCTTGACAGTTTTCTTGTATAATTGATTGATCTGGACATATTGATTACGCAGTGCGTATCCTCCATGTTTTGAATACCGTTTTAGGGGCCGCCCTAAAACTTTAGTCGTTTTCAGTTGTCTCATTACGGTAGTCTGCCTGCCATGGTGGATGCAGGGACAGCCGTTTGGATCGTTTTGGTACAAAGAAGACAATCGCGTAGCTCATGACGTTAGAGAACGTTTGTACAGCAGCGTTGACATCATCATTGTCGAGAATTTCCTCCCAGTCAATATGTAGTAGAAAGTCGGTCATTTTAGTGTAGTCAGCTTTATTAAAATTATAGCTGATGATGTCGGTCGTGTTGTAGCCATCTGGTGGAAGATTAGAGTTGAGCACAATATGAAGTGGCGGGTGATGTCGAACAGATTTTACCAAAGGAAACGGTGAGGCACTAATTATAGGTGCAACATCTGCTCTGCTCGAGAAGCATAGATCCAGCATTCGGTCGTTTTCGTTGGCAACAGGATTCGATTGGCGAAGTCAGTTGACACTATAACCGTCGAGCAAGGTCGTAATGCCAACATGGAATGTTGAAAGCGTCGGATCAGCGAAAAAGAATCCTCCGGAAGTTCCTTGCCATTTGATTCCGAGAAAATTGAAGTCTCCAACGATTAAAATTTCGTCGATTGGACGCGCGTGAGTTGAAAAAATTTCATGAAGGGACTCTAAGTGAGCATTGATTAGAGCAAGATCACGACATCGATCAGGTGGAAGACAGACTACGCAGAGGAAGAGTGTGTACTCGGCGAGCTTGACACTGATCCACAATTGCTCGACACGACTACCAGGCGTTGATTCGATCAACTGCGCTTCGAAACGTCTATGTACCGCAACGCGCAGTCCACCTCCGATAGATTTGGGACTGTTAATAGTACTGCGATCGGTTCGAAAAACTTCGTAACTGGCACCAAACCCCTGGACAGACAGCGTGTTTTCTCGGAGCCAAGTTTCGGAAAGAGCGAATGTCAAAACAATCGTCTGAACATGCTAACAAATACTCGTCGACACATGAGTTCATACCACCGACGTTTTGGTAGTAAATCTGCAGATTGGAGTTAATGAGGAACGTTCGCAAGAAGGTGCGCCAGCTAGTCTACAATGGCTGAGTAGCAAATGTTCAGAATAATATTCTATTGTTGTAGTCTAATATTATCAGCATATCGAATAAAATTTGAATATTTAACACTTGTGAATTATTTACAGCGAAATTAAAGTGCGTCCATACTTTCTGGGACAGTCTTTAGCAAAGGTATTTTGCCCCACTTTAGGATTTATTTTATTTTGACCCACTTTGTAAAAATATCCACCAAATGCTGTAATATCTTCGACAAAACCCTTCCGCAGTAGGTACTTTAATGTGATTATTTTTAAATTGATGCATCTTGGGCTTCTTAACATCGGTTAAATCCATAAATTTTGTTAGGTGGGCGAAAATACCTCTATCACCCTATTGACACTATGATTGGAGCAAACGTCGACATTTTCGCTTCACTTCATTCCTACGAGCTTGTGGACAAAATTGTGAGAGTAAGCCTCTTACTTTTCAAGCACGCCTTTTGCCTGGTGACATACAGCTAAATCGTCCCAAAAAGATGGGTTGTCTTTGTACGGCATCGTAAATGGCAAACTGCGTTTTTTCTGGATGCATTCAGTCGTGTGAAATGGGCTGTTTCGATGTGACATTTCAGCTCTCTACACCAGAGACGCCAGATAAAGATTTAATATCAAATTCAAATTTTGTACAGAAACACAGATTTATACAGAATTCACAAAAAAGTAAAAAAAAATTGATGACAATTATAAGGATGACTGAACTAGAGGCTATCTGAACTAAGTTGGAAGATTAATTAATCATCTGACAAACAAACGAATGGATAAAGTCTAATGCGAAACAACATCAATAAATTGATTTTCAAAGCAACTAGAAATAAACATTCGATCTTGTTTTACTTGCACTTCACAACGTTGATGCCGTCGCCGGATGCCACGCAGCCTCTAGGCTAATATTTCCCGGAGAAAGATAATTGTGTTTTTAACCTGGGAACAGCCTCGATTCGGGAGGGGGAACCATGGAGACAGACACAGACAGAGAATTTTCACCGAACCCGGAGCGGTCGTTGATTGACTGGGAAGGTTAATCGGAAAAACCGTTGTCTCAGCTGAAGCTGGAATAAGAAAAAAAGTTTAACTCAGTAGACCGAGCATATTGCCGTTGGCAACCATGGAAAGGTCGAATGGGGGGTGGTGGGGGAAGGGGAACGATTAGCGACACGTGCTTGCTTGCCCGGTTGTGCCGTTGCTAATTTCGAAAACGAGCTGCTCCAAATCTGCTGCAGCAAACAGGTAAAAACTTGAAAGTTTGCCAATCAGAGCCAATCGAGCGGACCAGTTTCCACTTGATTATCAACTTCCGAACGCCGAACGCCGAACGCCGCCAGCGAACTATTAATCACCGGACCCCTCAGCCTTATCGCTTGGACCGGGGCGAGTCGCAATTTTTGCTGTTGTTGTTTTATTTTATTATTATTGTTATTTGTTTTTTGTTTCTACCTCGCGAAATACCCCTCGCTCATCATCTATCAATTCACACACATTCACAGCTTGAGTCCGGTTGACCGCGGCGGTCGGTCAGTTTGTGTGGTACGTGCCAAAGAGAAAGTCGCCGTCCGTGTCTTCCTCCGTGAAGTGGCCGGTCGAGCTTGGGCCTGACCTTGAACTTTCCGCTGCTTTGTAAGTGTTGTGTTTATTGTTGTTGTTGCTATTAGAGCATGTGGTTTGCAGCAACGGGCAGTGTTTTGAGTTTTTTTTTTGTTTTGCATACTGACTAGGAGTCGTATTTTTAATGCACTGAGGATTTTTTATTCCACGAAAACACCCCCAGAACAATAAATAATGTGAATTTTATAGTCCCGTTGTCTCGTGTGTTTGGCCACTTCGAGGACGAATTTTAAAGTTTATGTTCACCAGTAGTGAATTGGTGAGTCTTAAGAACCGTGTAAATTTATGAGAAAATAATGGCGTTTGATGATTCTTTGAAACACGTTTCCACATGAGCCGCGCCAATCCTGGCCATCAGGCCGTCAGTGACAGCAATTAAATCCGTTGCTTTTGTGTTGTTTGCTTTTGCAATGGTTAATGCACGGCAATTACTCATCTTCAATGTCAATTACAGCAGTGCAGCAGACAACGTCTCCCACGCTTGAAAGCGACTCGTTCGTCTGAAAGAACCTGTTGGTGACGAACCGGGCCGGCCTTACAGTCAAGACGTTCGTTGTCCTCTGTCTGGCCTGGTCGGGTTGCAGCAAGGTTGCGATTGTTGTTATATAATTTTCTGCTTGTGTCCACCCACTTGTCATCCCAAGACAAATCCGTCAAGTCGCGATGATCCTTCCGAAGAAGATTCAGCTTATGGATTCACGATCTAGAGAGGATTTCTTGGGAAGTAATAACTAACCGATCATTATCTATACGATTTCTTCATGATGAGAAAGCTCTGACTTGAAGCGTGGGCGATGCTTCACTGTGTTAGAATAATAGGAAAAAAAAAAAATGATAGAATCATCAAGCACAGAAACACACATCCACAGTTTGCAAACGCAATCAAAGTAAGCCGGGAGCCTAGTAACCGCTCTTCAGTCAGACCACAAAGGAAAAGTTTTCCACCGAAAATTGATTTGCTATTTTGGTACGTTCATTGCTTTGTCTGGTTGTCATTTTTTTCTTTTCGTTTTCAAGTGACGAAAAGTGACGTTTAGCTGTCCGAGTAGCTTGTAAATACCTAGGACAGGACCTGACAATTGTTAATCCACTTCTAGAACCAGTTTCGGATCAGCTCGTGATTGGTTGAAATTGACATAAGCAAGTACAAGTTGTTGAAATTAATATTACTGCAGGGTGGTAGAAAAAGTCTGCATAAAATGTTCATTTCGACCTGAGTAACAATGAGTGATTCTCTTTGTTTACTTTCTCTTTCGATTATTACGGTACTCTTAGCAATCCTTCTCTCCAATTATTTACCGATAATAATAACTAAAGCTATCATCTTTTAATCTGCACTGAAGAAATGGCCGAAAAAAGCAGGAATATTTCGCAATAATCGAAAGAGAAAGTAAACAAAGAGAATATCTCATTGTTACTTAGGTCGACATGAACATTTTATACAGAAATGTTGTCAGTATCGTCGGTAACAATGTACACTCTCTCATACGATGTAATTCATAAAGACCTAATTTGTCAAATGACGGAAAATTTTATTTGTAATGACTAAATGTTAGATGAGCTTGAATTTTACTGGTTTCGACTGTAACTTGCGTTCTGCTAGCAGGTGTGACTGTATGAATTCAAATGCGCCTTTTACCAACCAAGCAGATGCATGCTTCTGTGGCTCAGTCGATTAACAGACGTACTTGCGATCCAATGATTGTCGGTTCTAGCCACGACGGTTGCTATCAGTATTCTTTCTTTTTTATTTTATGTCATGGAGATTTAGACATAATATTAAATGTTATTACACGTAAATTTGCGTGAACTGCGACGCTAATAAGATGTAAAATCACAGGGTTTTTTTAAGTGTGTAGTTTGATATTGCATATTTTGTTTTTCGGATCATCTTTTCAAAAATATTAATTTTAATCATGGATTTAAGTTCAATTTATTTTTAAGTCCTGTCAATGGGGGAAAATATACGAGTACATTTAACAATCACTGGATGATACAAAGGGAAAACCTGAAATCACGAAGTGTGATATGGACGAGAATATTGATCATGTTAGTTGTACTCAAGAATAGCACCAAATCTTTGGATACTTCTATTTGTTAGTAGTTTTGGCTACTTTAGTTAATAAAGCTGAAAAAATTAACTACCCAAAAATGTGTTTTAGAAATTTTATTAAACTGTTTCAACTAAACGTTTTCTTCAAAACAAGCATCTGATCAAAAAGAATGCGGAGCTATATTTTTTACTGATATAACATTTGTCTAAGTGTTTTCAAATGATAAATAATCGCATGTTATAAGGGGAGAAGCTTTTCAGAATGAATAAATATCTCTACTGGCAACAGTGATCGCGAGGAATGTATTATTTATAACAGGGAGCAACCGAAATATGAAGAGAAACATTTTTCTGGAAAAAGAAGCCAGGTAAACACAAAACCAATACCATCTACACTGATAAAAATCGACACGTTGCTTCGACACTTCAATTGCAAGTGCAAAACACTTCGAATTCAATTCAAGTGAAATTCCATTTCATTCCATCTGCCAAACAGCACATCTATATATATAAAAATGCAGAGATCATTCTTTGTAATCGCATCACGTAGGAACGGATGGACGGATTGAGATGCTTTTTTTTTGTTTGATCAGTTTTTACCCCCACCGGGTTCGTACATCAAAAAAATTAGGAAAACTTACCGGAAAAGTGGGAAAAACCAATAAAGTTATTTTGTATGGACAATGGAATTTTCCACTGAAAAAGTCGCCAATGATTGCTAGATCATCGATAGGTGTTTGGCGCATAACGAGTTGCATAAGTGTTTGGCCGTCGAAGAAAGGAATACTAGATCGTTGAAAGAATCTTTTGACGCGCAACGAGTAGATTTGGGTGGAGATTTTACATGCATGATTGATTCGTCATTCGGAAACACGTGCTTAATAGGGTATCAAAATCATTACTTGCCAAATGACTGTTTTAGCTATACCGTAAACAGAAGCACAAGTTCTAATGTCATTTACCAGTAGATGAAGTTAGATGAATTATGTTGGCCATCCTGGGCGTGAGTTGAACAAATAAAATTATGTAACGATATTTTTACGTATCAATGATAGGATTCTGCTGTTGAAATAATGAGTTCAGATGAAAATATTTTCCTTGCATTTAACATGCTGAAGTTTGTTCAGCCGATTCGGGTGAGTTTTCAAGAGTGGTTTACTTCAAAACAGATGGTATTCATGACATTTGTAAGCTGCTTAAGTAAAATCATTTCATTTTCCGAATTTTGGATTATTTGACGAATTACCATATGGGAATCGTGAATATCATATCTGAAGGAGAAATCGTGGCATGTAAGAACCATTAGTTGTGAGATCTGCTGTTTTATACATTGGCTTTAACGATAAGAAAAATACTGGTATAATCACACCTCATGTTCACTCCGCTAGAACAGAATATTGATTCTCAGGACTGAATACTAAGCAAACCGATGTGGTGGCTCGACGAATGAGAGGCCTTTTGATACAATTCTTGAACGAATCCAGCGTTCATGTCAAAGTTAATGGACACAATAATTAATAAAAGGGTAATTTGAAATTTCGAATGTCCAAGTATTTTTCATTTTATCGCTAATTCGTTAATCTAAAATTGATCCTGTCATTATCCTGCTACGAACATTCATCCAACACGGCTAAGTAATATCACTAGCGGTGAAGTAGGTTATGGACAACCGTTCAAAATTAGTTTATTACTTTCGATAATCCCTAAGGATTTGCTATTAAATTTTAAACGTCTTCAGTACAAATAAGTCTTAATATTCAATGATAAACAACAATCCCCGAGGGCTGCTTTTGGAAATTTGTGGGGTCAATTTAAAGTATTTATCTTGGTCATCTCTTTTTCATCCATCTGTTAATTTATTTATTTGTTTATTTAGGAGCAAGGGAAAAGCCTGCTGGAGCTGAGATTTTGGTTCTCCTTCTCCAGCAGGCATAAAACCTTCTCATCTTTCGTATCGACAAATAACATTTGACCAAATGATACATAACGGAATCTTTAATTACCCTTATTTAAACTACAAAGCTAACTAACAACTATTCATATTGACTAATTATCCTAATAAAACTAGCGGGAAAAGATTTGGAGAATGGCGTTACGAGATAAATTGAAATTAAATCCATCAGAGCAAGTATTGAATACGCGACATATACTTGAAAACGGTTCAATGAACCCTTAGTTAGTTCTAGCACGAGGAATTCTGAGAAAGGGATTAAACCGCAAATTGCGCCGAAGAATGTCAAAACTTTGCTGTTGTAGGAGATCTGCACAATTAATACGAGATTGGATTAGGTCCGCGACGAAAACAGCTTTTTGTGTATCACGGCGGACAGATAGCAAATCGAAGTGTATGTCTACAACGATTTTCGTAGCTTGGAAGATTAAATGGATCTCTCCAGGCGACGCAAAGCAAAACGAATAAACTTGCACTGAACAGTTTCAATGCGTAGCTTATCTGTTTGGTAATATGGTGCCCAAACAACAACAGCATACTCGCGAACTAGAGCGCAATATAACGATTTCAGGCAGTATATGTTATTGAAATTTTTTGAGATGCGAAAGATGAATCCTAGCATCTTTAATGCTTTAGAGAGGGTATATTCTATGTGATCTTTGAAACTAAGTTTTGAATCCAATAACACTCCTAGATCCTTAATTGATGTCTCCCGTTTTAGTGCAGCTTGCGAAATAGTGTAATCATGATCGTGGTTCGTTTGCGAGAGAAGGAGATAACGGAGCATTTAGAGGCATTCATAACCATTCTGTTGACGTTGCACCAGTTAAAAAATACGAAGTTTGAGTCTTTCAGATATTTGATGAGATGAAACAGCTTGAAATCGTAGGCGAATGATAGCTTCATGCATTGCAATGCGAAATTTAGATCATTTAGATATAGCAGAAATATGAATGGTCCTAGATGGCTTCCCTGAGGAATGCCAGAGCTCACGATGAATGATGGAGTAACGCAGTCGCCAATTTTCACGGTCATACTACGACCAGTCAGATATGATTCAATCCAATCCATCATCCCACATGTCAAATCTTTAGTTTGAGAGAGATCTACAATCTCTGTTCAATACACTGACTCGAAGGATGAGATGGCAATTGGTGCATTTGTTTAGTTTTTGCGTAACAAAAGTATTGAACATATCCACAATAATTCTTGATAATATTTCTTCTTCGGGACGTAGTTAATGTGTTGGATATGAATTTGTCGTAATTCGTTTATTGTAAGCCAAGTAATCAGTAAAATAATGGAAAGAAACATTAACGTTTGACAACTATGCTGTCCGAAAACACAAATTTAAAAAAATAATTTCAGGCGAGACGAAGTTCGACGGGCCAGCTAGTTGATTATAAATATATGACACTTCATAATCAAATGGCTTGACTCTTAGAGTCGAACTGTCAGACAGGTACACATAAACTGATTAGAATGCTTCAATTTTAACGGATTTTACATTCAATTCTCATGCAGAATATTTTTCATATTGAATGCATAAAAACTTGTTATTGAAATATCATCATTTGAATAAATAGATTAAAATAATTTTCTAAACATAATTTATCTCATTGAAATTTTATCAGATTTAATTGTGAAAATCTGGTAAAAATTTATCAATGTTCCTCAACGATCCACAATTCCATTACCTGAAAACACACACAATTTGTGAATCATTGGAATATGAACAGAACAAACTCTGATGATTTATTCAGAAGGCTATTTCAGCAAGTGCCAGTACTTCTTTGTTTAACTTCCTCTTCTGATCGCTACGTTGCTATTATAATTCTTTCGCCAATTTTACAATACTCAGTCGGAAAATTAAGATTTCATACAAAGTGTTTGAATGATAGAATATACAAAAGGGAAGTAGTAACTTGCTGAAACCATTTTCATACAAATTCACCAGAAATTAAACAGGTGTACTTACTGTGTAAACAATTACTAGGACACGTGATGGAAATTTAGATTAAATCAATTCTTAATGTTTGTTTCTGTTATTCTGTTTAAAACATTATTATATGTTTGACCCTTCAAATTACCGCAATTGTCTAATTGTACGGAAATATGTGTAGATCTACGAATTTCGAGAAATTTTCCGGATCTGCGGATCCGTGGGTGAAAACAACAATCTACGGATTGGACTATCAAAACAATCAATGAATCAATTAGGAGAGTTTTAGTTCAAATAAAAATTTCAGTTCGTGTAAACTTCTCGAATTATCAATAACCGGAAAATAGTTATATTGAAAGCACAAATTAATTTGGTCTGTTTTTTTTTAGTTCAAAAATGCATTTATTTCAAAATAAAACAGTTTGAAGATCAATCAAAGTGTCGTCCATCGCTAGTTACTACTTTTTACCACCTTTCAGGTAATTTTCGAATACTATCTCGAAAAAATGTTTCGTCTTTTGAGGTGATTCAAGTTTGAAGTCAATTTTCGATTTCTGCGAAAAAGGTAAACCGACGACCTGCCAGATCGAGCTGCATCCGTCGGAACAACCAGTAATCCGAAGGAGCAATGTCAGGAGAATACTGCGGGGTGCGACAAAATGTCCCACTTGAGCGTTTTGGATTTGATGTTAAGGTCGATGGCAACAATTGACCGGAAATAGCGTAGTATTTTTTCCTTTCAATGTCTCTCGGTTTCAGTTTCATAAGGCACCCAACTGCCTTGCCGTTGAATCATTCCCATGGATTTCAATCGTACAGAAACTGCTTGTTGAGTCACTTCCAGTGATTCTGCCAGCTCATCTTACCTTTGACTCGGATCTTCATCGAATAATGCCTCGAACGAGTGCGGTAAAATTTCAGTTTCAATCGAATAATATCAGATGAAAATTAAATTTCTGGCCACTGACCATCAGCATATCGATACAAATTCATTTGACTTGAGCTTCCATTTTCAAGTGAAGCTCCCAGAGTTCACCGTCAGTTGAATAATCGTACCTAGTCATTTGAAGTTTTGCTAGATCAGTTTCAAGTGCCAAGTAGTCTAGCTGCTTCATTGTCTTCGCTGTTGGTAGTGAGCAAGTTCGAATGAATAGAGATACGAATGGAGTAAAGTATTAAACATGAAATCTGAAGACGGAAACTATTAATTTATGTGTATTCTGTAATTGATATTTCAGTTATATGGTTTGCCTTTCATTTATTATCTTGAACCAATTCGAATTATTACACGAACCTCATTTGACGGCCGCTCTCACATTATTGAAAGAGATACTTTGTTACTTTAAGAGATCAGCTGACGGTGGTTAAACTGAGCTTTGTTTTGAAGAGAATCGATTGGAGAATTGAATGCTGCGCGTTCGGTACGTCAGCAGCGAACGTTGTGTGTCTGTCAGAGTGTGAAGTTTACTGAAGTAGAGAGATCGTCTTTATTGCACTGCCTCCAACTGTTTGTTTTCGATTTTTTTTTTGTGAATTGAATTGCAAATTTCCATTCTTGAATCGTCGAAACCATTCCTTACATGATTTATCAGCTGGAGCATTATCACCATAAACATCCGCAAGCATTTGATGTGCTTCAGCTGCACTTTTCTTCCAATTAAAACAGAAAACTAAAACTTGCCGCAAATACTGCTTAGGTAACACAAAATTGATCATAATTAAACACTTTAAAAAAAAACTCGAAGCAATATGAACTGAATATTAATGACAATCGCTAACCTTTTGAAACTATCGGCATCAGCTGTTACGGTTCAATATTCATTTCAGCCAGAGTCATTTTTTGAAAATGGATCGAACTAATTTGTACTCTCAATATTTAAATTCAATCTAAATCTTTTGATTTTAAAGCTTGAGAATTCATTTCCAGGCACCTTACAAGCAAATACTAGATTCCGGAATGATGCGTTTACTGCAAGTTTCCATTAAAGTTGAATGTCTTAAACTTTACTAGTCTTATTAAAATATACACAGAAGAAAAAAAGATTTTTACACGACATGAAAGTATGGTATAGACATCAGTTCAACTAAAATTGTGATTGAAAACCACCGTCGATGTAAAACTGAATTGAAGCGCACTGATTATTCAATGAATAAGACTGTGTTTTTAAGTTAACTCTCAGGTTTTCTCATTGGTATGCGATTTAGGAAGAACCTTCGAATAGCCCAAGCTGTCTAATTTGAACTGCTATGCATAAATGAATCGAGGACAAAAGTGGGTGGGTAATCAGCCCGGCTTGGTGGTTCAATGTATAGGGCGCTGGTCTCACAAGCTAATTGTCGTATGTTCGAGTCCCGACCTGGAAGGGCCTTTTAGTATCAGTAGGATCGAAGTACTAGCCATGCAATGGTTCTGTACGCGCTCAGCTGAATCGACTGCGAAGACTGCTGAAACAGGCAGTCCAAATTTCACAAAAGGAATGTAATGCCAAGACTTTGCTTGGGTGGTGGGTAATGTAAGAGTCATAACTGGATGACGTGAATACGAATAAAACTTCACACTTCTGAATGTCCAAAATCGTTCTCATAAGTTGATATTTTGTGTGAATTTTTCAAGGTTTCATTTCTTTACTTCCAGAATTGTACGACTACGAGTTCACGACACATTTATTCTAGCACACAAATTAATAAAGGACAAAAGAGTTACTCTCTTTTGTCAAATGTTCCTTACGAATTACAATAATTTCAATGGAAAAGCCCTTTTTTATTCCACCTAGTGGTGTAATGATACGTTTCTCATATTACTTATATTTTCAAAAACATCACTAGAACATGCTGTCAAGATTTTTTTTGGGTATAAACTGCCATAAACTTACATTGAACTGAATCATGAATTTAATTATTATAATTGTTTAGAATTTCTTTTCTCCAGAATAAAACGAGAGTGCAACTAACTAATCATGTGTCATTTTTTTTTCTTTTACAGACCTTCACACACACACACACAGAAATGTAGCATTACTGGATATTGTTGAACTTGTTCAGGTGAGATATTTTGAAACATTGTCTACCTGCTAGGTATTTATTTATTTAGGGTTATGTTACTTGAAACTCTCATGAAGTTTTGACTTTTCATCTCTGCAAACGAGAAGCATACCGGAAGGGACAAAATATCGGTGAAATAGCCTTCGGTGAAATAGCCTTCGGCGAAGTAGAGTTCGGCGAAATGGCCTTCGGCGAAATGGCCTTCGGCGAAATGACATTTTCGGCGAAATTGCTTTTTCGGCGATATTGCGTTTTCGGGGAAATGGTGTTTTAAGTGGAATTACGTTTTCGGTAAAATGACATTTTCTCTGGAATGCAGTTCAACGGCGTTTTAGACTGTCAGTGAAATGACTCTTGGTGAATCGACTCTCGATGTAATTGAGCTAGCCTGTTCACGCTATTGAGATGATATTCCGTACATAACCGTATTACCGCTAAGACTTCCTCAAAAATCTCTCCGTTTTAATGCTGTCATGCAATTTTCCAACTAAAAATTTATCAGTAAAAATTCTCAATATAGAATAATTTCTCAATGATGTTTTGCATTCACAAAAATTGCGCATTTGATGTTCAAAAGTCCACTAGCAGAGCCAAAAAAATGGTCACGTATTTGTTTCTTATGGCTGTCTCATTCGTAAATGATCACATCCAAAACAAACGCAGAGAGAGACGAAGCATTGTCGTCTCTCACTGCAACAAAAGAAAGTATCAATGCCACCTTCGCTCGTCTCCCCTTCGACCAGACGAAAACACAATGTCGTCCGCGGGAAGAATCAGTCGAATTCTTTTTTACATATGATGAAAATCTGTGAAGTTTGGTTATAAAATTTATCATATTAAAGTAATTACATCCCAGAACCTCTTTGGAAACGAAGACTACTCTACTATACTAATATAGTAGATATTGTAGTATTTAAGTTGTAGATTAGAGCGCTAACAGGTAAAAATTTTTGTCGTGAATACGACTTACTTTAATTAGGGGGCCTTTTCAAAATTTACCCTTTGAAAGAGTGGAAAGTTTTTGATCGTGAATATTTCTTGTTTTATCTAACGAATCAACATAATTTTTGCTACACGCCATTGGAAATATGATCACAATTTTATGATAAAATTTTCAGTTGTGTGACATAATCTCAAATAATTCAAAATTAAACTTTCTGAAATGTTTGGTATAAACGAGTATCAAAGATGATAATTCATAAGACGCGTTTACCTTTTTCGTATTTTTAAAGTTCATAGCTCAGTGATCTGTGAAAGGATTTATATAATCTAACTACCAATAGAATCGAAATTTTTCAACTTAAACGTGTATAGCAACAGCATTGAAGTATTGAAAAACCAGTCTCATTTGACCCATGTCAACACCAGCCAATCAGAACGCGTTCTGAGGAAGAGAACAAAATATCTGCTGCTGTACAACAAATTGTTCGAGGAAAATGTTCCGAACAGTGTTTAAAATCGTAGTGAGTTCCACAATTTGGTTTTTCTGAAAGGCCGGAATGAATCCCGTACAGCATCCGGATAGTTTCTTTCAACGAAATGCAAATCCGAAATGAAATAATCGAAATTAAAATTCTATATGCTCTATTTTTATAGCCGTTAGGACCGCCCATTAGTGAAAAAGCTACAAACGAAATCAGGTAAAAACAAACCTCTCAACAAAAATTGGATCAGTTTGGATTCTATCGCCACTGCGAGCAGATGTATTGTGTGTCGTTTGCAAAGCTACTTTCGCTTCCGACAAGAGCGATTACATCACAGCTGCTAGTCGTTTGCATTGGTGAAAAAACAACGAAAAGAGGACAACGGTGGAGAGCATCACACAAAATCAGCCGTTCTAATGGCTCTAAGGATTTCTTGCTCACAAATCGAAGGGAAATATCCTCAGTTTAGTGCAAATCTAGAATTGTATGATTTGATTTTTGCACTTTTCGCTGTGTGAAATTCACGACATCCAGTTATGTCTCTGACATTACCCACCCGCCTTTTATGTATCGTTTTCTGTCATTATCGATTCTCGAGACTTCGGTTGAATATTGATATTGCACAGTATACGATTTTCACTGAAAACTGAAAACGACTGAAAGAACTCAATTTTGAAACTACTGTTCTGCTTCAATTTGGAGCCCCTCGGTAGTGGACGCAACTAGTCTCAGCGGAAAACAAAAAAAAACGAATATATACTGGCAAATATTATACTAGAAATACAAATTTAGTTATGATACAAAGTCCGCTGGGATTTATTTTATTCATGTGCATTTTTTATTATTAACATAAAATTAGTGGATCTCGTTCTCATAATTTGCAATCAGAGCTGAGAGTGACATTTATTTCTTGTCATTTTCGTCTATTTCAAGTCAATGAAAATGACTTTCATTAGCTTTGTTCATTAGATTACTTTTCTATACGTAATATCTTGAAATACAGAGGGTAGTATTTGGATTATGTGAATCTCGACTCCAGGATTAGTCCATAAGTTCGTAAAGGAAAATGTGCCGTGATATCAGTCTAGCTTCGAATAAAACTTAAATTTTTATTGTTCTAGTGCCAGTAAATGCGAGATGTGAATGAGGTAGACTTATCAACTGTACCAAAGGTAGTGTAATTTGTTGTTCCATGGCACTAAAGACTGTCCCAGAAAGTATGGACGCACTTTGATTTCGCTGTAAATAATTCACAAGTGTTAGATATTCAAATTTTATTCGATATACTGATAATATTAAACTACAACAACAGAATATTATTCTCAACATTTGCTACTTAGCCATTGTAGACTAGCTGGCGCACCTTCTTGCGAACGTTCCTCATTAAATTCCGTACAGACTTCTTGGCGACAAGTTTTGAACCCTTTTTTCCAATCTTTTTCGAACTGTTGAATGGTTTCGGCTGCCGAGACATGTTTCCTAAGATTGGTCGAAGTTGTGGACAATTTGGTGGTCTTTTGGGACGAAAGTAACATTTTTGGTAGTATACCATTCTACCGTTGATTTCGAGTAGTGGCAAGAAGCAAGATCTCGCCAGAAGACAACAAGATCCTTGTGGCTTCGAATCATGGGTAGAAGTCGTTTTTGTAAACATTCCTTGATGTATATTTCGCTGTTCATTGAAGCAGGGTTTCGAAATCTTACCGCAGCTACAAATTGCTTGCCAGACCATAGCTTTCTTATCAAATTTTTCGACTTCAATCGATGTCTCGGACTGGTTTAACACTTGCCCTTCTCTCACCGTATAATATTGTGGTCACGGCAAGGATTTGTAACCGAGTCTCACGTAGGTTTCGTCATCCATGATTGTGCAGTTCAAATTTTCAGGAAAAATCGTTTTGTACAGCTTTCGAACCCTCGGCCTGATCGATGCTTCTTGTTTCGGACTACGTTTTGGTCGTTTCTGCTTCTTATAGGTTCGAAGATTCAAACGTTCTTTAGCTCGAAGAACATTTGACTTCGAAGTGCCCACTTTTTTGGCACATCCCGAACTGAAACCTCCTTCTTTTGCTCGAACGCCTTCGGTATACGTTTATCCAACTGAGGGTTAGCAGGACCATTTTTTCGATCCGTTTTCGGTTTATCCTCAAAGGTGTTATCCTCACCGAACTTCCTGATTGCATTTCGCACGGCTTTTTTTCTTACTCCTTCCATTTTTGCTATCTTTCTCAGTGACAGTCCGCGTTTTGTGCATCATTTGAACATAATTTTTCGACGTTGTTCTGCCGAAAGTCCACGCATTTCGAAACAAACGAATGAAAACGAATAAACAACTGCACAAGAGGTTAGAGAAGAGTGTAAACAACAGGACGCAGCCATAAAAATTGACAGATTCTGAACCATTGCGAAATGGCAGCGGTTTTTGGTTGCGTCCATACTCTCTGGGACAGTCTTTATTAATATTGTTATGAGACCAGGAAGAGTTCCGTGAGAAATTCTTCCAGAATGGATTTATTTATGCACAGGAAGCGTACACTCAATTTAAAATGTAAATTGTATATCCCAAACTACACACTTAGAATAAATCGTGTGAAAATTATCCAAATCGATTCAATCATCTTCGAGATAATGAAGCTTAGAAAGGTAGCAATGGAGGCGCATAGGTAGCTTGTTTGATTGCAGTATTGAGCGGTACTTTTATTTGTGCAAGCTAAAAATGATCGAAATCATTTGTATTCCAGTTGATGGAAGCGCAAGTTGTTTGTTCATGTGCAGATATATCATAATCTATTTTTCAAGCATATTCCATAAAACCATAAGACTGGGCCCACAGTATCCGCTCAAATCGCCCATGCCTTCCGCTAGTGAACGACCTACCCGGCTTCTTCAGCCCCAAATCGGTCATCATCGGCCGTATCCCCATCGTTCGTCCAATTCTATTTCCTTCTGCCTGTCTGCCGGTTGGTCTCGAACCGCGCGAAAACACTGCGCTATTATAGCGCTCTGTGTTCGGCCGATTAACGGTTTCCAAACTTCGTCATCACCACCGCCACCACCCTCGTTGTCTATCTTCGTTGCCATCATCGCCGCCGTCGCCGTCATCACGACAACAAAAACTAGTTGTTCGTTGGCTAGTAGAAGCGTTGCCCGTCCGCCATCATCATCAGTATGATGTCCGTTCGCGCATCGACGACCTTTCCCCGGTGGGCTCCTCACCGTTTGGTACGCTGACCACGCAAACCAAACCGATAACCGCAACGTGGTTCGCCTGGTGGTCGCTTTTTATATGCGTTACAGCTTTCCACTCTTTCATTTGGTGTTGGCCCTGTAGAACGGCGATGGTGGGTGCATGGGCGGTCAAATCGAGAAAAAAACGCATCATTTCATTATCTAACTGCGGCCTTGTTCCGATTGAGGCAAAATGTCGAAAACGATGAATGTATCAACACCACCGCGTGTATGACGATGAAGTTTTCACACCCCGTCGCAGCAGGCTTGGATCAAAATCGCGGTATTGACGGTTTGTATGGGGGACACCCCACGAGAGTGACACACATGCGTGCTGTTCGGCGAACGCCGCTCACTTGGATTATCGGGTATCGGATGTCAACGTTCGCCATAGTGCGAAACCACATGTTCTTGTGAAAGGTAGTTAACTCTCGTTGCGGTTCGCGTTACGTTCCGCTGGACGGTTCTGCATTTCTGCAGAATATAGTGCACATCGGCAGGTCAGTGGTGCATCATTATGAGCATCTTAGCTCTGAGATTTCATTGTGAATGTTCGTCTGTTTTTCTTTCCGTTGTTTGTTTGTTTGCCGAACGGCAAGAAAGAAACCCTTCAAACAGTTTCAAGGTGGTAGATTTGAGGGGTCTGTTGTTTGTGCTTCGACATTTCCTCAATGCCTTGTTGTCGGCTTCCGATGGTGGTATGAGTGTTTTCGTTGCCTTTTGAAGAGTGTGCGTTCGCTTTGATTTATAACAAGTAATCACAGTGTTGCCAGAAATTGATGCCAATTTTGGGCAAAGTTTTAGTGATAGAATAGTAGAACGTGCTTTGTTGTGTGATATTCAATATAGAAGTTAATTTCGAAACAAAATTACAGCAAAACTGTATAGGAAATTGTGTAACAGTGAAAACAATTTAGTGAATGCTCAGTTCTACAGTAACAAGAATCCAGTGCTTATTGTTTATCTGTTGCGAAAGAACGAGTTGGTGAATAGCAAGAGAATATGTCTCAAAGAGAGAACTTTATCTAAAGGTTATATTTCATTAGTTCATTATTTTATTGTTTAACTATTCATTCTGTTGTTCACTAATACTATATATAGATTAATTAAAATGACCATGTTTTATCAACCGAGTCATGTCATGCTCTGTGAAATTAAATGTGGATATTGCAGTTTATGAATATTTGCAACAAAATTGTACACCCGAACCTCTGTTTACGTAAACTTTTTTTTACGTTACCTCTTTTTACGTAACTCTTTTTACGACAAAAATCCCAAATCTTTTTTTTACGTTGAAAATTCCAAATAACGTAAACTTTTTTTACGAACCTACTTCGTAAAAAGAGGTTTTTTCATACAATGAAAATCGTTTCCGGCTCATATATATTCCATGTAAATTACAAAATCGGAAAACGATGTTCGATGTGGTTCGGAATTCCAAGATGGCGACTTCCGGTTTATTGATATTCCTTGAAAACCCTTACAATATGGGTATTTTCGAAACGGGTTTGATGAGTGGATGTCGGAAAACGATGTTTGAGGTGGTTCTGAATTCTAAGATGGCGACTTCCGGATATTATGTAGATCTTAATCGTAAATATCTCTCGTTGTACTTAATCCAACCACTTAATTTTCTCTACAAGCCATCGAAAATATGATCAAGAATTTGTGATTAGATTTTCAACAGTGTGAGAAGACCAAAAATAACTCAAAAACAGAGTGTTCTAAAACTTTTGAAAACAACGAGGAAAACTCTTCACAAACAACTCAAAAATTAAGTTTTCTGAGAATTTTAAAACAACTCGGAAAACTCTTTACTTTTGCTGCGTGGTTAAAAACCTCAAACGCTCAGGTCGTAGTTCTCATTTACCTTCCGGTCGTCAAGGCTAGGAGACGCATTAAACCAGTTTCGCATCATTTGGCACTACGAGCGGATGTGTCGGTTTGTTTCAGTTCAAGCAAGAACGATTACATCAGCTGCTGGTGCTTTGCATTGAAGAGAAAGAAAACAAGAAACGAAAAGTGGACAACATTATATAAAATCAACCGTTCTAATGGCTCTAAATGTTGTCTAAAGAACTATTAAGATTACTTCTTTGCAAATCGAAGGTAGAAATCAGTTTAGTGAAAATCCAAAATAATTTGATTTGCTTCGTGCACTTTTCGCTGTGCGAAAATCGTTCTAGATAAATGTTCTGAACTGTGCTAAATATCGTAGAGAATTCCACAATTTGGTCCTTCTAAAAAGCAGGAATGACTCCTGATAGTTTCTTTCAATGAAATATGGAAATCCTAAATGAGATAATCGACGTCAAAAATCGTTGAAAATTTTAGTAGTGAAAAAGGGGAAAGTTTCGCAATTCACACAACCGATCAACTATCGATTCGAATTCGAAAGTGTAAAGAAATCGCGTCAGTTTTATTCGCATTCACGACATCCAGTTATGTCTCTGACATTACACACGTACTTTTTTCGCACTCGGACGACGATTTTGATGTAGTCAGCCACATATCAGTTTTTATGTTCAACATGGAATTCATTCAGATTCAGGAATTCAACTTCAGAATTCTGGAACAAAATTGTCTATGAGAACTTATTTCCTGAATTCAGATTCAAAATTTAATTCCTGAAAAAAAACTTCTGCAGAGCTACTGAAATACACAGTTCTATACTGAACCAATTCTAATACAATGTAATCGCAGAAAAAACTTCTCAACTTAATTTCTCACTTAAAAGGTTGTTTTTTTAACATTTAAACTTTCCTTCAATTTCAAATTTAAACTTCTTTAAATACACTGTTATAATGAAGCTGGATGGGTAATGTAAGAGACATAACTGGATGACATGAATACGAATGATCGTTCAAGCTTTTCGATGTGAAACACTGTTGTGGACATTTAACTCGACTTGGATTCAGATCCCGAACCTACTCCTGAATTCTAAATCTGGATTGGAATTCTAGATTTGGATTCTGGGATTAGATTTTGTTCAGAATTTTTGTCCAGAATTCCTGGGCCTGAGTTTTTTTATCTGAATTCTGAACTTGAATTATAGACCTGAATTGTGGAGCTGGATTCTGGACCTCGATTATGAACTTTGATTCCGGGCCTGAATCACGAACTTGAACACTGGATCTGATTCTGAATCTTTGGCCAAAGTTCTGAATCTGATTTAAATGTCTATCTAAATTTTGTTCCTTAATTCTTACTCTTACCCAAATTTCAGGCCCCTGGTCCTTGATACTATACCTGAATTCTGAACCTGTGCCTGAAATATCAACCAGACTCCTGGACGTAGACTTGATTCTGAATTCTGGACCAGAATTGATACTCTAGCCCTGAATTTTATACCTGGGCTCTTGACCTGAACTCGGATCTCCGGTTTAGATTCTGGACTTCTGAACCTGATTTCTAGCTCAGAGTTTTGGAAACTTGAATTGAATTGAATTCAGAACAGGATTCGGAACCTAGACTTGAATCCTGGACCTGGATTGGAATTCTAGACGTGGATTCTGAGTTTGGATTCTGGAGCTGGACCAGGATTATAGATCTAGATTCTAGACCTGAATCACGAACCAGGACTCAGGAGTTCGTTGCTGGATCTGGATCTGACGTTGTGACCTGAATTCTGAATCTCTTTTTTTGGTTCTGAGTTTTTGACCTGAATTTCTAATTCTGATTTCTTGATCTGAATTTTGGTCTCTGACCTAAATTTCAGGCCTAGACTTTGATTCTGAACCTGAATTTTGGGGGACTCAATTTAGAACCTGAACCTGAATTTCGTCGTGAATTCTTAAATTCTAGACCTGAATTTTGAACCTGGATGGACTAGTATACTGGCCCTGAAATTTGAGGACTCAGGACCTGAACCTGCCTCAAATTCTGATCTTGGGCTCGAAATTTTGACCTGGATTTGGTCCGGAATTTTGGTCCTGCAATGGTTGTCCAGCTCAGAATTCTGAGCTTGGCTTCTGAGTCTGAACCTGGTTCAGAGCTCTGGACCGGAGTTATGGACCTGATTTCTTGATTTTGGTCCTTTATTATTGACCTGGATCTTAACCTGCTCCTCTGCTTCTGAATCTGGGTCTGGAATTTAGACCAGGATTCTGGACCTGATCTTGGTTCATGAATTGGAATTGGAATTTAGACCTGGATTCTGAACTTTGATTCTGGGGCTACTTCTGAATTTTTGATCGAAATTTTGAAGCTGATCTCATGATGAAGATTTTTTTTCCTAAACTCTTACTCTGAACTCTGGACCCAAATTTCAGTCCAGGACTTTGATTCTCCATCTGAGTTTTGGGGACTTGAATTAGGACCTTAATCTGAATTCTCAACCTGGACCTGTAACTTGGATCTGGACTCTGGACCTGGATTTGGTTCTTAATTCTGGGGCTGGATTGGAATTCTAGATCTGAATTCTGAACTAAGACTATAGACCTAAATTCTTAACCTGAATCACCAACCTGGATTTTGAACTTGGATGCTGGATCAGCTTCTGATTTTTTTTTCTTAAATTCTGAACCTGATGTCTTGATTTAAATTTTGGTCTATGATTCAGGCTCTGAATTCTGGACCCAAATTTCGGACCAGGATCATGGTACTGGACCTGAATTTTGGAGACTTAAATTCATGACCTCTAGACCATTCTAGACCTGGATTCTGAACTTGAAAGCTCGACCTGGTTCAGGATTCTGGATCTGAATTCTGAACCTAAATTTTTTACTTCGATTACAGACTTCTGAAACTGAATCACGAATCAGGATTCTGGACATTGGCTGGTTCTGGTTCTGAATTTTGAACCGAAATTTTGATCTTGATCTAAATTTTGGTCCTGGATTTTTGACATGAATTATGGACCCAACTTTCAAGCCTAGCTTTCGATTCTGAATTTGATGAATGGACCTGAAATTTTGTTTAAGGTTCGATATTAATTCTGAATCTGAAATGAAATTCTATACCTAAGTTCTGAACTTGAAAACTAAACTTGTATTCTGGACTTGGAGACTTGTATTCTGAAAATGATTCTGAATTTTAATCCTGGCTTTAAGTGCAGGATTCTGGATCCGAATTCTATACCGAACTCTTGACCTGAATTTCTAGGATTTGGATTCTGAAACTAATCCTTGCATGAATTCTTTACTGGATTCTTGAAATGAATTCTGATTCAAGATTCTGAGCCTGGATTGTAGACCTCAATTGTGAACCTGGATTTGATTTCTGGACCTAGATCTGGATTTCTGTTCCTGACCCTGCATTCTGGACTTGGATTCTAGGGGGTTAAATTTAAAGAAATAGACGAGAGATGTCCTCACCAATTGACATAAGTCGAAAGGGGGAAAGTGGAAAGCGGAATTTGTTTTGGAATTGATTTGTAAGCAAGTAAGTTTGTGTGCACAAGCTAGGGCAATTTCAGCTGGTTATGTAGTTCACCTCGGTAGGAAACATTAGCTTCAAATCAAACACAAGGGTCAACTTTTTCTAATACTTTAAATTCATTCAAAGCTTGGGCAAGACTTTTGAATTGAAATTACTTTTCTAGGGAGCACCATGTAAGTGCGAAGCACTGTAAAGTTGAAGTTGTGAAAAGAGTTTCCGACTAATATCACATTTGGTTCTAAACATGCGGCATCGAACAAGTTTTGTTGGATTATATCTGGTTCTTTTAAGATGCAAACTTTGAAATACTGAATGAAGTTCTGGTATATTTTATATATTTATTACCGTAGGAATTTCCATACTTCAACTGAAATATATTTTTAATTTCCATTACAAGATTTGTGCAATTTCAGAAATAACAAAATCAAAACCCCTTCGTCAACCCACCGAACATGGGTGAACGCAAAATCTATAAAAAAAAATATGGCAACTCGTCCGACGGGCCAGTTTGTGTAGGTAATTCAGCGGTGAGCTTTTCTCGCACAAACTCCAAAGGAAACAACAAAAAAAATACGATTTCGAATGCAAATCCGCGTCGCCATCGCCGCCTACTTCGGTTAACTGCTTTGTTTCGTCGCTTGCGGGCAGCCTGTCGCGTTCGTGTTGGTGCTGCTTCGGCGTTTTTTTTTCTTCTTTTGTTATTTGTTCGTTCTTTCTGCTTTGCCCAATACACACCCAACGATTGATGATGCGCTCGCAGCACTCACACTGCGGAAAACCCACCGTGTGCTACACGACGACGTTGACGGTGACGCACATGCAAGGTCGTTGCGTACAAATCCAACATATCTGAAGGTCGTTGTGTCTATTGACGCTACGCTACTTGATTCATTCGCACCAACACCTGCACGGTGTCCGCCGTATAGACAAGTGGTGGGTTTGTGTGTTGAACGATGCTGATCCGTGCATATGTGTGACGGAATGTGAGGTATAGTGTTGGTTTCGGTTCATTTGCAGCCGAAGGAGCGAGCGAGCGAGTCGAAAGTACAGTAATAAGAAGGGTCAACCTGTGTTGGGAAGTGAAGTTGGACGCGGATGGTGAAGTTTTGTGCGACTTGCAACTTGTTTTCTAGCCTTTAATGTTGCTTTGGTTGATAAAAAAAAAAATAAATGCTCGCAGTAGTTGCATAAAACGACTGTAATGTGATAGTTGAGAGGATAAAACATTTGCTGATGTGAGTGTGCCAGAGTTAGAGTTTAGAATCGGTGTAAATTTTGACTGCGAAGAACAAAAGACTGTGGACTCTGTCGCAAGTAGGAGTCAGGTTTTGAGCTTTAAATCTTTTGCTGCTAAGTTGGAAGGTGACTGTCTGATAAGAATATGGATAGAGTTTCTATCTTTCCCGTTGGATTGATTTTTCTTATTTCATTAACCCTGTTTTGATTTGGTTCTCGTTTCAGAAATGATTACTGCATTCATATTATTGTCATAGCGTACGTGAAGAATAACTATTGAAGCAGTAGCAGAATGACATCAACCGAGTCGCGTGGAAACGTATCTGTAACGACGATTAACTGTGGGAATGATACCGGCCTGAGCCCGGCTAACGTGGCCACAATGATGACGGCGGGATCAAGCTCCGGTAGCAGTAGTAGTAGTAATAGCAGCAGTAATACTCCGAATGCCAGTGTCAACAGCAGTACGATTTTCGGGAACGTTGGTATCAGAATAACCGTGCCAAAAATGGAAGAATCCGATGAGTCTGATACAGAACTATCCAACATTGAAAACACAGCTAAGGTAAACATGCGAGAAGATAGTCGAGCTAGCAAGGGATTGCCCCGGCCTATGTCGTGGGAAGGCGAACTGTCCGAACCGGAAGCGATGATGATTGACAACGAAAACAGTTCAAGTGGGATTGGTCCGGAGACGGCAACGATCGAAAAAACAGAGCAACTGTTGGTTACTAAAGAGGAATCATCGGGACCAGGCATCACAGAACCGTTGGCACTGACGGCGGCCAATCACAGCAGCAGTAGTTCTCCTCTGCCAACTAGAATGATCAAACCGGAAACTGGCATTCCATTGATCAATCAAAGCGTTGCTTCGAGCTATGCTAATTCCATTCCAACTAGTAGTAGTATTAATGCTAAGAAACTCTCGGACGTAATCAATTTAAAGTACGAACATGGCCTGGCAGAAAATCAACCTGCAGTCAATTCCCCGCTTTTGGTCCGGTCCAAAACGACACTCCTTCCAGCCAATCCGAGTCCTGATTCGGCCATTCATTCGGTGTACACGCACAGTTCACCAAGCCAGTCGCCGTTGACATCACGCCATGCTGCCTATACTCCATCGCTCAGTCGCAACAACAGTGATGCTTCGTACAGCAGCTGCTATTCGTACAGTTCCGAGTTCAGTCCGACACATTCGCCAATCCAGGGACGGCACAACATGTTTGCCAGCGGGTCCTACAACGGGTCTCCGCTGCATCACTCAGTATTATACAAGCCGATGATCGACAACGAGCAGGCTCTCAAGCTTGCCAACCAGGAGGAACCGGTCTTTGACAGCGAACATCTTCCGTCCCCGGGAATTTCCCGACAGCAGTTGATCAATAGGTAAGCCAATCGTAACAATACCAACTAAAATCGCACTAATTCCGATTCGTTCGTTTTCAGTCCATGTCCAATTTGCGGTGACAAGATCTCCGGGTTCCACTATGGAATCTTCTCGTGCGAATCGTGCAAAGGATTTTTCAAACGCACGGTGCAAAACCGGAAGAACTATGTGTGCCTTAGAGGAGCCGCCTGTCCGGTGACGATTGCGACACGGAAAAAATGTCCTGCCTGTCGTTTCGAAAAGTGCCTTCAAAAAGGAATGAAACTGGAAGGTGAGTGTGAGTTTGAGGGGTAAGATTTGTTATAGGCGGGATGTCCTAACCACTTGACAGTATGGGAGTAATACGGAAGCGACATATTTGTAGCAGCGGCTTAGAGAGCTTTGGAAATGGTTTTGACGGGTTATTATTGTTTTTGCAGCCATACGCGAGGACCGCACTCGAGGCGGTCGTTCCACGTACCAATGTTCGTACACCCTGCCCGGTACGATTTTGAGTCCATCGCTGTCCGGTAATGACAATGGTAATAATTTTCCGTACTCGAAATTCTCAACGAGTGGCCAGTTCCCTACGGGCAACATGGGAGGTCCTGTCGGGCAACAGTTCAAGCTCGAGTCCCAGCAGGATGTCAAAAGTAACTCGAATAGTCCTGCCGGCATGCTTACCGGGAACAATGGAAGCGAGCATGCCCGTCCCGGTGTTCCGCAGTTACTGCAGGTAGGTGGATTCTCGAAATACTAGCGAATACTGAATTCAAAAATTATTGAATGGGATTTTCTTTGGTAACACAGGAAATCATGGATGTCGAACATCTGTGGCAGTACAACGCCGTGGAATTGGCTAGGCTCAACCAACCGCCACCACCGGTCACTCCGGCTGCCATCGCTGCCAGCCCCCTACTCTCCAGTGCCGGTATCACCAGCGAGAGTAATCCGGATCTGATCGCAAACTTGTGCAACATTGCAGACCATCGGCTGTACAAAATTGTAAAGTGGTGCAAAAGTTTGCCCCTGTTTAAGAACATTTCGGTGATTATTTAATTTGTTGAAGGCCCTGGTTTTAGAGCTGATAATATCAAATTTACTTTCAAGATCGATGACCAGATCTGCCTGCTGATCAACTCCTGGTGTGAACTGTTGCTGTTTTCATGCTGCTTCCGGTCGATGCCGACTCCGGGAGAAATCAAGATTTCCCTGGGAAAGTCGATCACGCTGGAACAGGCCAAACATAGTGGACTGCAGGTTAGTGCTGCGGTGTCAAGTTGATCGGATCTGATCAGTTTCGGTAACATGAGTCCTTTTTTTTATTGTTGTTGTTGTTTCGTAGACCTGCATCGAGCGAATGCTCAATCTGACCGATCATCTACGGCGACTTCGCGTTGATCGTTACGAATATGTCGCCATGAAGGTGATTGTACTGATGTCGTCGGACACCTCGGAACTGAAGGAATCGGAAAAGGTACGAGCCAGCCAGGAGAAGGCTCTGCAGGCCCTTCAAGCCTACACGTTAGCTCACTATCCGGAAACTCCGGCCAAGTTTGGCGAACTGCTGCTGCGGATTCCCGAACTGCAGCGGACTTGTCAGGTAGGTTGAAGAAGAAGTCTAGACGTTTACGTTTACGGCCAACTGGCCTGCCTGCCCTCTAACAGTAATCACTGATTTCCAGCTTTCGTTTCAGGTTGGCAAAGAGATGTTAACCATCAAACCCAAGGAAGGCGAGGAACCGTCCTTCAATCTGCTGATGGAACTGCTCCGTGGTGAGCATTAAAAAGGGCGAAACTCTAGGATTTCGACCAGAAAAACGGAACGACGAACGTGCCTCATGAATTCTAGTGCTTAGAAAGGTGCCTCCACGATCGAAGGATGTCAAAGGGGGCACTGCGATCACAGTAGGCGCGGGAACGCCTCACATCACCAATCCCGCACGTGTTTTGTGCGGGCATTCTTCACGCACACAGTTCTCTTGCTCTGTCCGCCACCTTCACGGACGCTGCTTTCCCATTTCTTTCCTGTTCGTTTCGAGTGAATCTTCATGGCGACCGACGGGTGTGGCAGCACAAGCTGTTTGTGTGTTTTTTCTTCTCTCCTGTTTGAATGCTGTAACCCGAAATCAAAACTCTTTCTAGGAATTGTGATTTTTACTTTTAATCTAATAAGTAGAGCGAGTTTATTTTATTCCTTTTTATAAGTAGTTTTATATCAGATATTTAACAGATTTTTATTTTTCCCGGCAGTTTTTTTTCCATATTGTCTTGTAAGAAGTTTTATTTAACTACTCGTATGTAATTTTAAAGATCGTTCAAAACGGTTTTTTCGTGCAACACGTGCACGAAGAAAGAAGAATGCGTCTAAACGCCCCTTTAACAGAGTTGATTTTCATTTTCTCTATAGTCCATCGAACCGATTAAAAGTACCGATTAAGTTTCCTTATAGCACAGTAAGGCAGAGCTCATATAGTAAGTTAAAATTCCTTATGAAAAACACAACAACAACAACAACAATTTTCCCTAGGATAGCAATAGAAATTTCCCTTCTAAGTAAAGAGAAAGCAACAGTTTGAGTTATTAAAAAATAGCATTGTATTGTTGATTGATACAAGTTTTGTTGAGCAGTGCTTTTTTTTAATCGAAATGTTTAAGTTTTTTTTCCAGCGACTCGATTACGTTTACGTAACTCGAAAGTCGACTGAACTTGCAAATATTCTATTCGGTACATAAGTAATAACTGAGATAATTTCGTTCATAAGTTTAGCATAAGAAAACGTGTCATCGAAGGATCTTCAACATTGCAACAACAACAACAAAAATCTTAAACTCAAAATACATACACAAAAACAAAAATACAATAAAAAGTCTGAGCTCCCACCAACCGGAAGAGGGGGGAAACTTCGGGCTGCTCGATTTCACGTTGAAAAAGGTTTCGAGGCAAACGGAGAAGCAAGAGGACAGAAAGGGTTTATAGTCCGTTCTCCTGATCGATATAACGCGCTTATAACGGAATCGGAGACTCGGGAGACTAGAGCCAATATTCCTTGGTTTGGCCATTTGCCTATCCGGCAAAAGCAAGCGACGGGGAAATGTGTGCCTTTTTTGTCTGAGAACCAACCAGATGGAAATATTACAACAATTTTCCAGTAGAGTAGAATATTTTATAATGGAAAATAAGCAAAGTTTTTTTTTTTTGGTGAAAGTGCCACCAGATGCGAAAAATCCGATGATATAAAAGAGAACAACTAGTAAACAGAAATGACTGAACTTTTTAGTCTAGTGTTAATTAATTACGTAATGAACAAAGCAAAAAAAAAAATAAAAACAACACAACACAATACCCAAGCGGTCCCGGGTGACGTTCCGCGGACCCCCAGCAGAATTAGTCTATTATGCTACAATGGAGCAACCGTTTTTTGAATCGTGTTTTTTGCGACCGGTGGAGAATATTTCTTTGATAGCTGCAATATACAACCAACTTTAGAGCCAAGGGAGAACCCAAAGGGGAAGGCGAAGTAGGGATGGAAATAAAGAAATAACAAAAACAAATAACAAAAGAACAATTTTCTAAACATTGTAACGAGGAGTGCAATACCTTTATTTTCTAAACGTGCAACTTCCAAAAGGCCGAAAGAAAAGAGATCAACAGATAGATAAGATTTTTGGAGAACGTTGGCCGGCTTTTGACGCGACGATTTTTGTGAAAATGCGACAAAACAGAAAAAAAAGAATCTATGAAGCTTCTGTTTCATTTGTAAATATCGGACGGAAACTTGAACACAGCGAATACAGAAGAAGATGTCCAAGAAAAATGAAAATATGTGATGATACTTGCGTAAAACCCTAGTACTTTAGAGTAAATAACGAAAAAAAAACAGCGTGAAAGTGAACATCTAGCAAAATATACAGCTACTTAAAATATGATCCTTCTATAGCGAGAAGAGAAAAATCAGCGCATAAAAATCAGAAAAAAATCGCAGTATTTTTTTAGAAACGTACTTTTTACTGAGCCCCTCCTTCTCCTCTCCCTGTTAGAAAGACCGAATGTTGTTTTTTTGTTTCTCTACGTTACAGGATATCGTTTTTATGGCAAGTTTACGAGATACAATCGATCCAAGATTAAATCCAATACTTCAAACAGTAGTTTTTATACACGTATTGTACTTAAACGAATTTTTAGGTTTATTATGTTGTCTCGGAAACGAAAACTTCCCAGAGCGAAGCCGCGGTCCACGGTCCGACCGACCGACCGACCGGTGAAGTCTCGATTAGTAACTAATCGAATTAGGTTGGGCGGAGGCGAAGGAAAAAACGGGAAGCCAAATTGAACATTTTTTAAAATAAATATCAGTTTAAAACTAGAACCACCGCGGGTGTCTCGAGAGTTGTCATATCCGAAATTCCGATCGGCGGGGGTGCTTGCTTTCGCGTCTTGACGTTTACCATGGGTACGAGAAAGTGGGTGGGTAATATGAGCGACATATCTGGTTTAACATGATTGGAAATAATAAGCTTCCTTCACACTTCCGGATGTTTATAATTGTTCTAATTAGTGATAGTGATACTACGCTTCCTATCTTCGTTTTCAAAACTTTAACAACGACTGGAAGAAAACATCAACTGGTTGGTCCTTAAAATTAACTGATTAACTTTGTAAACACATTCAGTAAAAAGCGTTCAAGCAGATAGGTTGTGTTACTGGCTTGTGAGTTAACGGCTATCACCGAGTCAAGGCAACTTTAGCTGCAGGTAAACAAAACCCGCCTGCTCCTATTGCAAACGCAGCAAAAGCTGGTGTACAGCCAATATTCGGGGCGTTCCCGACTTGGAAGCAATCGAAGAAGACCATCCCTCTCATACGCACAGAGGTGAAGAGACACAGAGGTGCGAACGCATAGAAGTGCTCAGACACAGAGGTGCGGAGACGAAGGGGTGTAAAGGCACAGAGGTGCTAAGGCACAGAGGTGCTAGGGCGCATCAGCGCAAAGCCACAGAGACAACCACCAGGTATCAGTCCGTATGGTGTACAGTACCGGTTGCGGTGGACAGAAAGAAGCATTATCGTGTGGTGCTACACAAGAAGCATCACAACTCATCGTCAACAAGAGCTACAACGCTGTATCTAAGGCCAGGTACAGGCAGCGTACAGACCAAGCTCAGCGAAGACCACGACGGCAGAGCAACGGAGATAGAAGACAGCAAATTTAAAATAGTTGGAGCGAGCTTCATGCCGAGTACCTGTGGAAAGCAGAAAGCGACTCACAGGTAGATCTATAACTTTATTTTATTTCACTTTAAAGTATATTCTCGTTTATATCATTCAGTTGAGATCAATTTAAACATATATATGTAATGGATGATCTAATGGATGAGAATCCAGGAGATCCATCTCTGCCACCAGGCGAAAATTTAACGGTTCCTAAGTCGCAGAGAACGAAGTTTTACAATGAAACTTCTGCGGGCCCATGGATAGTATATTTTCGGCGTAAAATGAAGGCATTAAATTTATTTAATATATCTAAAGAATTGACATCACGATTTCCCGCTACCAAAGAGATAGTAAGAGTCCATAAAGACAAGATCCGCGTTGTAGTCGATTCCTTGAAGCAGGCTAATGAGATTGTTGTTTGTGAATTATTTACCCGCGAATATCGCGTATATATCCCTTCGAAAGACGTTGAAATAGACGGTGTTATCACCGAAGCGGGTCTTTCGGTTAAAGAGTTGCTTGAGCATGGAGTTGGACGTTTCAAAAACTCTATGCTTGAGGGAGTAAGGATACTTGAGTGCAAGCAATTGTACTCAGCATCTTTCGAAGAAGGAAACAAAACTTATCGACCTTCAGATTCGTATCGAGTAACATTCGCTGGATCTGCCTTGCCTAGCCATGTCCACATCGATAGAGTTCGCCTTCCTGTTCGGCTTTTCATACCAAATGTTATGAATTGCACGAACTGCAAAAAATTTGGCCACACAGCTACTTACTGTAGCAATAAGTCGAAATGTACAAAATGTCAAGGGCCTCATAAGGATAATCTTTGCGATAAAAATATTGAAAAATGTGTTTATTGTGGGGATAGTCCTCATGATGATCTTTCAGTATGCGCTGCATTTAAATTGCGTAAGGACAAAATGAAGCTTTCTTTAAAAGCACGGTCTAAGCGCACATATGCGGAAATGCTCAAAACTATCATTTATGTCCCACCTTTGGAATTCGAAAACGGTTTTTCAAATCTGGCGGAACCAGAGGAATCTGACTCTGACGGAAATAGTGAAGATACCTCGTTTGTCACTCCTCAAGGGTCTGTTAAGAGGAGATTAACAAACCACAAAATACCAAAAAAGACTCCTAAAATTACACCTTCAAAAAAAGATCCCCGTGTTAAATCTAAAAAGCCAAATTTAAAACCAAAAACTGTGCCTCCTGGTTTGTCAAATCCACAAACTAATTCAGGAACTAGCACAAGAAAAGACAATAATCCAGTGGGCTCCGTTTCACATTCACCAACAGGATTACTAAAGTTTTCGGAAATTGTAGAATGGTTTTTCTCAGCATTCAATATAACTGAACCCTTAAAGACCCTCATAATGGCATTCCTTCCAATAGCTAGAACCTTTTTGAAGCAGTTATCAGCTCAATGGCCAATTGTCTCAGGTTTTGTATCTCATGATGGATAATTTATCACCCGCCGCAAATGATACAATCACTGTCCTGCAGTGGAATTGTCGAAGCATCATGCCAAAACTTGATTCATTTAAAGTTTTGTTGCATAGTAAAAAATGTGATGTATTTGGTTTGTGCGAAACATGGCTTACATCAAATATAGCTTAAAATTTTAATGACTTTAACATTATACGTCTCGATAGAGACTCTCCGTATGGTGGAGTGCTTTTAGGAATTAAGAATTGTATTCCTTTTATAGATTAAACATTCCTTCGACTTCTAGTATAGAAGTTGTTGCTTGTCAAATAAACATTAAAGGAAAGGGCATTTGCATTGCTTCGATATATATTCCTCCAAGAGCTCAAGTTGGACAACGACAGCTTAATGAAATGGTTGAAGCCCTTCCTGCTCCACGTTTGATTTTAGGAGATTTCAATTCGCACGGAATGATGTGGGGTTCCGTTTACAATGATAGCAGATCATCTTTAATATATAATATTTGCGACAATTTCAACATGACAGTATTGAATATGTGTAGCATGACTCGGATTCCAAGACCTCCGGCACGTCCAAGTGCATTAGATTTATCTCTTTGCTCGACTTCAATTCGACTAGATTGCACCTGGAAAGTATTTCCTGATTTACACGGTAGCGATCATTTACCAATCATCATCTCAATTAGCTGTAACAAATGTATTGCTAATTCAGGTAATATTCCATATGATTTGACAAAAAATATTGACTGGATTAAATACCAAAGTAATATCTCAAGTGTCTTAAATTCAATGGAAGAGCTCCCCCCACTTGAAGAATATGACTTCCTCGTTTGTTCGATTCTGGAGGCCGCAGAACAAGCTCAAACCAAACGATTTCTTGGTCCATCGTCCAACAGAAGACCTCCAAATCCTTGGTGGGACAAAGAGTGCTCAGATGCTAAACACGCGAAACAAAATGCTTTCAAGACGTTTTTAAAACGAGGAGGAGGAACTCCTCAGAATTTTGAAAAATTCTTGGTTTTAGAAACCAAGTACAAGAACATACTTCGGGTTAAGAAATGCAGCTATTGGAGACATTCTGTGGAATATTTGTCAAGAGAAACCTCAATGAGCACTCTTTGGAATACGGCCAGACGAATGAGGAATCGTAACGTAGGAAATGTGAGTGAGGAGTACTCGAATCGATGGATATTTGATTTTGCGAGGAAAGTTTGTCCAGATTCCGTTCCTACGCATAGCATTGTTAGGGAGTCTTCTTCAAATGATGATTCCATTGATAGCCCCTTTTCAATGATGGAATTTTCCATAGCACTCATGTCTTGTAACAATAACGCTCCTGGATTGGACAGAATTAAATTCAACTTGGTGAAGAATCTGCCCGACCTCGCAAAAAGACGTTTGTTGGAATTGTTCAACAAGTTTCTTGAGCAAAATATTGTTCCACCTGACTGGAGACAAGTGAAAGTTATCGCCATTCAAAAGCCGGGGAAACCAGCTTCCAATCACAACTCATATAGACCCATTGCGATGTTGTCCTGCATCAGAAAATTGTTCGAAAAAATTATTCTACGACGTCTCGACACTTGGGTCGAGACGAACGGTTTGTTGTCAGATACTCAGTTTGGCTTCCGTAGAAATAAAGGGACGAATGATTGCCTTGCATTACTTTCGTCTGACATCCAAATTGCCTTCGCTCAAAAGCAACAAATGGCATCTGTATTTTTAGACATTAAAGGAGCATTTGATTCAGTTTCCATTGATGTTCTTTCAGACAAGCTCCACCAACATGGACTTCCACCGGTTATAAATAATTATTTGCACAACCTTTTGTCAGAGAAAGGCATGCATTTTTCACATGGCGATTTGGCAACAATCAGAATTAGCTACATGGGTCTCCCGCAAGGCGCATGCTTCAGTCCGCTCCTTTATAATTTTTACGTGAATGACATTGACAGCTGTCTAGTAACCCCATGTACACTAAGACAATTGGCAGATGATGGCGTGGTTTCAGTTACTGGACCCAAAGCTATTGATCTGCAAAAACCATTGCAAGATACCTTAGATAAATTGTCCGTTTGGGCTGTTCATCTTGGTATCGAATTCTCTGCGGAGAAAACAGAGCTGGTCGTCTTTTCAAGAAAGCATGATCCCGCGCAACATCAGCTTCATATGATGGGAAGAATAATCGAACAGGTTTTGACTTTCAAATACCTCGGGGTGTGGTTTGATTCCAAATGCACGTGGGGAGGACACATAAGGTTTCTAATAACAAAATGCCAACAAAGAGTAAATTTTCTTCGAACAATAACAGGGTCTTGGTGGGGTGCTCATCCGCAAGATCTAATAAAATTGTATCAGACAACGATACTTTCAGTGATGGAATATGGATGCGTTTGCCTTAGGCTGCATGCATTCGACACATACAATGAGTTTTGAAGTTCTGGCGGGAGTTCTTCCATTAAAAGATCGATTTTGGGAGCTTTCATCACGCCTGCTAATAAGATGTGAGGTGCTGAATCCCATGGTAATTAAAAATTTCGAACGACTAGTCGAGCTTCGATCTCAAACAAAATTCATGACAGTATATTTTAACCATATGTCACAGGAAATCAACCCTTCAAGATATATTCCTATCCGTGTCAGCCTCCTAAATGTCCCTGACTCAACTTTATTTTTCGATACATCCATGCAGCGCGAAGTGCGTGGAATCCCGGATCATCTACGTTCGACGGAAATCCCAAAAATATTTTCAAGTAAGTTCAGGCATATTGACTCTGAGAAAATGTCTTACACGGACGGATCGCGAATTGAAGAATCGACAGGGTTTGGTATGTTCAACAATAATGTTTCGGCCTCATTCAAGCTTCAAGAACCTGCATCTGTTTATATAGCAGAGTTAGCAGCAGTTCATTATAGCTTGAATGTAATCGTCACATTATCTCCAAACCATTATTTCCTCTTCACAGATAGTCTGAGTGCAATTGAAGCCATTCGCTCAATCGCTGCTGGCAAAAATGAACCGTTTTTCTTGGGTAAAATAAAACAGTGTCTGAACGACATATTGAATAATAATTATCTAATCACTATAGTCTGGGTCCCGGCTCATTGCTATATAGCCAAACGTGGTGCTATTGAGGGTGAAATTTATGAGAGACCAATTGCTTTCAATGAATTCTATAGCGCGTCTCGCCAAAGAACACTTGCCAGCTGGCAAGCTTCTTGGGATAAAGATGATCTGGGTCGGTGGATGCACTCAATTATTCCTAAAATATCGACAAAGGCATGGTTCAAGGGGCTGGATGTGAGTAGGGACTTCATTCGTTTGATGTCCAGACTCATGTCCAATCACTACACGTTAGATGCACATCTCCTTCGAATTGGACTTTCCGAAACTAATCATTGTGCTTGTGGCAAAGGCTATCGCGATATTGATCATGTCGTTTGGACATGCGTGGAGTATCGTGATGTCAGATCTCAACTAATAAATTCTTTGCGTACCCAAGGTAGACTATCCAATGTCCCAGTTCGAGACATTCTTGCTTGTCGTGACCTTTCTTACATGAAACTTCTTTATCATTTCATAAAGAAAATTGAAGTTTCAATTTAATAATTTACCCTTTTGAGGGTTAGTTCTGACTCCTACTGCGTCCATTAGTTCATCTAATAGCAAAATTTTAATAAAAATGATGTGCTGATACAAACAAACTTAAAAAATAAGAGGAATATGTTTTATTAAACTCAAATAGCTGTTACTATATTAGTATTATATTAGGTTATGAATTCTATGTAAAAGTGATGATACGGCGAAGAAAAACTTATGTAAATTGCCTTAAGAAATAAACGTATTTATGAAAAAAAAACTTTGTAAACTGATTAAAGTTGTGATTAAGATTGCTTTATTTCTATCAGTTCATTAACTCATATATCCTATGCTCTCCTAGCCTAGCTAGTTAGTTTTTACAATTGGGTTTACTGAGAATCTGGGAGGAGGAGTTAGAACGCGCAGTGTAAATCGGGTTTAACCAATGGCACTCGTATCGTGTCGGCCATTGTATATTTTGTGAGTAAGAGAGGAAATAAGCTTCTTGATAAGAGTGAGCGGGTGTGATACGGAGAGGAGAGGGCGATAGCACGTTGGGTTATTCTCGTGAGTGTCGGTTTGAGTTAGTGTGTGCTCCTGAGTTACTGTTATTCTAGGTCGTGCTGGTTGGTATTCAATTGTGGACATGAGGGACGTCAAGAAGAGTGAAGTGACACAGTCGGTTATGTTTATTTTGTGTGTTCAGTCTTGTTGATGACATAACGATTTGAAACTTGACGCTTCCTTGTTTCTGCAGTCGAATTTTATGACTACGGTGTTTCTTTCTCTGGGTCACCGGAAAGTGCAATTGTTGATATTTTAGTTGCCTTCATGTAGGTAATGTATTTATTTTATGTAGGTTTCTAGGTTTTCGTGGAATGGTGCTTTTACGGGATTTTGTCAAGTGCGTGTGGTCTGGGGTGTGTGAAAGATTTAGTCTTGAATATTCATATTACATGGTCTGGAATGTGTGAGAAGATTTAGTGATAAAGGCTCATATTACAACTTGTCGACGGAAGAAATTATGCAAAAAAATTCTTCGAGACCGATATTTCAAGAAACAGAAAGCTTTTAAAACTAAATTGTTGAGATAACAACCGCCGAACACGAACTCGGTCTGGTTCAGTTTTGTCGTGAATGATTATGATGTATCGATATTCAACCGAAGCGAGAATAGTTATATTATATTGAAAATAGACTGAGGTCTTTTTTTACGCGGATTTCCGAAGTTATGCGATTTTTACGCGGATTTTTCGATTATCCAGTTTTCTTGTTTTATCTTAGAAATGCATAAAGTCCCAAAAAGTCGAGTTTTTTAATATTACACTGATTTTTTTTCAAGTTGTTTTTACTTTTTTTTTGTGGACTTCTATCGTCGAGAGCAGCAGTTACTAGTAATGAAAGCAGACCTTTAGCGTTGTACATAACCTCAAACGCTCAGGTCGTAGTGCCAGTTTCCCTTCGAAAAAGATCGATTACATCATCCTGTTGGTGGTCGTTTGCATTGGAGCAAAATAAATGGACAACAATGTGGAACATTATGCAAAATCAGCCCTTCTAAGGGCACTAAATGTTACCTAAAGAACTATAAAGATTGCTTCTTTGTAAATCGAAAATTAAAATTATTTTATCAAAAAGAACTATACTGGTTATTTTGTAATATTTGTGTGTCAGAATGTTTGATGTTACTAATCTGTACTGTAGTTTGGGTGTATCGTTTCAAATTCTAGTAGTGAAAAATGGGAAAGCTTGCACAATTAACACAATCGAGTTGTACTAAACGTAGCAAAATAATTCTTTTTATATGCCATTAGAAATCAGTAATTTGTGATTAAATTTTCAACAGTAATTGAGATAACCACAAATACCTGAATACCAACGAACCTCCCTCGAACTTAGGTTGTGCTCTCATTCAGACGTCGTGGCGAGCAGTCGCCTGCAATCAGCAGCAGAGAACTGAATTTTGGAATAGTTTCCAACACTGAATTCAATACCTGGATTCTGGTCCATCCGACTTTTTATTTATTTACTCTTATTGTGTCCATCGGATACAAGCTCTAAATGGACAATTAGAGTGGGAAAAAACCCATTTGAGTTGAACTGTTCGTTTGTCATTCTCAAACGGGCGCAAAACCATTATCTTTTCTAAAAACATAAACGAAAGTAATAAAACACAATGTAACTTAAAGCTAGTATCACAAATGTCACTAATAAAATATCTTAAAAATTCAAATCACGGTGGATCGTTTCAGTTTTTTCGCGAAATGACTAGATGAATCACCAAACTCGAAAAGATCCTCAACAGCGGTGAAAGTTCGAATGGAAGCAGTAATCGGTTCATTAAAGCCAAAACGAGTCCTGTGAAATCTCTGCTAAAGTAGTGCTGTATTCCGCAGTGTCCTATTCGGTATCCGAAAATTTACATCGGAGCGTAATTCAGGAGCATCAATTTCCCCATTGATCAGTTTTGCAATAATAATGCTTGTTGGATTTTTCGGCGTCGATGAAGCGTATCGATTCCTAATAGTTGACATCTATCCTGATATGGGGGCTAGGCTGGACAAGTGAACAATACAAAGCTTTCAAACAGTGAGGATCTCTAAAATCCTTGGCGATAGCACTGATAAAGCCCAATTGACGTGATGCTCTTGAGATGATCTGTGATCGTTGTAAATCAAATGATAATTTTTCATCTAGCAGTATTTCCAAATCGCTAACCTGGGTAACTCTAGTCAAGACTGAGCCATCGATGCGATAGTCAAATTTAACAGGTCACAGGGCACGGTGAAACGTGATCACTTGAATTTTTGCGACGTTGATTATAAGTTTGTTTTTCGACTACACCATTTTACGAACGATTCAAGTGCATTTTGCAACCGCCAAGAATCCTCCACAGTGCGAATAACGAGTTATAATTTCAGGTCGTCAGCATATGTAAGTTTGCAATCAGTTCCCAAAGAAAATGAGACATCATTGAAATATAACACGAAAAGCAAAGGTCCTGAATTACTGCCTTGGGGAACTCCTGAGTTGTTAGAGAAAAGACACAAGATAGGCGGAAAATCCGAGACGAGATAATTGTCTGAGAAGTATTGTGTGGTTAATTTTGTCGAAAGCAGCTTTTAGATCCGTATAAATGACATCCATCTGAGCTTTAGCTTCCATGCTGGAAGTACACTTTGAAGTAAGTGTTAGCAGATTTGTTGCAACTGATCTTCCTGGCATGAATCCATGTTGATCGAATGATATATAATTCCTTGCTCGATCTAATATAGCACTACTCACAATAATCTCTAAAAGTTTCGATGAAGCGGAAAGATTAGTTATACCACGATAGTTTACAGCATTACGATGATCGCCATCTTCGAATATTGGACAAATGTAGGATTGTTTCCATATCCGCGGGAATTTAGCTTGCTCAAATGATCGAGTGAAAATAACACTTAGTGGTGCAGCTGAAGCGTTTTGAAACCCATATCAGGTTTAGAATTCAGTTCCAGATTAACGGGTTCAGAATTATAAACTATGACACTGGAACTGAATTCCTAATTCTGGAACTGATTTCTTGACTAAGTTTTGGGACTGATTTTTGTTCCTTAATTTATGTTCGGGATTAACTTCTTGACCACATTCCTGCATTCAGTTCTGTTCCAGAATTGAATTCATTGATTCAGTTTCAGAATTCAGAACCTGCAAGCTAGCACTGAATTCGGAACATAACACATGGATCAATAAGTCCCGAGACTAAAGCAGAGATGGCGCTCGTAGTAAACCAGTAACCACGTCTTTCTAGAGTACTAACCTTTGCTTGAAACGGGTCAAAATTTTAATTCGATCCGACCAGAAACAGCTGAGTTATCGAGGTTGGAGTAAAGTCGTTTTGTAGTTTGTTTGAAAAAATGGAAAAACCGAGTTTCGTGTTTTGATAAAACATTGTTTTTTAATGGGTAAAAACATCGTGCAAGCGAAACAATGGATTGAAAAATGTTATCCGGACTCTTGTCCATCAAAAGCAACGATTTGTCGGTGGTTTGCAGAGTTTAAACGTGGTCGTACCGACACAAATGACGCGGAACGCTCGGGTAGACCTGTAGAAGCTGTTACACCGGAAAATGCGAGTGAAGTGACATAAATTATAATGAAAGATCGTAAAGTGAAGCTTCGTGAGATTGCTGAGATGACACAGATATCATATGGAAGTGTATTTACTATCCTTCATGAAAAATTGAGCATGAAAAAGGTTTTTTCCAAGTGGGTACCGCGATTGCTTCCGATGGAACAAAAACAGCAACGAGTCGATGATTCAGAAAGCAGTTTATCGCTATTTACTCGCTTCCCCACCCCCCATACTCGATAGATTTAGCCCCCAGTGACTACTGACTCTTTGCTGGTCTTAAAAATATGCTCCAGGGAAAAGAATAAAGTCCACGAATCGGTACTTTTTAGAACCATTTAAATATTCCCAAAATATTATGCGAAGTAGATCCATCGAAATCTACAAAAGAAAACCTGCTTGAGAAAGCTTAAAGTTCTAAATGACACCTTATAGAGTTTTTATGTCGATTATTTCATTTCGGGATTAATTTCTGGCATCCCAGAAGAGCCAAATTGTATAATTTTCTAATATATTAAACACTGATTAGATATAAATGATTTTAAACACTGTTGCGAATTTAGAATTGTGGAAATTGCAAAAAACTGATCAAATTATCTTAGTTTTGCGCTACACTGATAATTTTAATATTCGATTTACAAAGAAGCAATCTTTATAGCTTTTCAGGTAACATTTAGAGCCAGAGCTGATTTTGCAGAATGTTCCACATTGTTGTCCATTTTCCGTTGTATTTTGCTCCAATGCAAACGACCACCAACAGGATAATGTAATCGATCTTCTTCGAAGGGAAACTGGCTCTGCGACCTGACTACTGCTCTACCTGACGACCGAAGTCCATATGAGAGCATGACCTACGCGCTTGAGGCGTTATATCACGCAAAAGGTTTGCTTTCATTGCCAACTGCTGCACTGGACGACTGAAGTCCAAATGAGAGTTGCGACCTGAGCGTTTGAGGTTTTTAACCACGCAGAAGGTGCAGTCAGTTGAAGATATGTGCCTGACTACCTCAAAATCGTCGTCCTTGCGCGAAAAACCCAAGCGAAAGTAGAGTTTTCCGCGTTGTTTTCAAATTTTGAGAAAGCTTAATTTTTGAGTTGTTTGTGGTTATCTCACACTGTTCAATATATTATAGTAAATTCCTGATAATATTTTTGATGAAATAGTGAAAGAATTATGTTGCTGCCATTTATACAAGTCGAGATATTCACGATTAAGTTCTGCCCATTCTTCCACATGGCTAATCTTGAAAAGGCACCCCATAGTAAAGTAAGTCGTATTCACGACAAAAATTGTTTCGTGTTATTTAATTGTTTGGCAGAATATTTATGTATTCAATAAGTTTTGTTTTAGTAAAGATTCTGGAAGCGAAGGATATGCATGTATGTAATATACAGAAGACTTTATATTTCTCGAAGATTTTTATGGATATATTTGATGGCGTAAAATGCCTGTTGATTAGATAGCTGAAATATCAATTACAGAACACACATAAATTAATAGTTTCCTCTTTCAGTTTCCATTTTTAATACTTTACTCCATTTGTATCTCTATTCATTCGAACTTGCTCACTACCAACAGCGAAGACAATGAAGCAGCTGGACTACTTGGCACTTGAAACTGAGCAAGCAAAACTTCAAATGACTAGCTACGATTATTCAACTGACGGTGAATTCTGGGAGCTTCACTTGAAAATGGCAGCAAAAGTCAAATGAATTTGTATCGATATACTGACGGTCTGTGGCCATAAATTTCGTTTTCATCTGGTATTATTCGATTGAAACTGAAATTGAAACTGCACAAGTTCTAACGCAACGAATCTGATTTATACCAGAAAAAAAACGTCAGTCAGTTGACCTGCATTTTCTATTAATCAATTTTAAAGTCCCACGACAAAAGGGTTTAGCAGCAAATGAGAGCATCTCTTTGTTTACCTTCTCTCTTTTGCTTATTAAGGAGCCATTACCGAAATTTCGTGAAAATTTCCAATATAAATCGAAAGCTTGTGGTTAGCCGTCTACGAGAATACGTTGCAATTTTATTGTGTTTTGTATGATAAGTTCTTCCTAATAAAATACAAAATTTCTTCCGAAACTCTAAAAACTGCGGATAGTCGACTGTATTCTTACATTAAATTCATTGCATTTTATTTTAATATACAGCCCTTAAAAATTACGCCTTACCAAATGGATCCTCCTTTCATTCTAAACTACATTTACAAACGTTCCCCGAATAATTGACAGAGTTTAGTCTATTGTAAACAAAACATGGATGTCACAGTGCTACTGAAAAGATAAAATAATAATAAATACTCGCGGGTGGATGTGCTGCAGATCAGTTTTCAGATTTTTAGTCAGAATCACAGGATTTACACACTTAGAAAATTTCGCAGAATTCGGTAATTTTTTACCGAATTTTCAACAGCTGAACGTTCGGTAATCAGGTCGGTAATACAATTGATTACTGATCGTTCGGTAATTGCTGAACTGTCAAACAACTACCGTAAACTGTAAACCAAATAGATCTAACTGATTGTTCGGTAATTTGTTGTTTGTTTGTTTTCCTTTGGTGAAATTTTTTTTATTTTCGGATTTCAAAAAACAACACATGTTCACAAAAATGAATGAAGAAAATTGAATTTTTAATTTAATTCCCACCTGTTGTGGCTATGGTTTTATTCCACCTTCCAAAACACTGCACAATCCGTCGAGTCCACCAGAAATTACCCTCGAACGATTTGTGTAGGCAGCAAGTGGACAAATGATACAAAATTATTTTCTGCCTATAAGTAAACAAAAAGCTTTTAGTCATTCTAATGTTTCAAAAATTTTAGCACCTGTACCTCAATCCATTCGATGAACTCTTCAAGATTTTTTTCGTTTGGTTTATAAAAAGACTCTTACTGAACATTTTATCAATTGTTTGACAGTTAGTTTTCACGACAATCAGTATTTACAGAAGTTCGGTTATTGGAAAATTATTTTACCATACGGACGGTAGAGTTTTACCGTACTCGGCGACTATTCAGATTTACCGTATGAATTGTATATCTATTTACAGCATTCGTTAATGAAAACTTGCGTAACACTGATCGTCCGGTAAAAATTTGCATAATTTTTGTAAAATAACGTTCATGTGCCGAAATATCGGTAATTTCTATTGATTACCGAAAGTTTTCGTCAAAAAAATTACCGAACAACGGAATGGAATCTTAGTGTGTACTTGGTAAATTTTCACGCATTCCCTATAAACATTCTTTTAATCTTTTTCAGATTGGCACAACAACCATAATCCATTTTTGTTGTGCTTGAATTTGATAACACCAACAGATGGCGTTTTGATCGATTATTATCAATTAACTTTGAGCGGTAAATTCTCAGTTTCCGTTATTTAGTTTCACGAATCAGTATTATTCAATAAATAACAATTGTTACTAATAACTTGCAACAGCTGCACTATCACTCAAAATAACTATTTCGATCAATTATTTTACTATAAGGTGTTCGATACACTTTTGTATTAGACTTTTTGGTAGCAACATTTGAACACCGCAACGTACTCCCAATGATACCAATTCTCCAATCAAAACTTATTAAGAATTAAAAAGAACGTGAGAATAAAGAATTTTTTCTATCCTTTTCAAGCAACTCAAATTTTCTACAAAAATCAACATTCCAAATGTTGATCCTTTTGACATCTCATTCAGATTTATCTGTTTAATTTTTATATTTTCCCTTCAAATGAACGAAAATTGCTATCTTATTTCTGGATCTGAAATAGTCAAATGGACTCACTACTTCAAAATAGGTAAGAATTGACTACGAAAAAGTGGACTATTTCAGTAATTAACTGAATTTATTTATTTACAGAAATTAATAATTTTTTTGTATTCACTAACGGCGCTCATAACAACAGATTATTTCTTCCAGGATACGTTTTAAGTTGATAGTTGATTTTGAGTGATTAACATATCGCATGTAAGTCTACATAACATTGAGGTACTATGAACTTCGCTGGATCCACATAACAAAGTGAGAAAGAGACATCGTTTCCGATTTTCGAAAGAATGTAAAAATTCAGTCAAAAAAATTATCAATTCAATTCAGGGCCAGAATCTAATTCTAAAATTCAGTTTCAGAATCCAAGACTAGATTTTTTCCATTTTCAGAATCCAAATCTCAGATTTGGTTCCTCGTCCATAGTCTAAGGCTAGAATCGAGTTCCAGAGTTCTGGAACTGAAACTGAATTTCAGCTTGACTCTAAGACTGGGTTTTGAAATCGGAATTTGGAATTGTGATCAGGATCTTGCTTCTAGACCTGGATTTTGGAACTATATTTTTATGTATGAATTCAGCACTTCGATCTGAGTTTTGAATTCTGGAACTGAAACTGAGGTTTCAACCAGAATTCAGTTTCAAAGTTCTGGTCGGAAATTCAGTTTCAGAATTCGGGTTTATAATTCGGAAACTGAGTTCTGACCCTGAAGTTCTGGAACTTTATGCCAAAATCCAGCATCATAATTCAGAACCCAAATTTAGTTTTATTTCCAGAGTTCAGTTTAAAAATGAATTCCAAAAAACCAGGTTCAAAAAGCAGTTTCGGAATGCAGGTCTAGAATTTGGGTCCAAAAGTCAGATTCAGAAGATTTTTGAACTAAATTCTGGATCTGGTTTCTAGAACTGATTGTCGGAGCTGAATTTTAGATCAGAATTTGAAAACTCTATACTGGACCGGAACTCTACAATTGAAATTCAGCAGACAGACCATAATCCAGGTTCAGAGTTCAGTGCTAGAATTCAAGTTCAGAATTCAGTGTCGAACCGGAATCCTGCTCTCGAGTTCGGTTCCAAAAGACAAATTCTGTGATCGGTTCAACAACCCAGTTCAGTTGCAGAATCTAGTATCAATTACCGAATCCTATGTACATTCCACCTAACTTCGGGGTTTCGTTCAGTAACCTAATTTTAGGTAAAGTGACTCTTGGTAGCTTCCATATGGTTCTTGCAGAAATGGGTTCTATCAGTGCGGTAACATTTCATTTTCAATCGAATAATATCACTTGGTAATGAAATTTTTGGCCACTGACCGGCAGGATACCGATACAAATTCATTTGACTTTTGCTGCCATATTCAAGTGAAGCTCCCAGAACTCATCGTCAGTTGAATAGTCGTACCTAGTCGTTTGAGGTTTTACTCGCTCAGTTTCAAGTGCTAAGTAGTCTAGCTGCTTCATTGTCTTCGCTGTTGGTAGTAAGCAAGTTCGAATGAACAGAATTATGAATGGAGTAAAGTATTAAAAATGAAAACTAAAGGAGGAAACTGTTAATTTATGTGTGTTCTGTGATTGATATTTCAGCTATCTGGTTTGTCGTTCATCTATTATCTTGAAACAATTCGAATGTTTACATGAATCTCATTCGAAGGCCGCTCTCACACTATTGAAAGAGATATTTTGTTACTTCCAGAGATCAACTGACGGCTGGTTAAACTGAGCTTTGATTTGAAGAGAATCGATTGAAGAACTGAATTCTGCCCGTTCGGTACATCAGCGAACGTTGTGTGTGTCAGAGTGTAAAGTTTACTGCAGTAGAGAAATTGATCAGTGTGTTTCACATTCGGTTGCAATTGAATTGAATGAAGTTTTACTGCACTGGGTGCAATATATCTACGAACTAGTGCCTCAACAAGATTCAATTTATGGTTGATTGTCTCTCGCTATTGTATGGTTTTGCGATTTTTGTTTTGGCAAAAAAGATTCAAAACAACTCATAATGAAGTAAGACGTTGTCAAATAATAGGTACTTTTATTTGTAATGGACTAAGACTGTGTTTTTGACATGCGAGTTAGAAAAGCGAAAACCCCTCATGAAATTGTGTTCTTCATCGAACAATGTTCGCGAAGATGTTCGATACACATTGGCCCAGCTCATCTTCATCTTCAATTATCTTTAGATGTAACAAGCTTTAAACACAAATAATATAGTTTCACAACATCTTTAATATGTATGATAAAGAACGGAAACGCAGTGAGATGCAAAATGTAACTTTTTCTTCTTTCATTTTATGGAAAGCATTCTTATGCACCATCAATATAAAGAAATATCCAATATGAGTTGCGACTATCTTAAAAATCATAAAAAACAGAAAACTTGTACTCCGTGATTTTACATATATTTTTTCTTCAAACACTCCCATCACCAAACGAAATTTCAATTAATAACACTAAATCCCACTAGAACGGATTGACCGTATACTCACATACTCACCACTGGTAAACAAGCGTGTGACAGTTGGTCAAACTCACCGCACCCGATGCGATTCGCTGTCAAAGTGGAACGCGTGTATCCGTGCATGTCAGAGTAGAACTAGGTGAGAGTGGGAGAGAGAGAGAGAGTGCTGTTGCTCTCCAACGTTCTAACGTTGAGCCTGAGCAGCAGCTTACAACCGAACGCTCTCCGTTCGCTTCAGTCAGTCCATCGTGGTCGTTCGGTCGTCGAGGTTGTCCTGTTGTGGGAGCTCGGATTTTGTTCGGCCCCTCGCGTGTTGGAAATCTCCCTGGGAGAACAAACTGTCACATTACAAATTTGTTTTTTTTTTATCTCAGTCGCATGCGAAATGCGGGCGTCAGGAAACGCATAGCGAGAATAGTTCTAGAGTCTGTGGTGACGAAATTTTTGAACATTCTGTAACCCTTGTGGTGCCCCTCGGATCGCAGTGTGTTTAAGTGCAAAACAATTCATATTGCAAGTGCTCGGACAGGCTAGCTGGTAGACGACGACATACAGAAATAAAAATAAACGCTGTTCTCGATATGCTATTGTAGCAATTTGTATGATTTTTGTCATAGGAATGATAAGCGGCCTTAGACTCTTTTTTTTCGCCAATGGTGATAAGATGCAAGCAATGACGACGACGACGACGAAAGCAGTAATTTTTTTTATCATCTTGCATCGCAGTCGAGTGTAATAATTTATTGCCATGAGCAGTGCGTATAATTGCGAGATTTTCTCTCGATTGGGATTTTCACCGATTACCGATAAATTGTAGTAAACCGGATTTCGCACGGCATCTGTCGAAGCAGGCTTAGCGACGGGCAATTCCAGATCGGTTGTCAATTAGAAATGGTTTGATAGTGTAATGCAAAAAAAAAACGGTGTGATCGGGTAAATATTTTTTTCGTTTGACAGCTTGCCCTTACAGTTTTCGGGTTCGGTGATACTGTCAAAAGACACGCAATTCTAGCGAACAACGGGCAGTCCGGAGTGGGACGGGCAGAGTGAAGTGAAGGTGACACAATCCGCTTTCTACTGTTGTCAACGACAAGCGTCGAAACGTTGAATGGTGAGTTTTCGGTGGTGCTTCGGTTCTCGTTTTTTGAACGCAAACAAACGCGAGGTTTCTCTTTTCCTGCGATAGTTTTATCAATCCCGGTCGTAGTGTGCGCTGCCGTTTTTCATCGAGTGTAAACAACTCATTCAGTCGAAAGTTCTTCCACCCGAACACGATAAAGAGCGAGAGTGAATTCGGTGGAGAGCGGGCTTCGTAGTGGTGAGAAAAGTGACGTTTCTGAAAATACACAACAACGTATTGTGGGTGAAAATTTTGTTGTTTACTAATGATTTGGAAAGTGTAATTGTTGTACGCGATAATCGAGGCGAGAGTAGAAAGGAAGCGAAAAGTGTGTAATTTCCTGCAACTGATGATACCGCTGATAACGCTTGGAACGCTTGTAGTACTGTGCAGCAGTCGTTTCTACTTCGGTAAGTCTAATGTCTCGAATGGTCCAAGGTTGAGATTGCTCTTCGAGAGAGGAGAGCTTTCATTGATCTGTCGTCTCTGTCGATTGAGATTGAGAAACACTTTATCGGAAGGAATGGAATCTGGGCTAGCAGAAATCTGTTTGGGGATTTAGAACGCAATGGAATGTCAATAAGTTTATTATTTTCTGGAAAGACACTTATTGTTTGAAAGTGCTCAAAGATGCGAAATTATGTGTAGTTTGAGTGATTCTGTTTATTGACTTATTCTTCTCAACCTTTCTTGTTTTCTGTTGTGAAACTCAATTTCCGTTTCGTTGTCGATTTGTTTAAAAGATTCTACGATTCGACTTTTTTGTCACTATCAATTTTAATTTATGTCAGTAATCAAATGCAGACAAAATGGATAATGATCAATGATAATGAAGTAGCGAAAATGAAAACTTTCGGAAAAATTATCTTATAGCCGGTACTCGAACTATTTCCGATCCGGGGAAAACCTACCAAACGAAATACTTAGTATGTGATAAAAAATTGACCAACGACCTTCAATAATCAATTGTTAATCGGATAAACATCACACGCCAAGTGAGTGAAAGCAATATTCAGATTTTGTCACTACATGGTATGAAAAGTGCCGGGCCTCTCACGGAAAAGACGTGAATAGTTTGGAACAGTGTATAATTTTGTTGAGAACAAGCCTCTAGATGGCCCAATACCAAATTACATGACAATCTATCCATTAGTGTTTGAATAACAACTGATCGTGTCAGAAGAGTTGTAGTTTTCATCAAGCTATTGAGAAAGAGGATTCATGTATTAAAGCAATGGTGAAATTGAATGATATGCACTACGAATTTGTCCATCAACCCCCGTATTCTCCAGACCTGGCCCTCAGCGACTATTATCTATTTCCAAAATTGAAAAGGTTTCTCCAGGTAAAGAAATTTTCCATTTAGTTTAGGTCATTGCAGAAACGAAATAAAAAACTCGACTTTTTCTTTGTTGAGCCCGGGACTTCTCATTCCATGTAGTAAGCTGATCCTTCTCACCAGTGCTCAAATCAATTTAACATATCTTATGATAAAAAAAGAACCGGAATTTTATTGAAAAACGCAAAATTACAATTTTCAATAAATTTCTTTATTATCGCTTTCAAAGTACTCTCCAATCGCTTGATCCAATTTTCCATACAAGTTTTATAGGCCGCCGAAGGTATGGCCTTTAGCTCACGCAGCGAATTCTCTTTTATGGTCTCTATGGTCTCAAAATGCGTTCCCCGCAATGGCAATTTGAGTCTGGGGAAGAGGAAAAAGTCACACGGGGCCAAATCTGGAGACTACGGTGCTTGGTGGATGATATTGGTTGAGTTTTTGGTCAAAAACTGCGACACAACCAACGCTGTGTGAGCCGGCGCATTATCTTGAAATTCAGTTTTTTTGGCACCAGCCGAGAAGCGACGCGTTTCAAACCCAAAACATCAGTTAAAATGTGTTCGGCTGATCCATAAGAGATGCCCAACAACACAGCAATCTCTCTAATCGGTACAGAACGATTTTGCAACACGATTTGCTTCGCCGATTCAATGTTTTCTTCAGTAACAGATGTTGTTGGGCGGCCAGGGGTCTCATCATGACCACCTTTGAAGCGTTTATACCACTCGTATGCCTGTGTTTTTCCTAGACACGATTCACCAAAGGCCTTTTCTAACATTTTCAACGTTTCGGAACACTTAAATCCATTTGCAACGCAAAATTTGATGCACGCACGTTGTTCTAAATTTTTTATCCATTATAAAAATCGCCACACGAAAATTTTTCAACTTCTTTGTATAGACACCAAACAAAAACTAATCGTACGATATGCGTCAAATTTGACAGAATGTGTATACAAGTGTTGCCAACTTTGAGAGAATAAAAGTTTACCGATTGGACAAGCGCGGGAATTTTAAAATGAAAATTCCGGTTCTTTTTTGATCATAAGGTATGCTGTGTTATGGTCGGACTGCCTTGTGTGCCGTTAGCACCACAACAGTGCCAATTATTTTCATCGAAATTCAGCAGTTGATTCGGATAAAATGCAAAATCCTAGAAGTTTAACAATTCGTTCCATTTGTGGAACATTAAGTCACTATCGTTGAACTGATAATGATGAATTTTTTTCCATTCACGGAAGCAGTTCTACAACAGACGATTCGAGGACAAAGTTCTGCTTGTCCAGCATCAGTATTGAGCTGATTCACGTGATTTGATACCCTACTGGACAAAGCGAACTTGCAGTCAAAAGAGTAGGCATTGAAAGATATTTCGCATTCGAATAAAATGCTCCCAACTTCGAAGAATTTCAACAAATCGGTTCTTTTCGGGGCCCAGTAAATCTATTTGAAAGGATTTTAAATTGAAACAACTTCCATTGAAAATATGTTTGTTGTGATTTTGTTGACGTTAGCTGCGCCCTTTTCAACGAAAGAGTGTAGTGATGTAAAATTTAAACCGAGTCCTTTCACGCACCTAACAGTAGGGCATATTCGGGAGTGTTCTAGTTCTAGATGCATAGTTTAAGTCAATTTTGAAACTAAAATCTGGAAATTATAACAACAAATTCTGGCAGCCCCAACAGTGTTTTACTAGTTTTTCAAATAAAACGGTAGCTTATGCCTGTTCGAATGAATAAAACTAGAACGGCTTACTGGGAAAACGTTTGTTTGTTTGTTTCAGTTCTGTTATAGGGTTCCCATATGAAACATTCCATCTGCTTGGACCATTTTTCTAGCATTCTTTACTGTAGAGCTTCGAGTGCATAAACTCATTTGAAGCAAAAATTTAAGTTTACTACCGCAACTGCAAATAACCTGCGTAATCAGTAACGAAAAGATTCTTTCAAAAAATCTACTGTCAAAGTTCTACCAAAATCCGGCTAACTTAAAGTTGACGGCTTTTTTCATCGCGTATTGAAAATTTCTGCGCTCCTTTTATGTAGAAGACATTCGAGTGTACAATCGTGCCTGCAGTTTGATTTGAATATTAGCTTTTCAGCTGTAAAGTTGGCAACGCGTCAAAATTTAGCTCGCGTATCGCGAAAATCCGATCCACTCGCACACATTTCAAAAAATGGAAAAAATTAGGTTTCTTGCCTTTCTCATATAGAAAGGCTATGCAATCACTGTGAAAACCGACTATTTATCTGAGGGCCAAAAGGTCGAATGCCATATACCATTCGATTCAGCTTGACAAACTGAGCAAATTTTCACAATCTTAGATTCAAATGAAAGATCTTATGGTCTTATAGCCTGCTATTGAATTTCATCCTGATCAGACTTCCGACTCCGGAGATACAGGGTAATATGCACCAAAAACATGGAAAAAATAAGTACTAATCTTTTCAAAGATGGCTGAAGCCATTTTCACAAAGATTTAAATGAACGGTCTTATAGTCTCATAGCCTGCTATTGAATTTATTCTGGATCCAATTTTCGGTTCCGGAGTTACAGAGTGCTAACAGAAAAAATAACACTATATTTAGTTTTCGAGACATTTAGTTTTAGTTGCTTAAATTTTAACCATCGAACCAGCGAATCCTCGTTTAAATGTGCAACAGCTTCATACTATTGAATCACATACATGGATTACACCATAAACTTTTCATCTGGAATGAAATATTGCATTTTTGGTCATTCGTTTATATAAAATCTGTTACGCAACAAAATGGAACCCATATGCGAGTACTTTCGTTGGCGAACGAAAAGATACTCGCATACCGGTCCCATCTTAGCATGCAGACGCGTACCCAGGATTCCGTTTCGGGAGGGGCCCGAAGTTAAAATAATAATGTTACTGAAGATTGCTTATGTACCTAATTCTCGGTGTGCCTTTCACGGGTGTTTTTAACAGACACTTAAACTTTTGCAGTGGAACTGTTGTTGTATTTCATTTCTTCACGTTTAGTGTCTTGTTATTTCTGCAACACATGTCTTAGACCTTCTTATTAATTATATATCTGTTTTTGATTTCGGGAGGGGCCGGGATGCCACCAATACTCGAAAGAAATATTCTGAAATTTTGAAATCTCTCGTTCAGTACAGTACGTTAGAGATAATCCCAATTTGAAATATGCGCATAAGACTTCATATGATTTTGGACAAAGAGCTGAATCTTTCCATAAAGTTGTTGCTTCGGAGGATGAAATTGCGAGTATAAATGGGAGCAATACGTTTGATTCTGAAGGAGGCTACTTTGGTGAGGAATTGAGATCGGAATGCAAAATATCCAAGAAAAATTATCGCACCGGCTATACACAAAGATCGATTTGAAGATAATTTATCTTACATTATCTATATTTTTGCATTCACTGCCAGCACTAAATATTGGTCCAGTGGTCAGAGAAAAAACTATTGCAATCAGTACATATAGGACAGATTTGCGAGTGCTTTCCAATTGGGACAGACCCGACTTGATATTTATTTCAAATTTTACTGAACTAACTTCAAATTATTTTTGCAATTTCTGAAAGTGTAGTAAAAATAGACGTTATCCGTCGGGCTAACTCAAAAGTGGTCAAAACCCGTATGGGACAGATATGCGAGTATGGCCTACACTAGTTCAAGGAAAAACATTTTAGAAAAAGTCAATCTAAAACAATTTGCATTCACTATAAAGGAAGCGTGAGCGAATTTAAAGTTTCTCATTTTTAAAGCATTGAAATCGAAAAAAGAACATAATTTTCCAATACGTTTTTGTTTCACAATTGTTGATCGTTCGGCAGTTGGTTGATTTTTTTTCTCATAAATACGTTTATTTCATAGGCAATATACATAAGTTTTTCTTCGCCGTGGCATCCACAATACATAGTACTTTAAACCTAATACATTTCGAATATCCTATTAATATGTTGGTATTCATTAGGTAATCTAAACACTGTTTTTATCAAGCGAGTTGCTATTATAAATTACATTAAATGAAATACATTTATTTTGTACATGATCTTATAACTAGTTCAGGTTTGTTTGTCTGATTCATCGCTTTTATTTAATACAAGATAGCTGGCTATTGGTTGAACTCATGGAAGAGAAAACAGTCTAACATAAAATAAAATTTAAATTGGAACTCCAATTGTCTTTATGAAATGATAAAGAAGTTTCATTGGATAGTCTACCTTGGGTACGCAAAGAATTTATTAGTTGAGATCTGACATCACGATACTCCCCCGCATGTCCAAACGACATGATCAATATCCCGATAACCTTCGCCACAAGCACAATGATTAGTCTCGGAGAGCCCAATTCGAAGGAGATGTGCGTCTAACGTGTAGTGATTGGACATGAGTCTGGACATCACACGAATGAAATCCCTACTCACATCCAGTCCCCTGAACCATGCCTTTGTCGATATTTTCGGAATAATTGAGTGCATCCACCGACCCAGATCATCTTTATCCCAAGAAGCTGGCAAGTGTTCTTTGGCGAGACGAGCTATAGAATTCGTTGAAAGCAATCGGTCGCTCATAAATATCACCCTCAATAGCACCACGTTTGGCTAAAATATCGGCTCTTTCATTGCCTGGAATGGAGCAATGAGCCGGAACCCAAACTATTGTGATTAGATAATTATTATTCAATATGTCGTTCAGACACTGTTTTATTTTACCCAAGAAAAACGGTTCATTTTTGCCAGCAGCCTTTGGGCGAATGGCTTCAATTGCACTCATACTATCTGTGAATAGAAAATAATGATTTGGAGATAATATGACGATTACACTCAAACTATAATGAACTTCTGCTAACTCTGCTATAAAAATAGATGCAGGTTCTTGAAGCCTAAATGAAGCCGAAACATTATTATTGAATATACCAAACCCAATAGCCTCTTCAATTCGCGATCCGTCCGTGTAAACCATTTTCTCAGAGTCAATATGCCTGACCTTACTTGAAAATATTTTTGGGATTTCCATAGAGCGTAGGTGATCCGGGATTCCACGCACTTCGCGTTGCATGGATGTGTCGAAAAATAGAGTTGAGTCAGGGACATTTAGGAGGCTGACACGGATAGGAATATATCTTGAAAGGTTTATTTCCTGTGACATATGGTCAAAATATACTGTCATAAATATTGTTTGAGATTTAAGCTCGACTAGCCTTTCGAAGTTATTAATAACCAGGGGATTCAGTACCTCACATCTTATTAGCAGTCGCGATGAAGGCTCCCAAAAGCGATCTTTCAATGGAAGAACTCCCGCCAGAACTTCAAAACTCATTGTATGTGTCGAATGCATGCAGCCTAAGGCAATTCGCAAACAACGGTACTGAATTCGCTCAAGTTTGATAATATGAGAGTTTGCAGCGGAACGAAAACAAACGCATCCATATTCCATCACTGAAAGTATCGTTGTCTGATACAATTTTATTAGATCTTCCGGATGAGCACCCCACCGAAATCCTGTTATTGTTCGAAGAAAATTTACTCTTTGTTGGCATTTTGTTATCAGAAACCTAATGTGTCCTCCCCACGTGCATTCGGAATCAAACCACACCCCGAGGTATTTGAAGGTCAAAACCTGTTGGATCATTCTTCCCATCATAAGAAGCTGAAGCTACGCGGGATCACGCTTTCTTGAAAAGACGACCAGCTCTGTTTTCTCCGCAGAGAATTCGATACCCAGATGAACAGCCCAAACGGACAAGTTATCTAAGGTATCTTGCAATGGTTTTTGCAGTTCAACAGCTTTGGGTCCAGTAACTGAAACCACGCCAACATCTGCCAATTGTCTTAGTGTGCAGGGGGTTACTAGACAGCTGTCAATGTCTTTCACGTAAAAGTTATAGATGAGCGGACTGAAGCATGAGCCTGAATTTTTCCAAATCGCCATGTGAAAAATACATGCACTTTTCTGACAAAAGGTTGTGCAAATAATTATTTATAACCGGTGGAAGTCCATGTTGATGGAGCTTGTCTGAAAGAACATCAATGGAAACTGAATCAAATGCTCTTTTTATGTCTAAAAATACAGATGCCATTTGTTGTTTTGAGCGAAGGCAATTTGGATGTCAGACGAAAGTAATGCAAAGCAATCATTCGTCCCTTTATTTCTACGGAAGCCAAACTGAGTATCAGACAACAAACCTTTCGTCTCGACCCAAGACCCAAGAGACGTCGTAGAATATTTTCCCCGGCTTTTGAATGGCGATAACTTCCACTTGCCTCCAGTCAGGTGGAACAATGTTTTGCTCAAGAAACTTGTTGAACAATTCCAACGAACGTCTTTTTGCGAGGTCGGGCAGATTCTTCACCAAGTTGAATTTAATTCTGTCTAACCCATGAGCGTTATTGTTACAAGACAAGAATGCTATAGAAAATTCCAAGCAGTCAAAGATTGTCGATAATTAAATTTGGTTTAAGCTTTTGGACCTGATAGTCTTCTAACGTCAATCATGTAATGATTTATATGGTCTATTTCTGTATCAATATCAGCAGAATTTCCCAAAACAATTTCTTGTTACAAATTGCTTTCGATGTGAGATTTGTATGTAGTGTAGTTCTAAGATGGTAGAATATAGAACTAATTGAGTCAATCATTGTTTTATTTGAATCTGTTTAATTAATCATTTCACTACAAATGTGACATTGATCTTTTAGAACCTGCGCAATTGTTAAAGGATTTTTCGAAGAAAATAAACTAGTTTGAAAATAAAACTGAATAGATTTTGAATTCGATTTGATTGGATGAGAATTGCAAATTTTTCGCCTAACAGGACATCAGGCCAGTAATTGAATGTACAATCAAATCAAAGCATGAAAATTCAACTGCGAATTACCGCAATTCAAACATCGTATGTCATCTACCATGGTCGAAGTCCTGGCTAAGACAATATTGTGTTAGATTCGCTGTGCCATCAAAAAAAATCGCTGTGCCATCATGACGTTATATAATTTTCCCATCGAACTGAAATTTTTACTTTCACTACTGGAACGAACGAAGAAAGATTCTCCTCGATTCCTAGTTTGAATAGGTCTTAAGAAAGAATGATTTTCCAGATAGCCTTAATAAGCCTGCTTTAGTGGTAGTCTTGCAAAACGAAAATGATTGTTTGAGTAATAAAAATAGTCTTCAACAAGGTGGATTAATTATTAGGTTTTGAAATAACTTATGGCATTTCTGGCTGAGAAGCGGTGTAAATGAAATCAGTTCCTCTGGCCATCAACTAACATTATTAGTTTGTAGACAAATTCATACGATTTTGGTATATGTGAAATTTTGTAGCATCCGAAAAAAATTCAGTACTTTTTTATGGGACCCTGAGACTATTTGATGTTTGAAAAAATCTGTCCAGTAATCTCTGACAAAAGTGAGTGAGTTCCTTTTTGCCTTCCTCTATAGAAAGGTATTATAATTGCTGGAAAACCCGACTTTTGAACGGAGCCTCGGAGACCCATAGTGTTATATACCATTCGACGGAGATATGATTGTATAAGTGACGTAACCGACAAAACGCGTTGTATTTTTACGCTAAATTTTCTCAGAGATGACTGAACCGATTTTAACAAACTTAGGCTTTGAAAGCTACTGTCGGGCCATTGATCAAGTTCGAAGACCAAATGGGTGTGACTTTTGGTTCTGGAGATATAATGGTATAAGTGACGTAAGAGCACTTCCAGAAATGCTTAGCAGATCATCAGACTCGACCTTCTCCGATTTGGATGAAACTTTGCACATGGCTTCAGTATGGCAAACCATAAGTTTTGAACCGATGGAGAGGTCAATCCGACTCATGACTGATTTTTAAAAAGAGCGTATGTATTTTTGCATTTCACAAAAATTGCCTTTTTTAAATCGTTGTAACTCGGAAACCGTTAATTGTACAATCCGGGAAAACGTCGAGAATTTAGTGCAAATCCGGGGAAAAATTTACTAATCCCAATCTTAGTAACGATTTTCAGCATCATGATTTTCCTGATACAACAAATGAAAAGTTGGAGGAAATTTTGTGTTTGAACTAGAAGTTCAGTACAAGTTTTGAAACATCTTATTGCTCCACACAGGTTCAATGGTTCACAATCCATTGAAAATGGAATTGTTAATTTGTATGCTTCTGCTGGATTTCTATAAATCTCGACAAATATTAGAAAAGGTTTCAAGTGCAAATGACAGTTTCTCTTTGTTTATTTTCTCTTTCAATTGTTACGGCGTATTCCTGTATTTTCCAACATATTTTTAACAGTAGATCGAAAGTTGATAGTTTCAGACGTTATTCTATGCCAAGTGTAAGATAGAAGGATTGCTGATAGGACTGATGTAATAATCGAAAGAAGAGTAAAGATAAAGGAACTGTCATTTGCACTCAGGACCTTCTCTAGTGTTTGTCTTTAAATTTCAGAATAAGTATGCATAATGGTAAAAGTAAGATCAGGTAACATGTTTAATATATTTTTTTCAAATTCTTAAGAGCCGTGTTTTTAGTTGCCAGCCAATGATTTCCCTAATTTCACCAAAATTTGTCTCAGTAATGTCAAATTGTGACAATGCTTGTCTAGTAATCTTGGTATTGATTTCAATAGGATTCACAAAATCGACAAAGCTGTCCACTTTCATTTTATCCATCGTTTGCAAGGAGTATTCGATTTCCTTCTTGGACAGCTGAAATTGGTTTTTCAGAGTTCGTATGATTATCAGCTATGATGAGGATATTGATGTCGACGAAGGAGTAGTCGAAGATAGTCGATGATAGGAGAACACAATTTAGATCATCTCAGTCACTAGAAGCATAGATTATTGTTGTTTTTTCCAAAGTGACAAGCGTACATTTTAAGAATTCTAGAAGGATTTTGTTCTCTCGCCAAAACCCAACTCTGAAAGAATATCGTATACGTTGTTAGCAGTGGCGTCTCGTCCTCGTGTGCAACTCGTGCACTGCACAACTGGTCAAAAAGGGCTCTGTGAGAACTTGTATGCACACATTCAGGAGAGACTTCAGTGGCTTATGCTTATGGTAGTTGAAAACAAATTGCTGTCTCGGTTGCATCGTGGATCATATTCTCAAAAGACTACGGTCACATACGATAACCAGGAGGAACCATTGAAGCTCTGTACTGAAACTCGTTTGTCAAGGACTTGTTATTTTGGTTACTAGAAATATCTCATCAAACATCTCCTAAGTAGTCTAAAAAAAAAAGAAGGACAATAAATCATTTTTATATAGCAAATTAACTATTGTACTTTACTTGAGAGTTTTCGTAATTGTTCTGCTAACTATTCAAATGCCGCTTTGGGTTCGGTTCGAAGCTACTTTTTCACAACGTTCATGTTTAAGTAGCACGCCTGTTATCTTCGTTTTGCATTTTATTGTGCGTGCAAAACACCACCAGAGAAGCTCAGTTTACTCATCTGTTATCGTATCTGCATAGGAAAATTTAAAACCTTAACGATTCTTTAATGGATGATAAATTATTGCAACAATTTTGCAGTTCAACAAAACGAACGAAAAGAAGGGGAAAAAAGAGTAAGTAATACAAGATTGGCTGTCAGCTGACACCCCGGCATTGCATTAGATCGCATCCATCCCATGCCACGTCACGTCACATTATATAACCTGTCACTTCGGTTGAATCTCCGCCTCGAAGCGGCTAACGGATGACGGCGGCTTGCAAGACAGACGTTTATTCAACTCTCGGCACACAGCGCACTGCAACGGAGTAGAAGCATCAATGAATGATGGTTTGCTCGGTAAATAAATCATTCGCAATGATAAATAGCCGCATTTCCGAGTGCGAAAGTTAAAGCTAGAAGATAGAATGAAAGCCGGAAAGGCTTTGAATTGTTGCATTTTTTGCTTGAGAGCTCTCACTTTCTGTTATCGGATTTGTTTCTATGTATATTATCCAATTTTGCAAGTCGATAATCCACGTAATTTTGACATATGCTGCTGCGTGATTTTTTTTTCGAAAGTTATTTTCATGATGCAAGAACACGAAACTAAACCCCAACGGTTACAACAAATGGAACAAAAATGTATTACGAACATCGAAGCAAGCGATGCATCAATCGTTTTCACAGCTGGCGATCCATTCGATGCCGTATAGGTAAATGGCATTATTGTATTTGCACAGCACTGCTGCTTCTGTTGGTTGGTGCTATTCGGCGGCACAAGGCGGTAGTGTTAGGAAGCATTTTATTTACCATCCATTCGATCATTTGCACATGCGTTCCGAAGGGGGGCATCGGCGGCGGCCCGTTTGTTCGCCACCGAGTTGCGCATCGATTAGTGCAATAAGGCACTGCAGGAGGAGGAGGAGGAGGGTGGCCTAATGAATAAATCTCTGTCTGCTGAAAAATGCAGTATGGAAGTGGAAGTCTCCCTGATGGATCGCACAAATGGCCAGTGTTCCCATTATTAGCCGGGAAGTGGGTTAGTTTGAACTGACAGTAGGGGGTCTACTTGGTGAAGTAGGCTGGTTCACAGTTTGACCGTAGGTGCAAATCGATTGCCATTCAAAGTGTACAATCGAACGAATACAATAAATCGAGACAGTCAATTTTCGGAATCATCAGATAATTTCGATACCGGAAGCCACCTGGGGCCTATTCCAAGTGGAGCCTTCAACGGCTATGCCATGCTAGAAGTACGAAGCATCAATTAGCTTTACTGAATATTTAATCAAACAGCAAGACAGCAGCGTGTAGATATTTCTTCGCGCATTTTACACTAATGAAGATTGATAGAAACTGCTGACAGGAGTCATCTTGAATTTCTCGGTCAAGCCTAACGCACTTTTTTGATGGTTGATTTTATTTTTTTTCGGTCCAACAAATGGATTTTAAGGTTGAGAGTTTTGATTCCCTGGTCGGCGATGGACGTCATCAATCATCCCATCTGTACAGCAGTACACGATCTAATTGACTGAATTGCTGGCTGACATGAGACTTCGTCCGAGTATTTGTGGTTATTTTCCATGGACGTCGAAAGTCAATTCACATCCCGGTTTGTGGCTCGTCGATTTAATAATAAGTACTGTTAAATGTGCGTTCTTTTTAAAAAGCGATAAAATATCGATAAAAACTGTGGTAAGTTGAGGACTTTTAATGTGGGACTCTCACGGACTGTTACTTGATTTTATTGGCAGAATCGTACGTAGGGACAGAACGTGTCAGTCAATTAATAAACATCTGTTGAATCTGTTTTGCCATTATTTATTCATCTCCACTAAAACTATGGGCCTAGTTCTGGATCGAAGAACTAAATTAGAGATCTGGGGCTGGCTAAGAATTCAGTTGCAAATTTTTTTGTTCGGAATCTAGATCTAAAATTCAAAATTAGGGAATTATGGAATTCATTTACAGAATCCAAGTTCCGGATTTAACTCTAGAGCTGAATTCTGAACTTGTATTACGAACCTTAAGAGGCGAGTAGGGTCTAACACTTTTGAAAAATCATTTAATATTTTCTTTATATTTTCTTATAGTAAAACATTTCAAGAATATTCTGTGAAATTTCAAAGCCTACTGGAACGAAACACTGCAAGTTAGGAACCTTTATCTATGGCTATCTCATTCTACGAAGAAGCAAGAGCTCGGCGCACAGGCCCAAGATTTCTACTTCGATTGACTTCAAAACTTGACAAAACATTCTTGAAATGTTTCATTATAACGTATTATAAAAGAACATATACAAGGTAGTTACGGTCGCGCGGTTTCTGCTCAGAATTTCGCGCGAATTTAAAGAAACACAATTTTGTGAATTTCAAGTTTCACATCAGTGAATCATTTGTTAACAAAAATATTTAGCTTTATGAAACCCCAAAAAATTGAAGATGGGCGAACGTTTCAGCAATTGGTCGAGTTGGCCGAATTGATGAATTTTCACCTGATAATACCAAAATTTACGAGGAGGTGGCTCTAGTAATTAGTTTCTCCAGTGGACAATACTTAGATTTTATGCTCTCTGTTCTCGAGTTAGGCAAGAAAAGTAACGAAAAGAGAAAGCTAAAACGTTTATCTAGTGCGGGATTGCATCCATGGTGATAAGAAATTGTTATAATAGTTTATTAGTTCCACTATCCAACAACAACTTTTTGCGTTCTGGAATTTTTCTTGAAATATGGAAGAACTCCTATGTGTTTCCAGTTCACAAAAGTATCCAACTACCGTGGAATTGCTGCTTTGTGCACTGCATTGAAGTTGATTAGAATTATAGTTGTGGATTTTATAACATATAGTTGCTCTGACTCAGCATGGATTCATGCCAAAGCGTTCAACTTCCACAAATTTAGTAATTTACACTTCCCTCAGCATACGTCCATTACAAGCACGACTACAAGTAGATTCTATAAACACTGAGGTATCTTTTTTTTCGCGGTGCGTAACTTCGAAAATCCGCGTAAAAAACCTCAAAATCGAAAATTTTTGTTGATGCCAAATGTCTTAGAAATGCATGAAAAGTCGAGATCTGGTGCAATCCAAAAAAAAATTTTTTTTCAACGAAAATTTTCCAAGTGTCAGAGAGTTGACATAAAAAAAAATTGAGATAACGACGTAGTTTCGGAAATTTGCGTGAAAAAACCGCGTAACTTCGGAAATCCGTGTAAAAAAAGACGACGACGCTCGACAAAATCAATCCTTACATAACGATTTCCAAGTTAAGTAGACCTTGATTTAACGGATTATTTTTCAATTGGCTTCGATCATATCTAACTGGTCATGAAATGATAGTGAAAATAGGAGACTATATAACCTAACCGTTTGCTGTTACCTCTGGAGTTCCTCAAGGAAGTCACTTTGGATCGTTTATAATTTTATTGTATCTCAACGATCTAAATTTTTTGATCAAGCGTATGAAACTATCGTACGCCGATTACTTCAAAATATTGCATATAATTAGCTGACTCAGAGTTCCTACAAGAACAGTTGGATAATTTAACTAATGTGTATAACATCAACATAATGGTTTTCAATGTCACCAAATGCTCCGTCATCCCTTCTAGTTTCAAAAAGTCTGAATTCAAGTTCGACTATAATATTTCACAAACTGTTCTCGAACGCGCATCGTCTGGGTGTTCTTCCGGACTCCAAGTTAAGGAGTACATAGAATTTACTATCTCCAAAGCCTCGAAGCAACTAGGATTTATTTTATTTCATTTATTTAAAATTATTAGGATTTTATTTTATAGTTACTAAAAATCCTTTGATGTACATTGCTTGAAGGCTCTGTATTGCGCTTTAGTTCGCCCGACTCTCGAATATGCTGCTGTTATCTGGTCACCTTATTAACAAAACGATATCCAACGCATTGAAGCGATTCAACGGAAACTTTGCCGATTCGCTCTCCGAAGTTTTCCATTAAGATATCCTTTAAACTTACCGAGTTACCATGACCGCTGCAAACTGATTGGTCTCGATTTATTATCTGTCCTTCGCGATATTGTGAGGCTAGTTTTGTGACTAGACGCGAATTGATTGCGAGCTATTGCAATTGTTACAATTAGACATTCGACGTCGTAATATTCGATCCTATTTTTCCTTCGGATTCCCTATGCTACAACTAATTATGGATATAACGAGTCCATTGTTCCGCATGTGCCGCACATTTAACAAATGTTTCAATTCTTTCGGCTTTCATTTATCAGGTAATGTTATCAAGAAATCGTTCCTCATGTTGTTGGCTCATTAGATTTAGTTACTATAGGCCTCTAGCTTTAAGCTATAATTTGGATGATTGTAATCTGTTGATGCAAAAAATGAGGAGGTTTTATGCCTCCTGAAGAGCAAGTTTAACAGAAACTAACTCCAGTGGGCTTTTCCTGCTCCAAATAAAAAAAAAGATGAGGATGAAAATAAAGACATTCAGAGTAAAATCTGACAACAAGAGAAGGCACTGTCTCAGAAAACAAAAGCTAAATAGGAGGCGATAAATAATTGAAACTGAAATTATAAAGATTGAATCAGATCATCGTGATGTGGTCTACCTTAGAATTCTTCTTACAGAGAAGGAAAAGCTTGTCGAGCAAGAAGATCTTGAAACAGAAAAAAAATGTCTTCGATGAAATCTGTTTAACTTCTTTCAAAATCACAAAATTGTGGGCAATTTTATTTTCGCTTTTACACGGGGAATTAATATAAAATCGTTTTTAAGGGGTTTTCCTAAAGTGACGTGTTGTATGCAGACTTATTTATTGTTTTTATAAGTCAAACAGATGCAAATTTTTCAATTATATTTAAGTGATTTTCAAATTCTGCGAATTCGGAAACTAAAACGCGCGAAATCCGGTGGTGTAAACGAGCCAAAATAGTGGTGTAAACGCTTCGCTCGAATATCGCGTGGTTTAGTTTTCGACTTCGCGCGGATTTTGCGCGTTTTGATTTCGAAATTTTTCGTAACAACCCTGCATATATGATTTTTTGAAAATATTAGACCTACGGGCTCCCTTGAGTAATGAATTGTTTCCGTTGATTTTATACACAAAACACTTCAAACGCGTTTTTCACGAAAGCAGGTTTTGAAAGTCCGTGTCCATCACACATTTTCTACATATGATAAACCAGACCCCAACGTTTTCCTTTTCGTTATTTGTTACTTTGGGGAGGTTTAACAGCTACAAAATGACGGATTTTTTCGTGAAAAATCGTAGTTTTCACTTTGAACAACCACAGAACAGAAAAACATTTACTCTAACTTTGCTGCTTTGATTTGTTCACTACTGATTAGTCTGCGCTGAGATACAGTGGACACAGCAAATCATGATTTTTAAGTGGCGTCCTCGCAAATATCTCTTCACCGACTTGTTTCTCAATATTTGTTCACGAAAAAATTACAAAATGTTGTTCGAATGACGATTTTTATCATGCAAAACATTTGAATTTATTTTGTTGAACGATAACTCTGGAAAAAATCGCAAAAACGATTATTTTTTTCATCGTTTAGAATTTTCATCGTTTTGTGAACCTGAAATTAAGTTCAGTGTTTAGGTGTACCAGAATCCAGATTTCCGAATTCCAAAATTCAGTTCTCGAATCCAGATCCAATATTCGGAAGCTGAATGCGATTACTTATAAACTGTTGTTGCTGCTGGTGGCTGACGGCGACTGCTCGCCACGACGTCCGACCTGAGCGTTTGAGGCTTTATACCTCGCCGAAGGACTATTTTGGCAGCTGTTTGTGGAAGGTCCCACAACCAAGACGTCCAGTTTCGTCCAAAAACGCAACAAAAAATGAACAAATTCTTGACTTGAACATCGGGACTGGTATGTCCTTGACTACCTGAAAACCTTTTTCGGGGGTACGAGAGCGTGATGAGTTTTTTTTCTCATTGTTTTCTAAAGTTTGTGAAAACTTAATATTTGAGTTATTCTTGTTTTTCTGACACTATTGGAAATTTAATCAGAAATTGTTGATCATATTTCTGACACCATGGAGAATGAATTATGTTGTTGCGTTTAGCACAATTCGAAATATTCACGATTAAGTTCTACCCATTATTCCACAGGACGAATTCGGAAAAGGACATATTCACGTTAAAAAAAGGAAGGAAAAGGACATATTCACGTAAAAAACGGCTTACAGTAAAATTGCTTTTCTCAACTGTCTCTCTGTGAAATGGCTTTCGATATAATGATTTTCGGCGAAATGACTTCTCCGGCGAAATTTGTCTTTCCAGTGAGATGTTTTATTCTAGGAAATGGTTTTCGGAATTTTCGCCGAAATGGCTTCGGATAGAACGAAGTTCGGCGGAATATCTCTGGACGGAACAGCTATCGGCAAAATGACATTCGAGAAGTTACTCTGATCTACTTCAAACAAGCATTTTTTATTTAAGAGGAGCTCCTTCGGTAAACGGGAGTTTGTCGTCTATAGAAAATTGTTTATTTTGAGATATTTTAATGGGTCCCCAAAACCTTTGCCGAGGTAATGCTCTTTCAGGGCCGGCAAAGTAATTGACAAGAAAGAGCCCCTTCGGGGTCCGCCCCGTTGGGGGCCTTGAGGCGACGCCCCACTTTCCTTATGCTAGATACAGCCCTGCTCCCCTGAAATAATTCTCTCATACGTAAGCATTGACTTCCGGAAAAATTGTTTTCGGTAAAATTACTTCCAACATATTTGCTTTCTGTGAAATGGTTTTCGACATAATTTTATGCTTTTATCGCATAACCAAGTTTTCCTTTTCGACTCGCCAGTGCTTTATTTATTTATTTATTTATTTGGAACAGGAAAAAGTCCAATGGAGCTGAAATATACCAATCTCTCACTCCAGCAGGCATAAAACCTCCTCATCGTTTATATCAACAGATTACAACAATCCAACAGATACATGAATGTACTTAATACTATCAATTAAAACTAACCCTAACTAACTAACTCTATAGTGATTAGATGACACTAAACCCATCGGGTAAACGATGGTGATTTTGCATTAAAACTAGAGAAGTAAAGAAATATGCTTTAAAATGGGAGGTAGAAGGAGGGTGCTTAACAGGTTTTTACTCAAGTAGAGTTTGAGCTTTACATCTGCTCAATGGTTTATATTGAACTGCTAGGTGTCGCAACATTTCAATATAAAATGTTATGTTAGTTGAATACAAAAGGCAAAGAAAATTTAAAAAAAAAATGACTTTCGGTGAAATGAACCTAAACAAAACAAACGGCTTTTGTTGCCAACTCTCTGAAATGGAAGAGACGGCTTTCGGCAAAATTGTTTCCCGGCAGAATTAACTCACGAAAAGGATTTCGACGAAATATAACATTCGGTGAATCAGAACTAATTAGCTCAACTGGCACGTTCCCCATGTTCTTTAGAGATTTGGGCCTTCAGACCCCGGAGCAGAATGTGATAGTCAAACCCTTGCTCGGAGGCTAACACACAGTATTTTTATGTTAAGAACTATCCAAAAACCTAGAGACTAGATCACGTTTCCCATCAAATCTTATAGAACATTTGAGAGTCACACTGTTTTTGAGTGCGGAAAGCAATGCAAAGCCATTTTGTTCTGTTATCATATTCCTTTTGTGGAATTTGACCTTCAGTTTTAACAGATTCTAAGCATAACTTCTTTTTGAATCACATTTTTTGTATAATTATCAGTTTTCGAGCTAAAATTCGGAAATAGTGCACGTAAAAATATTACCATTTGTTTTGCCCAAATGGGGTAATCAATTCGACTTCGTCATTTTTCAATTGTTCGTAGCTTGGAAACTGTTAATTGTGTCAAAAAATGTTAATCATTTGACCCCTCTGAGAAATTACCTCTTAACAAGTTGAATGCTTTTCCAAGACTCCAGAGGTATTTCAGTGTTTAAGTGACTATTTTCCATCAAAAACGTAAAATTTTGATAACGCTTTCAAGTTGATTTATGCTGAAACTTCTTCAATTTTGAAGAGACACCAACCAAGTTTACGTTCAAAGTTGGTCCCAATAACAAGCTAAAAATATAAATGAAAAAAAAAACATGGAAGAAGTGGGTTTTTCGCATTTTATTTTTACGGTTATTTTTTAATTCTTACAAAAGGGTTCAACTTTTTTTGAGTGCTAAATTTTTAGAGTGCATACTTGATTAGAAACAGTTTGCTTTTCGATACTTTTAATGTACATTCATTAGTTTCCGAACGCAAATCAATAAGATCCTTTCCATCGACAACGGCATATTCTAGGAGTAAATTCATTCTAAATAAATTTATTGTTTTTGATCTGTATATTCATTGTTTAGGGTTTATTTGACTAATTTTAGAATAGAAGTCTTTCAAATGCCTTTAAATTTAAGTCTTTCAAATGCCTTTAGTTTAGGATTAAAAAAGCAATATTTCAATTAACATGAAAAATCCTGATCTGAATAACAAAAAAAAAAAATCAAACATTGCAAAAAATTAGATGCACGTTTCTTTTCAAATTTTATTCTATCGGCTGAAATCCTAATTATTGAGAATGCTTTCAACTTTTGTTTTCAGTGTATAATTTTTTCGAGGGGTTCTATGGGTTCAAACCTCTCTTGAAACTTAAAAAATTAATTTTGTTATAAGAATTCTTCTCTAAAATTATGACGAATTTCGCGCTAACTCGATTAGTTGTTCCAAAAAGTCACTTTTGCATACTTTGTTTTTCCAAATTTGATCCAGGTTGTCTTTTAAAAAGGGCTAAACAACGATTTGTTTTAGTCTTTGTTAAGACGTAGAGCCGTCTTGAGCTAGTTTTAATGTGATCAGTATCAAACGGGGAAACAGATTGGAAAATTGACATATGAACGCAATGATGTAATGAAAACCGCGAAAATGTTACCGCAGAGACGGGACTCGAACCCGTAGATAACTCCTAACCGGGGAAACTATCGTTTTCAGTTTTCCATAGCTTTTTCGTAGTATGGAAGAAAATATTTCAATGTTTAATCAAGACAAAAATCGATAAAGAGTCTCAAAGACTATTGAGAGTGAAAGGTCGTTCTGTCAACTATAGCAGCGTCAATGTGACTTACAACTTTCATGTTTAGTTTTCCTTGTATATTTCTGCCATCATTTGAGCTAGAAACTGGAGAAAATACTCCGTTGTTAGCTTTTTTTTCTATCCACAATTCCTCCAACAACGACGGTAATCATAACTCCACAAACATGAAGTGCAAGTGATTAAGTCATTTTACTAATTGAAAATTTCGAGCGAGCATAACTACCCAAAAGAATACAATTTCTGCTAATGGCTAAACAAATGCATTTAAGTGTAAACAGAACACACAATAGTAGGCATTTCCCAACTGTTCACTGAGCGGGATCCGATTCCGCAACGTCTAGCCACCCCTCGGTAAACTGACTCACTCACTCGTTCGCTCGCTCGTCATTGGAAATAGTGGCGCATGAAATGTATATGAACACATTCGCAACAAAACAGAGAAGATGCTGTGCACACACAAAGGAGAGAAGCAACACGGCAAAAAAAAATAACACGCCAACGAAACGAAAAATGGCTCCGATTTTAATCACTTGGCCTGATTTAGTTTACACATATTTGTTTCGCTCGGCACGAAAATTGAAGAGAGCCTACGACGCACTGCACGGAATGTGCTGCTGGAATGCAATGCAAGAAAGCCTTGGACTGGGTTGTCTTCTTCGCACAGCAAGGCCCGAGGGGTGCGAAATGAAGGGGTCCACATGCGAGAAAAACAAAAAAACATTCGGCCTACTAAGGCATCTTCATCACACACACACTCACACATACTAGCATCAAGATACGTTAGCGTTAGCACCCGGTCGGGCATGGAAGTAAAGGCGTCGCCTACTTGCCTGCCTGGGCTGAGCCGAATGAATCACGAGACGCCAAGAAAACACGCCAATTAGCCAGTAAGCAGACAATTGTTTTCCAATTATCTCTGCTTTCCTCCGAACACTCCGACTGGTTGGTACATAATAGCTCAAAATTAAGGGCTGTTGAAATGTGTTGCCGGTTAGGCAGGCAGACGAGAAGTGCTATTAATTCACTGTTTTCGGCTCTGTTAAGCAACCCTTTTATTAGGTAATTCGAAAATTGTATCACAGCTCAAAGCCTGGCGCCCTGGCCAGACTCGCAACATACCATTTTTTCGACACGGTACGACAGCAGCTCAAGTGACCCCCCCTCCCCCCACTCCAGGGCGGGCGGAAGTTGAAAGTGTGATAAGAGTTTAGTGCCGCGAGATAGAAGTACAGGCATGTCCAGTTGGCAACAGTAGAACACTGCAAAGCTCGATGATGGCCGCACTTAGCATACAAAATGAAACGTTCCACTCATCGGATCGTTTGGTCTTGAAATGCTTACCAGAACGAGAAGAAGAAAAAAATCCTATCCCCCTTGAGGAGCTCACGGGAGAATGGTGGTTCTCCATCTGCATACGAAACAAGGCCTAGGCAAGGTCGTTCGAAAGCGCATCATTGCCTCGAAACCTCTCGTAAGGCTGTAGGCTTCGAAGCGAAACGCGCCAACATGTGCAACCATCAAACGTCAGTTGCCCTCATTCATTAAACACAGTAGGCCTCTTTTTCTCTCTCTTTTTCAGTTTATCGGGCAGATGAATGAATCTGGCCAGGTTCCTTTGCTTTGACTGTCTGCTTGCTGCAAATTCCACTACACATTTTTTTATTTCGGCACCGAATGATTGGTTTCACTTTCCAGCTGCGTGGGAAGTGGCCTACTCAGTCGAACTTACTCAACAAGTGGCATTAATGGAGGACGACTATTTAGCGGAAATCACGTTGAAAACTGTTTTTAACTGGCAAATTGTTTGCGATTTCACAATTTTGATTTGGTTTTCATTGAATCTAATTGGTAAACGGGCATGTGTGCGTTTAACTGGTAGACAGTGTACGCATTCGTTGTACCGGCTTATTGAAAATCAACAATTATCAAGTCGTTCATATGCGCTAAATCCAATCAAAAACCAGCAAAATGGCAGATAATCTCGTTCCGAACATCAAATTTGCCATGGTCGTTGGAGTTTACTGTGCTCGGAAGCATAGAAGATTAAATTTTCTTCAGCCGGTTTGAGATTGATTGAAAAAAAAAACTTCAAGGTATTTTAGGTATCGAACCTTGAAGTTTGTGCTGCACTACCGAAAGTAAACTGTTCAACATGAAATGAAAAAAGATGCTACAAGATTCACACCCGGCGTTCGGACTATTCATCTTAATAGTGCTCAGAGTCGGCTCTGAGCGTGTCATAAATTTTGAATAAAATCAAAAGTAGATTGCGTAACTGCGGCTGTTCCACGAGTCGGACAAAGTGTTACTTAACTTGGACGAAATAGCAAACGCCTAACCGGCATAACTGGCGACCATGCCACTTTGGTAGTTTAATACGATCGCGCTACACCTACGAACAATAAAGAAACCGGATTGAGTGGAACAATAACAAACAGAAAGGCAAAAAAAATATAAACTGTTTGCATAATTTTCACTTGCAATTCTATTTCTGGTTTTGTGGACTGGGTACTGTTCGGTGGACCTTTTCTAGCGCGACATCACGCGTCAACAACCGGGTAACGGGTTCGTGTTTGACTATAGGAGTAGGACTTCATCGATAAGCGAAAATCGAAAAGTAGAAAAAAAAACCGAATAAATTCAAATTCATGGAGTGGAAATATATTCGAACAAAAAAAAAAAAAACTAAAAGAGAACAGTTCTTTGCATCAACAATAAATTCTGCATTTTATGTCATGCTAGCTTGGCACGTTAGAGAACGATCTCCGTTTAGTTACTTCAAACCAACTGTCCACTTAGTTTCGTTCTGAAATTACTCACGATGCTAGTATTGTTGAGCAATTCCAACACAAATGACAGATTTATTCTAATTTGGTTCAAATTTTGCATAAGCGTTATTTATTGCCAAACGAAACAATTTGCTTCATCAGTATGCTGTTTTAACTCTAACCTTACATTTGAGAATGAAGAAAGAAGTCAAAAAATTCCTTGAAAATTTTCAATAATATATATCCCAGAAACGATGGGTCCGATCGATTTGGTATCTTCTGCAATGTTTTAGGTAATGTTGTAGCTAGAGTTCAAAATAAACTACTGTAAAAAGAATATGGAGAAATAATATTTTAAAAAGTTAGATAATTTCAACATAATGTACATTTTTGAAAATCATGATTTTTTTTTCAATTTCTCAACAAAATTTTATGAAAGAACGCTAAATTTTCACTTAAAACGATGTTAATCAAAATTTTGCTATATGCTACCGTTCTCGAAAAACAGCTGTTCGAATTTTTTTTTGGGAAACTGTTGTTTTAGTAACGATTTTTAGATGGTTATTTGAGTTTATTAAAAAAACACCTTTTTTGCCCGGAAGAAATTTATTTTAAGTTGTTATGCAATGTTCGAGAGTCGCATTTATTAAAGATTTCTTATTGCTCAATAATATCTTCAATTTGTATACTAGCATTACAATTTAAAAATCATTTAATTTCTATTTTAATCTACAGAAACTGAATGAATGAATGAATAGTGTTTTTGTATTTCTTGAATAGAAATTGCTATTGAATATTGTTCATTAAGATGTTGCTTGGTATTTTTATACTCTATTGTACTTGCATATGAAAAGAAAATTCTTATTAGTTGTTCCCTCTTTCGCTTTTGAGCGCAATCGAAAAAAATATTTCTCTATTTATTTATTTGGGGAGCAAGAAAAAGCCCGATGGACATGAAATATAGAAATCTCTCTCTCTCCAGCAGACATAAAACCTCCTCATCTTTTGTATCAACAGATTACAATGATCCAACAGATACATTTTGGTTTAAAACGAACAATCAAAACTACACTCAAAAAAAATTGAATTTTATGGGTGACTTAATCCCTCATACGATGTAATTCATAAAGACCTAATTTGTCAAATGACGAAAAATCTCATTTGTAATTACTTAATGTTAGATGAGCTTGAATTTTACTGGTTTCGACTGTAACTTGCATTCTGCTAGCAGGTTCGACTGTATGAATTCAAATGCACCTTTTACCAGCCAGACAGATGCATGCTTCTGTGGCTCGGTCGATTAACAGACGTACTTGCGATCTAATGATTCTCGGTTCAAGTCTCGCGGCGGTTGCTATCAGTATTCTTTTTTTTATTTCAATGAATTTTATGTCATGGAGTCTTAGACACAATATTAAATGTTCTTCTACGTAAATTTGCGTGAACTGCGACGCTCCATTTATGTGCATCTAATAAGATGTAAAATCACAGGGATATTTTTAAGTGTGTATGAATGAAAATCGAAGACCTGCGAGAAACTGGTAAATAAACGACACATACTGAGAAACGGTTCCTTATATCCGCAGATAGTTCTAGCACGAAGGATTCGTAAAAATGTATGAGAACGACGATTGCGACGACGGATGTCGAAACTGACCAATCGTAGGAGATTTGGCCAATCAATATGTCTAAGCAGCTTCGTAATCATTTCTACGAATACACAGCGGATCCAGTTCGATAAGTCGGCAACGATCTTTATAACTTGGAAGGTTCATTGGGCCTCTCCATGGTAGATTTCGGAGAGCAAACCTAATGCATTCGCGTTGAACAGCTCCGGTACGATCAATATCAGTTTGATAATGAGCAAACGACAGCGATGATCGGACTAGTGCACAATAAAGAGCTTTCAAGCTGTGTATGTTAAAGAAATGTTTGGTAATCCGGAATATGAAACCTAAGAGTTTCGATTTTGCGAAAGATTGTAGTCATATCTAATAACTGAGTGCCTGTGGAATATGGCGGGACATTTAGAGGCGTTCAGTACCATCTTGTTGGAGTGACACCATTCCAGGAATGTATTCAATTGAGCTTGCAAAAAGTGTGCATCTTCTTTTATTTGATCAGATGGTAAAGTTAAAAGTCACGCGCAAATGATAGTTTAAAACATTTCAGTAAGAAGTGCAGATCATTGAGATAGAGCAAAAATATATACGGTACTAAATGACTTCCTTGAGGTACTTCAGAACTAACTGCAAACGGTGATGTTGTACAGTTTCCTATTTTTAACCGACATCTCACGACCAGTAAGATATAGATGTATCTAATTCAGTAAAGAGCAAAAAAAACCAAGTCTATCAAGTTTAGTAATTGTTGTTTGATAGTTTATTTTATCAAATGCCGCCGAGAAATTAGTATAAATAGCCTCTACCTCTACCTCTAACATATCATAGAATGAATACCAGTTTTTGCATAACAATTTATACACTGTTTAAAATAAATTGCTTCTATGTTACAAGATTCAAAGATCACCCAAAATCGAGACAAAAGTAATTTTTTTTATATTCAAAAGGTGACCTAATCCCAAATACGATGCAACTAAAAAAAATACCTAATTTGTTAAATAACGGAAAATTTCATTTGTGATGACTTAATGAACTGGATTTGAATGAGTTTTACTGGTTCCGTCTGTAATTTGATTTCGGAAAGCAGGTACAACTGTATGAATTTATAGGCACTATTCAACAGCCAAACAGATGTTTGCTGCTGTGGTTCTGTCGATTAACGCACGTATTTTGTGATCCCACGATGTTCGGCTCAAGTCGTCGCAGTCGCTACCAGGTTTTTAGTTTTGAATACATGAATACTTCTTACTATATTATGGGATGCCTCTTCAAATTTTACATACTTCCTGTAATGAATTTTAACCTTCTGTTACAACAGACTTCGCAGCCGATTTAGACTGTACAGAACCATTGCATAGCTGGTACTACGATCTTACTTAACATACAACAACTGGCTTGTTGGACCAACGCCCTATGTATTAAACCGTCAACCCGGGACAATCTTAGTTTAGACTTTAATTCCAGAATGCGGATTCGAAAGTTAGAACTAAAACTCTGGATTGAGTTGAACTTTCAGGAATCCAACTTCAGAATTCTGAAACAAAATTCCAGTTATGAATTCTAGGTATGGGTTCAGGAAAAATTTTTAGATTTGAACTTCGAACCAGAATTTCGAAATTGACTTCTAAACCAGAAGTGTTTGTTGTTGTTGCCATTTATGAACGGCTTTAATCACGTTGGTCGTTCGACACACAGCCCGAATTGAATTTCTGAGTATACTTCCAAAATTCAATTTTAGAATTTAATTCCTAAATTCAGCTTCAGAATTTGTTTCCAGAATCCAGGTTCAAAATTCAGAACCTCCATGCTGGAATTGATTTCGGAAGTTTGCTTTTGAAACTAGATTTTTCAATTCCTTAAGTCAGATTTGGAATTGAAGCTCAGAATTCAGTTCTAAAATTATATCTGGAGCCTGGATTCTGAAAACGAGTTTAGTTTAGGAATTCTAGAACTGAATTCTTTATCTAGATTCCGAACGTGCATTTTGCAACTGAAATCGGAGTCAGTCCAAGGTTCCGAACTTGTTCCTTAAATTCAGGTCCCGCTCCTGAATGTCCGAAATTCAGGTTCTGGTGTAGATAAATAAATGGTCGCAAAAAGTGCTCAGCAGTGCTAGACATCGGATTAATTTAACAATTCGGTTTTCTTAGGATTATTTAAATATTCCCAAAGAACTATGCGAAGTTTTCCTGGACTGAGTACACAAAATTCACAAAGAAAATATCTAAAATATTGTTTGTAGTATTGTTTTACTCCTATTTGCTTAGTTTTACTTGCGTGGTAGAATATGTTTGTCTTCAATAAGTCATACTAAACTAAAAAAAAAGTCTAAAGTCTTGGCATTACATTCCTTTTGTGGAATTTGACCTTTCTGTTTAAACATACTTCGCAGCCGATTCTTAGCGTACAGAATCATTGCATGGCTAGTACTATGAATCCTACTGACACTACGAACCCTTCCAGGCCGAGGCTCGAACATACGACAACTGGCTTGTAAGACCAGCGTCCTATGCATTGAACCGCCAACCCGGGGCATACTGAACTAAGATGCACTGAACGCAGATGCACAATTCTGGAAGCGAAACAGTAAGAGTAAAAACAAAATTCACTCAATCAACAACTAATTCAAACGATTAAGGATATTCGGAAGCATGGAATAAGCATCTCTCCGACATTACCCATCCGCCCGTTTTTATTTTATTGAATTTCATGCCGTGATATTATCAAATCACACAATGCTCTTGTACTTAAATTTGGGCGAATTACGACGCTCCATTTATGTTCATCACATAAGATGTAAAATCGCAAGGTTTTATCGAAGTGTGTATGTGTGTATGTAACGCAAATGTACACTCGATTTGCTCGGAGATCGTTGGACCGGATTTGGTAAACTTTCGTTCAAATTGAAGTTGTCGTAGTCTCATATTTTGCAATTGAATTTTGCTCAAGTCCGAATTTCGGTTCAGAGGTTATGGGGTAATGTACAAGAAAATGGAACGATCTCATAGAACGCTTACCATATAAATTTAGCTATACATGAAAGTTCATATAAAGACTGTCCCAGAAAGTATGGACGCACTTTGATTTCGCTGTAAATAATTCACAAGTGTTAGATATTGAAATTTTATTCGATATACTGATAATATTAGACTACAACAATAGAATATTATTCTCAACATTTGCTACTTAGCCATTGTAGACTAGCTGGCGCACCTTCTTGCGAACGTTCCTCATCTTGGCGACAAGTTTTGTCACTATCTTTTTCGAACTGTTGAATGATTTCGGCTGCCGAGACATGTTTCCTAAGATGTGCCTTCGTTAATGCCCAAAATTTCTCAATTGGTCGAAGTTGTGGGCAATTTGGTGGATTCATGTCTTTTGGGACGAAAGTGACATTTTTGGTAGTATACCATTCTACCGTTGATTTCGAGTAGTGGCAAGAAGCAAGATCTGGCCAGAAGACAACAGGATCCTTGTGGCTTCGAATCATGGGTAGAAGTCGTTTTTGTAAACATTCCTAGATGTATATTTCGCTGTTCATTGAAGCAGTGGTGATGAAGGGTTTCGAAATCTTACCGCAGCTACAAATTGCTTGCCAGACCATAGCTTTCTTACCAAATTTATCGATTTCAATCGATGTCTCGGACTGGTTTAACACTTGCCCTTCTCGCACCGTGTAATATTGTGGTCCCGGCAAGGATTTGTAATCGAGTTTCACGTAGGTTTCGTCGTCCATGATTATGCAGTTCAAATTTCCACCAAGAATTGTATTGTACAGCTTTCGAACCCTCGGCCTGATCGATGCTTCTTGTTTCGGACTACGTTTTGGTTGTTTCTGCTTCTTATAGGTTCTAAGATTCAAATGTTCTTTAGCACGAAGAAAATTTGCCTTCGAAGTGCCCACTTTTTTGGCCACATCCCGAACTGAAACCTCCGTCTTTTGCTCGAACGCTTTCAGTATACGTTTATCCAACTGAGGGTCAGCAGGACCTTTTTTTCGACCCGTTTTCGGTTTATCCTCAAAGGTGTTATCCTCACCGAACTTCCTGATTGCATTTTGCACGGCTTTTTCAATTACTGTCTCCATTTTTGCTATCTTTCTCCGTGACAGTTCGCGTTCTGTGCACCATTTGTACACAATTTTTCGACGTTGTTCTGCTGAAAGTCCACGCATTTTGAATAAACGAATAAACAACTGCACAAGTGGTTAGAGAAGAGTGTAAACAACAGGACGCAGCCATAAAAATTGACAGATTCTAAACCATTGCGAAATTGTAGTGGTTTTTGGTTGCGTCCATACTTTCTGGGACAGTCTTTGGTCACATACTCGACATTTGAATTTTTCCCAGACCTCATTCCCGGTTTCAGGGTATGGGGGTAAAATGTGCTTTGAAATTAAATTAGATTCGAATAAGAGGACTAGTAGTCTCATGACCTGCTATCCGGATCGGAGTACCGTTTCCGATGAAACGGGCTAGAATGTGAAAAAAATGAAAATAATTAAATTCTTATAGCCCCATAGCCGGCCAATCAATTTCATTCTTATTCGATTGTTGATTTCGGGACTACTGAACCTATGTTCGAAACCTTAAATTAAGGATACCATAGTTCTACAGCTTGCAGTCAAATTTCATCCGGATCCGACTTCTGGTTTCGGAATAACGTGTGCGTAAAAAGTGCATTTTCTCAAAAAAAAAACCTGGAACGATTATCGCACTTTATATGAAGGATGATTTTTTTACTGGTATCTTTTTGGCAACACTGTTTTTGACAGATCACGCTTGAATCGTGCCTTGTGTCATTGTTAAACTTGTTCAGTTTGGTTTATAATTTAATCATGAATCGTCGTTTTGTCTATAATTTTATCATTCCTGATTGATCCTTCTATCGAATCAAATAAAAATTTCATCAATTTCTCAAATTTTTGATGTTTAAAAAAAAACAGCTTTTATGATCTAAATTATGAAAAAAAACATTATTTTTGCGAATATAAAGAATAAATTCAAGCGTTTGTCATAATACAAACCATCATTTTTTAATTTTTTCGTGGAAAAATATTGAGAAATAAGTCGGTGAAGAGGTATTTTTGAGGACGCTTCTTAAAAATTATGATTTACGGTGTCCATTAGATTTTTTAATTTTTTTTTATTTTTGGTGGCTCCTTAAAGTAACAAACAACGAAAAGGAAAACGTTGGGGTCTGGTATTTTTAATGTAGAAAGTGTGCGTGCTAAATGTGAAAAAAATTGAGACAGTAGTTTTTGAATGACGATGGACACGGACTTTCAAAACCTGCTTTTAAAAAAAAAACGCTTTCAAAGTTTTTTGTCTATAAAATCGAAGGAAACAATTTATTACTCTAGGGAGTCCGTAGGGTCTACCATTTTCAAAAAATCATATTTTTTTCCTTTATATTTTGTTATAATGAAACATGAAACAAAACATTCTTATTTGGTCAAGTTTTTGAGTCAATCGAAGCAGAAGTGTTGGACCTGTGTGCGGAGCTCTTACTTTTTCGCAGTATGAGATAAGTAAAGATAAAGGCCCATAACTTGCTGAGTTATGTTCCGATAGGCTAGAAAATTTGACAGAATATTCTTGAAATGTTTTACTATAAGAAAATACAAAGAAAAACATAAATGATTTTTCAGAAGTGTTAGACCCTACCCGCCCCTTAATTTTTTTTTGCCAACTAAGATTCAAGTCTTGCGATATCGTAGTAGGCTATTGAAATTTTTACCAGATCCGACTTCAGGTTCCGGAACTATAGGGAGAGTGTTAAAACTGAATCCGTCTTATAAAGGGACGATGTTAAGACCGTACAAACTCTTCTAAACTGTGCTGAAAACTCCAGTCAGTTGAAGGCCAAACAAATTGCTTTGCCGATCCCTGGATTTTGATTCCAGAAGTAACGGAAATGATCTGGAAAAGCTCTAAAAAATAGACCTCAAAAAAGGTCTATAAAATGGAACTCATTTCGATTGATCCGGGATAGTTAAACCGATTTTAACTAACTGGAGAGCTCAAATGAAAGGTCTTATGGCCTCGTAGGTTGTTACGAAATTTTATCCGGATCTAACCTCTGGCTCTGGAGTTAAAAGAGGAACATTGTTAGAATATTTAAGCCCTTATTTGCAGTGCCGAAGTAATATACTGATGGCTGATGGTCATACAGATTTTCATAATATTCCTTATTAGTGATTTGTTTGCTTATTTGGTTTTTGATGTGGAACACATCTTTGTTTTCTATATAGAGGTGCAAATTAGAAGCTCAAGGAAAAATACACGTAGAAATGTGGTCAAGTTTCAAACACGTACAGCTCAGCCAATTTTGTATCAATTATTAATATTATTTTACCATTTGATTGGAAATATTTCAACGTTTCGATTTGAATGTATCAAGACACGTATTTTCAATTAAGTATTATTGAAGTTATGATTAATAGCTATCAGTGTCATAATTTGTCTGCTAAAAACCTCCGCAAACCGGATTTCCCTGCCATAGATGACGGTTTTGAAGGAGTAAGCGATATATCAATGAGAAAGCATCGCTCTGATTGGTCAATCGATGCACGCGAATCTATAAATATAAGCGAAATTATAGCTAACGTTTCAGTCCTACGCGTAGCATGCTAGAGGTAGGTTGTTGCTAGACAGCAAGACAAAAAGTGACATAAAACGATTTGAAGCTTCAATTGGTTTGCTTTGATCTTGTGACATGCGAGTTTGGATGGAATGCTTTGTTATGTCGCTTAAGATTAATTTCTAATTTAAATAAGATAAACTCAATTTATTTTCGGAATCGGAGAATGATAGTAATGGTAGAGAACTGAACGCTATAAAAATAACTACATGCATGCTAAACTTGACTACAAGCTTGGCGAAAAGAAGCTTAAATATCGAAATCCGTTACGCTAGTATACACGTAGGTATAATTGCATATATTTGGGCTATTAATGTAATTTCGGTAATTTCGTCGGATACAAGACAAACACGAATAAAGGCAAACAGAGTCCAAGTTCGCTTGTCGATGTTGGTTCTTAATACATTGAGGTATTTTGTTGCGCGGGAGATAGGCACCGCGTAACTTTGGGAATGCGCATATAAAACAGCGTAGCTTCGGAAATCCTCGTAAAAAAGAAGCATAATAAACTTGTTCCACATCAATAGCTCGAACAACCCCATGGGGCTGATCCTTGTAGTTTTTGAAGCAGGGAACAGCCAGGTGGAGTTAGTTTCTGTTAAATTTGCTCTCCAACAGGCATAAAACCTCCTCTTCTTCTGCATCAACAGATTACAATCATCCAAATGACACATTTCACTTTAACTTAAACTAACTAAAACTAATTAGATAATAACCTTAGGAACAATTTCTTGACAACGTTTCGTGATAGATTAAAGTCAAGTGAATTGGAACAGTGGTTGAATATTCGGCACATGCTGGCAAAAGGCTCGTTATACCCATAATTAGTTCTAGCATAAAGGATCTTGAGATAAGAATAGTTTCGAAGATTACGGCGATGGATGTCTATTTGTAAATGCTGTAAGAGCTCGGAGCAGTCTGTTCTTGATTGGAGGAGATCTGCCACAAAAGTAGCTTTGCTGACATCGCGACGGACAGGTCTTATGAATGAAGGAAGGAAGGAAGCCAAGGAAGCCGACGCAAAGCAAATCGAACAAATTTTCGTTGAATTTCTTCAATGCTTTGGATATCGTTTTGGTAGTACGGTGACCTGACAACCGAGCATTTTGAGATTATGAGAAAGGCATCATTACACTACCAGGAGGATGAAAACAGTCTTATGGGTCTCATTCTGGCCAAGGCTGAGGATTTCCAGGATAAACACATTCCGTACCAGACTAGCTAGGCTACGTTGCCCAAATGATCACACTAGCAACGCTGGTGGCAACGGAGGCAATCTTCAAAATGATAGGTTCCCTTCAGCATTTTCGGGTTCGGGTATTAAACAGGCCGAACTCGGGTTTAAAATGTTGTATATAGAGAATCGGGTTCAACTACAGGAGAAACGATCTAGAAACGAGTTCAAGTGTATGAAAAAATATTTTCGGGTCGGGTACGAGAAAAATTTTTATCCATCTTTAGTACCAGTAACAGTGGATGCTTTGAGGGGTTTCTCATGTAGTTTGCAAGCAAAATCCTATCCAAAATTTTAAATCAAAGATGGTAATTTGTTTCTCATCAAAACATTTGTTTTGCGTTAACGGCCAACGTTTCGAAAGTTAGGGCAAACGACTACAACATAAATTAGTCGCACCCGCATTCAAATACCTATCTAAAATGGCCATCTCGTAGAACAAACTTGCAAAAAAGCCTGCTATTAATTTAAAACAGCTGTCTTGGAATATTTGGAATACATAAAGATGGTGAACGACCGCAACTTGGTTAAAGCCGGGCAAGGATGGCTTTTATCGTATCAAAGAATGGTCACTGGCAACTCTTCAACGATTGAATCAGTGGCATCAAAGAGAGACGGATATCATCGCAACAACAAAAACCTGGCATGGCTTATTTAACATAGAATCGACACCAGTGCGAGAGCAAATTTTTCCCGATGACATTTGTGAGAATCAAAGGTTAGCACGCTGCTGTGGGGATCCTCTCTGAAGCAACAAACGGTCGCTTATTCTCGTTTCGCGATCCGCTTCTATACAGGCAGTTGATAATTGCGATAGAATCATTTTACTATTACCGCTTATTCTAACTATGTGCATATAACCTTTGTACAAGTTGTGTCTATGAAAATGTCTGTGAATGCTCCACACAAGGGTTTTGAAATATTGCAACCTAGTATGAGAATAATCAAGTTGAATCATCGATTCGATTTTCTGCGATAATTGTCAACTTGCGATTCTCTCTTGGGAAATTCCACACAGCAACGATCATTATCAGACTGTAAATTTTTTTTCAAGGGCGTGAAATACTCAGAGTATGAAGTGGAGCGAAGAAATGTAGCAAAATTCTCTCGCAATTCATGCATTGAGCGACTCGAGTTCTTGTAGCATCTTGAAAATGTTGTATACAATATAGATAGCAATATAGCAGCTTCTGTTAAATTTTCGGCAATCACCAACACTGAAGCCGGGTATAAATAAACGAAATAAAAAAAAGCATAAAGAAAAGTCTCCGTTACATGTTTCAGTAAAATATTCATCAAACGATTGAAATAGATGAACTACATTGAGAAAATTAAACCTGCGAAAAAGTATCTCTCAAAAGTCGAATAAGAACAGACAAAGTTTTCTCACTTCGTGAAACTGCCTTACTATTGAGTTACTTCGGAGCTTTGACGAAACCACATCTCAGAATGTCACTTTCGGATTACAAGTAATATTCACAACCATTCACAATCGTTCTATTTCTGGCTAATATCGTTAGCCGTGTAGTTTCCAAGCTGTTCTGAACTTATAATCATTTCACTTTATTAATGTTTAACTTCCAACAATTTTGACATGTATGAAGAGCAATATTTCATGAACTTCCGCTGGATCAGACAATTTGGTTTAAGAAAAAAGAAAAAAAAATTTACTTTGATTGCTCTGCACTTCAAAAGGAGGGGGGGGGGTACGAAAAGCACTCAGCAGACTCCACCGACAAAAGTCGTAACACGCTTCAACACCCGTGTGTGCAACAGTTCTCTGCGTCTTTCGTTTTTGTATTTTTTTTTTGCGCTGCTGTTTTGTTTTGTGTTCCGTAGATTTGGTGCAGTAATAAAATGCAATTTCCATCCAACTTTTCCGCTGCCGAGCAATAGTTTTATCCATCTTGGCAGCACAAGATAGAGATGGGCAATTCGCTCCTGAGCTGTTCCAGTGAATCGAATCATTGAAGTGAGCTGACAGCTCACAGCTCTTTTCAAAAGAACCGCAGCTCACCAGCTCACTCATTTGCTACCCAGTTCACTGCACTATGACGAAGGGAACACGCTACGAGCTGATCGGATCTTCGGCTCTTTAAGAGATTCAATTTAGTCGACATCAATTAAAGATAAGTTAATTCGCATTGCATTCATTGCATCATTGCAAATCAATGATTCAATTTCGATCATGCATATGAAAGAAAACCGGTGCATAAGAAAAACGGCGCACAAAATGAACCTTAAGTTTAAACTAAAAGAGCTGATGAGCTGATACATCGAATCGATTCACTTTGGTGAGCTGATCGGTTCGGAGCTGTTCACCAAAATGAGCTGTTTTGCACACCTCTAGCACAAGAGGCAGCCAGCCAGTGTTCAAACAACCAGCACACACTCGCTATCCCGGCGGTTTTAAGTGGATGCAACTTGAAAGTAGTCGTAGTAGTAGTAGCAGGCAGCCGCTTCCTTTCTTCTTGTCCCGCTCTTGTCAAAACAGTGGCCAGCAAATTTTCCGCTTCAGTTACCAAACCGGCCATCGCATCGCCGTCAGATTGCTCTCCTTCGAGAAACCGTGCACGGAAAAAGTTGGCAACCAGGGAAGGATTACTGTCATTGAAATTCAATTGGAACCGAGGAGGCCATGACATTTGGAAGAGTTTTGCAATGGGATGATGGGAAGTCAGTTGATTACGGTGAGACTTTTGCTAGTTAGTTTAAGATGTTTAAAATCCAATAATCCAAACTTTCTGAGTGAACAACCCCGCAGCGGAATGCGCATCGATTGTTGCCAAAAGCGGTGCACTCCGGCTATTGTTTCCGATTTCAGCCGCCACGATTTTCGGTAGGTCTTGGTGGTTAAATAATAATTAAGTAATGTTTTGCCTTTTGCTGGTTGGCTGCCGATCAACGAAGGCACCTCGGCCACCAGGCTAAGGCACTTTTCTGTGTATTCTGTGCTCTAACCCGGGGTCCTCTGCTTTCGCTTGTTGCTTGTTGAAGTTGCTCTTTCTTTTTTTCTGGTGTTCGGGGTCCACCCCGACTCAATCACGTCCGAATCGATTGCCCCGGCTTTTGGCCACTTTTGATTCGGTCCGCCGCATTTGCTCGGAATATTGTTCTCCGTGGCTTGGGTTGTTGTTTTTATTTCTCTGCATAATGTCTTATAATAACAGAGGGAAGCAGGTCTTCAACGTGAAGATACTTATTAGGTAAACCATGCTCGAAAGAGTCCGGGACCGGCATTGCATGGAGTGCCCAAAATGGAGCTCCAAGTTCGACGGGCCGCATAAATAGTTTAATAATAATACAACAGACCTAGGAAGCACTAAAATCTGGTGCGGAAGCGCTAAACAATTAATTAGATAGAGTTTGCAGTGGAACGAAAGGAAACGGTTCCCTGAAAAGGTCAATAAGCTTCGAGAACGCCGAGAATGAAACTTATATCGCGAAGGAGGCACCCGCTAAGAACAACTCGCCATAAATTATTGATCAAATTTTGATCCACCGACGCCGTTTGAAACAATTATCTGTTGCTTTCCGCTTTTTTTTTGCGTAGCATAGAAATCGTTTGCTACGCCAGACTAGCCAACATTTGAAGCAACAAATCAAAACCAATTACCTTGGGTAGGGGGAGGTACTTTTTCCACTTGAAGTGACTTCTAAATGTCAAGAATGACAGCCTCGGGAAGACAGGCGAGAGTAATTGAGGAAGCAGTGCTACAAGGGCGGAGGAAAGGGTTTAGATTTCCTCTATTGGTTGTGACGTTTGGTGATGGCGATGGGTTTATATTTAAACTACTTCTCGATTCAAATAGTCAGGTTTTAGGCCGAATTCGGAGAAATGTTCTGTTTCTGATTTATTCTATTCGCAGAAAAATACCACGGAAGCTCATCGAATGCTCTCCAATACGTAAGGCGGGGTTGCACTTAGGTGAAGAACGTGCCGCGAGCGGTATGAACGCTTCTAGAAGCGAAATTTTGACATATGTTAATGGTGAAAAAAGGAAGGTTCTAGAATGTATTGAATTAGAAGCATTACGGGATGAGCGATCACAGGAAGGAGTAACTTTACACACACTATATGTTTTACATGGATGAAGAAACCAATTCGACTCAAGACTGCAATTTATTCAAACAATTTTACTCGGAAACTATAAATTGAACAAAAATTGTATTCAAGACCATGCATTTGAATCTAAGTTTGTTAAAATCGGTTACGCCATCTCCGAGAAAAGTTAGTAAACATATTTTCTTTTTTGCACATTTTACCTCATAACTCCGGAACCAGAAGTCAGATCCAGATAAAAATCAGGAATTTTGTATGGGACTATAAATCTATGTTTGTGATGATCGGTTCAGCCATCTCCGAGAAAAGTTAGTGCAAAAAAAAACGTTACACATCGACATTTTGCGTACTCGACGAACTGAGGCGAACTCGTCCCTTCCTTGAATGCTTTTTCAGCAATTAACCGAAAATCTAAAATTTATAAAATCGTCTGTTTAATATTTCTTCAGTTTTATTTTGAACCTTAACTTGAAGTCAATGTTAATTTGAATATTGTCAATTGAAAAATAAAGACGTTACTGCTAAAACAATGTATGAACATTTACGAAATTTGGTAAAAAAAATAGTGATTTAAGCACTAGAATATGATTCTACAGATTAAAAGATATCAACTTTCCTCCTAGTAGAGATAATTTGGATTCTGGAGCTAGATTTTGAATTCTAGATTCGGTTCCTTTATTGAGGTTCAGAATTACAGTTTTAAAATTCAAATCTAGAACTAAATTTGGAATTCTGAAAATGAATTCAGTTCCTAAATACTACAACTAAAATTTACAATCTGATTTCTTGATCTGAATTCCGAACCAGAATTTTGCAACTGAATTCCGTGCCTGTCCCAGATTTCGAATTAAGTTCTTAAATCCAGTTGTAAATTTAGGTCCTGGTCCAGAATTTTAGTTCTGCTGTATAAATAAATGATAGAATAAAAGACTCGACTCGATAAACTCCCGAAATCGGTTCTGTTTAGAACCATTAAAATATTGAGAGTACTTATTTGAACTGCCATTGAATTCCTTTAATATTACACACTATACGAAGTATAAGACACGTAATAAAACAGATACGTATTTTGGATGTTAGTTACATCCTTCTTCAGTGATAATGTTATTTTATTTTATATTCTTTTAATAGTTCCAGTTACAATAAGTGATAAAATTATAGATTAATTATCTATATTTGGAAGGGTGGAAGAAACATGTTAGCTTTATTCGTACTTGCGTGCTCCAGTTATGTGCGTGACATTAGTCACCCGCTATTTTAAATTTTGTTTTAGTTATCTAATTATTGCAAAAGTATTCAATTTTTTTCACAATGTTTGTTTTTTTTTTGTGTGAGTGTCGTAACGATTTCCTATAACTTAGTCTTGGATACAATTTTTGAACAATTCACGAGTTAGAACGATTTGAAGAAAGTGCATGCAAAAATACATCCGCCCTTTTTGCCTTTCTCATATAGAAAGGTTATGCAATCACTGTGAAAACCGACTTTTGAACCGAGGCCCGGAGGGCCGAGTGTCATATACCATTCGACTCAGTTCGTCGAGTACGCAAAATGTCTGTGTGTGTGTATGTGTGTGTGTGTGTATGTAACGTTTTTTTGCACTAACTTTTCTCGGAGATGGCTGAACCGATTTTCACAAACTTAGATTCAAATGAAAGGTCTTGTAGTCCCATACAAAATTCCTGAATATTGTTTGGATCCGACTTCCGGTTCCGGAGTTATGGGGTAAAATGTGCAAAAAAATGAAAATATGTTTTCTAGCTTTTCTCATAGATGGCGCGACCGATTTTCATAAACTTAGGTTCAAATGAAAGGTCCTGTGGTCCCATACGTGATTCCTGAATTTCATCTGGATCCGACTTCCGGATCCGGAAATATAGGGTAAAGTGTGTTAAAAATTGTATACCATCACTGAAAAGGACGAAAAACCGTAAAAAGTTTTCTAAATCGACCTCAAATCTTCTCCAATTGACAGTTTTTTTATCAGCAGACGGTCAAACAAACCGATTTCGGTTATTGTTTTTAGGAATCGAAGAAAATTATTTGGAAGAATACCACAGTATTATATATGATAGTATGATTGATATGAGAAAGGCATCATTACACCACTAGGTGGATTAAAACAGGTTTTTGAAATCAGTTTGAAGTCTTCATTGGTACAAGGAATGAAAAGTCCCGGGCCTTTCACAGAGAAGACATGAGTAGTTTCGAACCGTGTATATTTTTGTTGAGAACAAGCCTCTGGATGGCCCAATAACAAATTTCATGACAATCTATCCCGTAGTGTTTGAATAACAGCTGATCGTGTCAGACGAGTTCTAACACATGGATCAATGAGTCCCGAGACTAACAATGAAAACAACATTTTTTTTTGCAAATTTTTTTTTTATTCATCAACATAATCACCTTTTAGGGTGATACAATGGTTCCAACGTTTTTCCAATTTTTCAATACCATGTTTATAAAAAAATTTATCTTTAGTTTCAGCTTCAAAATAAGCTTCAGTTTCAGCGATGACCTCCTCATTTGAGCCAAATCTTTTTCCCTGGAGCATTTTTTAGGATCAGCAAAAAGCCAGTAGTCACTGGGGGCTAAATCTGGCGAGTATGGAGCCCAATTCGTTCAATTTCGCCATTGTTTTCATCGACTTGTGGCAGGGTGCATTGCAGCAATCGCGGCACCCACTTGGAAAAAACCTTTTTCATGCTAAATTTTTCATGAAGGATAGTAAATACACTTCCATATGATATCTGTGTCATCTCAGCAATCTCACGGAGCTTCACTTTACGATCTTTCATTATAATTTTTGTCACTTCACTCACATTTTCCGGTGTAACGGCTTCCACAGGTCTACCCGAGCGTTCCGCGTCATTTGTGTCGGTACGACCACGTTTAAACTCGGCGAACCACCGACAAATCGTTGCTTTTGATGGACAAGAGTCCGGATAACATTTTTCAATCCATTGTTTCGCTTGCACGGTGTTTTTACCCATTAAAAAACAATGTTCTATCAAAACAGGAAACTCGGTTTTTTTTTCCATTTTTTAAACAAACTACAAAACGACTTTACTCCACCCTCGATAACTTAGCTGTTTCTGGTCGGATCGACTTAAAATTTTGACTCGTTTCAAGCAAAGGTTAGTAATCTAGAAAGACGTGGTTACTGATTTACTACGAGCGCCATCTCTGCTTTAGTCTCGGGACTTATTGATCCATGTGTTAGTTATCATTAAGCTATGGAAAAGCGGAGTTTCAGCATTCAGGAGCATTCAGCATAAAAGCAGCGGTGTAATTGAATGTTTTTCGGTGCGGATCGGGTCACCATCCCCCGTATTCTCCGGACCTGGCCCCCAGCGACTATTATGTATTTTCAACCCTGAAAAGGTTTCTCCAGGGAATGAAATTTTCGTCGAATGCTGAGGTCATTGCTGAAATGGAAGCCTATTTTGAAGACCTTGACAATGCTTTTTTTTTCAAAGAGCATCAAATCGAATTTTCACGGTAAAAATTCGACTTTTTCTTTCTTAGAGTCGGGATCATCGTTTCATTCCTGAAGCAGCTTTCAATTAACAAACGCTCAATATTTCTTGAGCTTAGGGGGAATGGAGATACTTTGCGTAGAAAAGTTACGATATCGACTTTGGTGATAACTAGCCAAATCTGGCCAAAACTTCACAGAGCCTGTGTGTGCATCAATGAATGGCAGACTTCGTTGCTACAAATACACTCTTCTACTGTGAGATTTGTGTTCATAGACTCATTTGAGAGGAAAACGACGGATGGGTAATATCGGAGACGAAACTGGGTGGCGTGAATGTGAAAAAAGTTGACACGTTCCCCTCCCAGTTCGTTTGATGTTTAACAATATTGAATAGGCTCTATCAGAATGGGATCCTTCCGACACTGACACTGACAATAATGACCTAAGATTAGTTATTAGTTAGAATTGTTCGTTTGACTAATTGCACATAGATTGAATTAATTCAGTACTGATTGAAACTGCCATAACGAGGCTGATTAAATGTTCGCATCGTCAAGCTTTCAAATCCAAAGAGGCGTAGCTAATCTAATATTCAAATGATTATTGATTCAGGATTTTGCTGTAACTTTTGTTTTAATTTTCATGGTTTTGGTTACTGTAAGAAATATCGAAAACCAGATCTAAAGGATCAATTTATCGGTTCTGAAAAGAGCCGAATAAAACTATTTTCCGTTGTGAAGAAATGTCGAGTGATTTTTCTTCTAGAACTCGTCGTGTGCACTGAATCCGATTGAAAATTGTCGCTGGTTATCGAACAAAGTACATAGACGAGTTTCACATTCATGCATAAAAGCAACGGTGAAATTTGCGGAACGGATTGGTCCATCCTCTCCCGTATTCTCTCGACCTGGCCCCCAGCGACTGTTATCTATTTCCAAATCTGAAAAGGTTTCTTCAGGGAAATAAATTTTCGTCGAATGCTGAGCTCACTGCAGAAACGAAAGCCTAAGGAGTTTATCGATAAGCAGTAAGCAACATTCAAACAGTTATTACTCTGAAATGGCTTAATTTTTTGTAGCGTGTTTTGCGGTGACATGTTTGTTTACATGTAAAAAACAGCTGCGCAATCGATTGGTTTCGGTACGGTTTATCGTTTCAATGATGAGTCGAATTGATCCGGAAACGCGAAAGAAAATTCTGCACACTTGGTGCTCAGAAAGTGGTGTCAAAACGGGTGAAAGTGCACCACACCAGTGTCAAAAATATTATCGAGAAGTTCGGTAAGATCCTTTCCATGAAGGATTTGCCCCGATCCGGTAGGAAAACGGGTCCCAGCCAGCCCGGCCGAGACATAAAAGTGGTTGAGTACATCAGGAAAAACACATCGGCGTCGACGCGGGATTTGGCCAAGCAGTTCAATACCAGCATCGGGATGATTTAACGGATCAAAGGTCGGAACTCCCTGAAAACGTACAAGAAACAGAAGGTGCCAAAAAAGTCCCTGGTACAGCAAGTTCCTGCCAAAACAAGAGCGCGAAAACTGTATAACCGGATTCTACAGATTAAAGACGGATGCATCCTGATCGACGACGAAACACCACGGTGGCGATGGAAAAGTTTGGGCAGAAGGGCAGTCTGGCAAGCAATTTGTACCTGTGGTTTGCGGTCGTCGATTTTCTTCACGAAGGGCACAATTAACGCCAAGGTGTACGAGGAAGAATGTTTGAAGAAGAGAATGCTGCCACTGTACAGAAAGCATAAGGCTCCTCCTCTCTTCTGGCCGGATTTGGCTTCAGCCCACTACGCCAACTCCGTTCTACAGTGGTTGTCAAAAAATAATGTACAATTCGTGGAAAAGGACATCAACCCACCGAACTGCCCGGATCTTCGGCCAATTGAAAGGTATTGGGCAATTGTCAAGCGGCACTTTCGGAAGGAAGGTACAGTGTCCCAAAACATGCAGGAGTTCAAAAAAAAAAAACTGGGCAGCTGCCACCAGGAAAGTCACAAAAGTAATCGTGCAGAATTTAATGAAGAATGTCAAGTCCAAAGTTCGAGCGTTTCACAGAAACTAGGATTTTCTTCAATATAATCAGTGAAATGCATAAAAATGTAATTTTTCTACAATATATCGAAAACTGATGTCAAAATATGTTTTTTTTTCGCTTTTTTATTTAATAATCAATGTTGCTAACTACTTTTCGATACACTCCTTAGTTCCGAATTCAGTTCCAAAATTCAGTTTCAAAACACAGACGCAGTGATCAGTTCAACTATCCAGATCCAGATTTCAGTTCTAGAGTTCAGATTCAGAATTCAAAACTCACCATTCAGAATTCAGTATTATAATTGAGTTGCAGAATTCCGTTCCGGAACTCAGTTCCAGAATTCCAGGTCCGGAATTCAGATTCTTTAACATCAATGATACTGAACGTCTACGGTTATCTTGCTGACACTACCCATCCGCTTTTTGACCACGACAAATGCTTATGAAAAAATTGAACCAAATCAAAATATACGAAAAAAAATCGACCTTCGAACTAAAATGGAATAATTCTTGTCCGAAGTCGAAACATGTGGCCGAACGTTGTCGTGACGGAACATTCGTTCATTGATCGACCGCAGACAGACGCAAACTTTCAGCGCCAACTTGGATCAATATTATTAACTTATCTGCTTCGGGTTGGCGCAATGTTTTGAAATAAGAAGAGGAACGAATCGCATCCCTCTCACATCGAACCGAACAAAAACTGTGCTACAGCCAGCAAGAAAAATAAACGTGATTTCACTACTTTTATCGTCCGATCGCGTGCTTCTGCTGTAAGACAAAACTCCTGGCTCCTCTCTCTCTTCCGTTAAACTTTTCCCATTCCAAGCACCGAGAGGCGCACAAGCTATAATAATAATAACAATAATGAAAAGCGAGTGCTTCTTCAACCGATTCACTCTCGATTTTTTTTCCACCTCTCCTATTTTCCTCGATTTTCCGTACATTCAGCGAGATTTCTGCAAAACCGTAAATTTTCACGTTTCGAATTGATTTGCTGCAATTAGCACAGCCGAAGCCGAATCGAAACGCAGATTCTTCGGTCGGTGGTTCGTTTCCATGGCAGGCAGTTCTGGGCTAGCTGGCCACGGCCTTCTCCGATTTGTAGCGACCCAACCCAACACTCAAACTGTTTTCATCCAAGCAGACGATCGATCGATCACCCAGTGAAATTGGATCTGGCCGGTCGCTATGGGAAACGGGAATCTTTCTTTCGCTCCGTCCGCCGCCGAATCCTAATCGATTTTCTGGTGGCCTGAAAACAAAACGTTGCATAAGCGATCGGTTTGGCGCGGAGATTTTTCTGCGAATTTTCAGCCACCACCAATCGGTTCACGAGTCTAGCCTAGCGGTTTTTTTTTTCGTGAACATCGATCGCGGATCGATGAGCTTGGCCATGGATGTTGGCTCGATTGATCGTTGGCTCGTCCGGATCGGATGATGATCGGTGGGTGGTGGGTGCCATTACAGTTCGATCGATTCTGGCCGTGATCCGTGATCAGCGGCGGTTGGTTGTGTAACTGAATCGCTAACTGCATTTTGCTTTTCTCGGCTTGGTTGCGATGCGATGAACATGATGGGGATGACCTTTTCATATCCGAATGGCTAGCAGCCACGCGGGATGATGACTAGTCGAAGCCAGTCTTCTGAGTTAATCTGACATATTGGGAGGCCGTTTTGAGATAGCAGTCTGAAATGTCATGAGACTATGATTTAGTATGCCAAATGTTACACTTTTCAGTATCAATTGTAATTGAAAGATTGAATGTTTCTTCCTCTACTTCATCAACCTTGATAATAAGGAAAGCGACAATTCAAAATTTATGATTATTTATCAGGAAAAAATAGTAAGTTTAGTAATCAGAATTTAAAGAAAGTTTAGTTCATTTTAAGCTATGGCGTGTCTTAATAACATGAGCTGGTCAAACAAGCCGGTTGTCATATGTTCGAGCCCCGACTGGTAAGGAATTTTAATATCAATAGGATCCTTCCATTAGCCACGTTTTCAGCTTGTCGAAACGGAATGACCAAATTCGACGTAAGGAATGTTATACTTTGCTCTAATGGAACTTGTTTAACTTTACTTTGCTGGTTGCTATTAATATTCTTCGGCAATGACGCAAATGACGACTTCTTCGAAATGAACTGCTGAATGTTACTTTGGCAGCATTTTGTTGGTGGCATTCACAGCACATGTCCAGCCCATGTTTGAAAACTTCGAACAACTCGCAGCATTCGTCGTTCTCCATAGGCAAATTTTAATGTGGTTGAAATGTTTTATATTCTACTCGAAGAATTATTCTTGAGCAGTATTCGTGCCTATTTTTCAAGCAGTTTTTCGAGCAATTTTCAAACTAGTTTTCGAAGAGTCTTTTCGAGTTGATTTTCGTGTACTTTTTTTCAAGCCGTTATTTCGATATCTATTTTGGGACGTATTTTCTGAACAGTTTTTTAACAAGTTTTTTGAGCTTTTGTAGAAGTTCTTCGAGCATTTAGAAAATGCTTGAAAAAAATTATCTAGAAACTGCTTAAAAAACATCTCAACGAGCAATTACTTTTCGAGCAGTTTTGTTCTATCAATTTTTCCGAGCAGGTTTTATTTCGAGTTGTTTCCAGAGCAGTTTTTTGAGCATTTTTTAAGCAGTTACTATAAGAAGTTTTACGAGACGAATTTTAAGAATAGTTTTTGGAGCAGTATGTTTAGAGCTATATTTTTCGAGCAGTTTTTTCAGGCAGTGTCAGGAAAAGTTTTTTTCGAACATTTTCTAGCTTTTAAAGTTGTTTATTCTTTCAAACAGTTTTTCGAGCCGTTATTCTGGAACCCGTTTTATTCAAGCAGTTTTTTCGATTAGTTATTTCAAGCTGGGGTTTGAGTTGTTTTTCCGAGCAATTTTTCGATCGGTTTTTTTACGAACAGTGCTTAAGCCAGTTGCTTCGATTAGTTATTTTAAGCATAAGTATATTTGAGCAGACTTTAGAGCAGTTTTCTGAACATCTTCTAGGAGTTATTTCAACCAGTTTCCAGCATTTTTTTCAAGAGTTTTTTAAGCAGTTTTGCTTCAAACAGTAGTTTTTGAAGCACTTTTTTCGAGCAGTTTCATTCAAGCAGCTCTCTGAGTTGTTTTTTTAAATTAATTGTTTTTAGCAGGAGAAGCTTTTTAATTTTTTTTGAGTAACTTTCCGAGCATTTTCTAACATTTTTTAAGCAGTAAAATTTTTTCTAGCAGATTTTTTTCGAGCAGTTTTCCAAGATGCTTTAAGGAAAGTTTATTCGAACATTTTCCATCTTTCGAGTAGTTTTTTCAAACAGTTTTTCAAACTACTCTATGGGCAATTTTTCGTCAAGCAGTTTTTCTGATTAGTTTTTTCAAGCATGTTTTCTAGAAATTCTTCGGAATGCATTTTCCGAGCAGTTTTCGGGGCAGCAATTTTGTCTTTTCAAGCTGGTTTTCAAGAAGCTTTTTGGAGCAGTTTTTCGAGTATTTTCGGGCAGTTTTTGGAGAAGTGTTTTAAAATTTATATTTTTCAGTTTTATAGAATAATTTTTAGAGTTTTCAAGCTGAGATTTGAGTTGTTTTTGGAGAAATTCGGAAAGTTTTTCTGAACATTTTCAATCTTTCGAAAAGTTTTTTCGAGCAGTTTTTCGAGCAAATTTTTTACGAGCAATTCTTTGAGCAGTTTTTTCGAGCAATTTTAGTTAGTATAAATTTTTCTGATTAGTTATTTCAAGTAGGTTTCCGATAAGTGTTTCGAGATGTATTTTCCAAGCAGTCCTTGGAACAGTATTTTTAGAGTAGGTTTTTTCGAGCTGTGCTTCCACGCAGCTTTTAGCGAAGTTTTTTTAGCAACTTCTAACTTTTACGAGCAGATTTGTTCAAGCAATTTTATCGAGCAAGTGTTCGCCTAATTTTTTTATAGTTTAGTTAGTAGTTTTAGGGCAGTTTTTCGAGTATTTTTTAAAAATTTTCTTACTCGAGATGTATTTTCCGAACTGTTTTTGGAGCAGTATTTGTAGTTGTATTTTTCAAGCAGGTTTTATAGAATAATTTTTAGTGTTTTCAAGCTGAGATTTGAGTTGTTTTTGGAGAACTTCGGAAAGTTTTTCCGAACATTTTCAATCTTTCGAAAAGTTTTTTCAAGCAATTTTTTTACGAGCAATTCTTTAAGCAGTTTTTTCGAGTATAAGTTTTTCTGATTAGTTATTTCCGAAAAGTTTTTCGAGATGTATTTTCCAAGAAGTTTTCGGAACAGTATTTTTCGAGTCGGTTTTTTCGAGCTGTGCTTCCTTGCAGCTTTTAGCGAAGTTTTCTGAGCAACTTCTAGCTTTTACGAGCAGTTTTGTACAAGCACTTTTTTGAGCAGGTGTTCGCCTAATTCTTTTTAACAGTTATTTAGAACAGTTTTTCGAGTATTTTCTAACCATTTTCTTACTCGAGATGTATTTTCCGAATTGTTTTTGGAGCAGTATTTGTAGTTGTATTTTTCAAGCAGTTTTTCAAGTAACGTTTAGTTTTTTAGAACATTTTCAATCTTTCGATCAGTTTTTTTCAAATAGTTTTTCGAGTAACTCTTCGGGTAATTTTTTTGTGCAGATTTTTTTCGAGTAGTTTCAGTCAAGCAGTTTTTCTGATCAGTTCTTTTAGGCAGGTTTCCGAGAAATTCCTGAGATGTATTTTTTGAGCAGTTTTCAAGCATTTCATAGTTTTTTGAGCAACTTATAGTTTTTTCGAGCAGTTTAATTCAAGGTAGTTCTTCGAACAGTTTGATCGATTAGTGCTTGTAAGCTGGTTTTCAAGAAGTTTGTTCTAGTATTTTCGGGCGGTTTTTGGAGAAGTATTTTACGATTTGTATTTTTCTAGCAGATTTTATCAAGCAGTTTTATACAGTTTTTCAAGCTACGCTTTAGGTTGTCTTTTTCGAACAGTGTTATTTCCTTATCAGTTTTCCTGATTAGTTATTTCAAGCAGCTTTCCGAGAAGTTTTTCGATATGTATTTTTGGAACAGTAGGTTTTTTTCGAGCTATGTTTTCAAGCCGCTGTGGGTGAAGTTTTTCGATCAACTTATAGCTTTTACGAGCAGTTTTGTTCAAGCAGTTTGTTCGATTAGTGCTTTCAATCCGGTTTTTTAGTTGTTTTTGTAAAAAATTTTTAGCACTTTATAGCAGTTTTTTCGAGAGGTCATTCGAAACATATTTTTCGAGTAGTTTCCACAGGTTCTCTGAGCACTTTTTCGAGAATTTTTAATCAAGAATTCCGAGTATTTTTTTCTATTTTGTTCAAGCAGGTCTTTGACAAGTTTTTTTTAAAGTTTATTTAGAGCAGTTTTTCGAGTATTTTTTAACAATTTCAAGCAGCTTATTCGAAAAGTTGTTCGAGATGTATTTACCGAGCAGTATTTGTAGGTGAATTTTTCAAGCAATATTTCAAGCAAGTTTTAGGAAAGTTTTTTAGAATAATTTTAATCTTTCGAGTAGTTTTTTCAAACAGTTTTTTGAGCAACTCTGAGCAATTTTTTTCTGAGCAGTTTTTTGCGCAGTTCTTTTTCGAGCAGTATTTTTTTAGTAGTAGTTTTTCTGATTAGTTTTTTCGAGCAGATTTCCAAGATGTATTCTCCGGGAAGCGTTTTTTGAGAAGTTTTTTCTGAGCAGTTTCGCAAGTAACTTTTGGTAGTTTTTCAAGCAGTTTGTTCGGTTAGTGTTTTCAAGCTGGTTTTCGAGAGGTTTTTCCGAGTATTTTCTGGTGGTTTTTGGACTAGTATTTTATGATTTTTCTAGCAGGTTTTATCAAGCAATTTTTTAAAACATTTTTTCAAGTAACGTTTCGATTTTTCTTCCTCGAACAGTGTTTTTCAAACTGTTTATCTGATAAGTTGTTTCAAACAGATATCCGAGAAGTTTTTAAAGATGTATTTTACGGCCAGTTTTTGGAGCAGTATTTTTCGAGCAGATTTTTTACGAGTTGTGTTTTCAAGAAGCTTTTGGCAAAGACTTTTCGAGCAACCTCTAATTTTTACGAGCAGTTTTGTTCTAGTAGTTTTTTTTCCAGTAGTTTGTTCGGTTAGTGTTTTAAATCTGGTTTTTCGAGTTGATTTTACAGTATTTCCGGGCAGTTTTTGGAGACATACTTAAGGATTCATATTTTTCAAGCAGTTTTTTCAATTTATTAAGCTGTGTTTTCGAGCAACTCTTTGAGTTGTCTTTTTCGAACAGTGTAATTTAAGTAGTTTTTGTGATTGATTATTTCAAGCAGGTTTTCGAGAAGTTTTTCAAGATGTATTTTCCGAGTAGTTTTTGGAACAGTATTTTTCGAGTAGGTTTTTTCAAGTAGCTTCTGGCGATGTTTTTTCGAGCAACTTATAGCTTTTACGAGCAGTTTTGTTCAAGCAGTTTTTTTACAGTAGGTTTTTCGATTAGTGCTTTCAATCTGATTTTCGAGAATTTTTTTTGAGTTGGTTTTTAGAGCAGTTTTCTGTGCATTTCATTGCAGTTTTTCAAGCATTTCATTGCCGTTTTTGAAGCAGTTTGTTCAAGCAGATTTTTCGAGAAGTTATTCGAGATGTATTTTTCGAACAGTTTTTGGAGAAGTATTTTTAGATTTGTATTTTTCAAGTAGCTTTTATCGAGTAGTTTTCCATGTATTTTCTGGAGTTTTTCGAGCAGTTTCTTTTAAACAGTTGTATCCAATCAATTTTTTCTGACTAGTTATTCAAAGCAGGTTTCTGAGAAGTTTTTCGAGATTTATTTTCCGAGCAATTTTTCGTGCAGTTTTTTGAGCAGCATTTTTGATTTGTGTTATCAAACTGGTTTCGAGTTGCTTTAAGAGCAATTTTTCAAGCATTCTATAGCAGTTTTTCGAACATCTCCAGGAGATTTTCAAGCAGTTTTTTCAATATATTTTTGGGTGTATTTTACCGAGCAGTTTTGGAGCAGTATTTTGCAGTTTTTGCAGTTCTTCAAGCAGTTTTATTCAAACATTTTTTCCAAATAATTTTTTTCAATAACTTTTCCTAGTTTTTAGAGTATTTTTAGAAGCAGTATTTTTCGAGCATTTCAATGTTTTTTCGAGCAGATTTGTTCAAACTATTTTTTCGGGCAGTTAGTTTTCTTTGTGTTTTTAAACATAGTTTTCTAGAAGTGTTTTTAGAGCAAAATTAGAGAAAAAATAGTAGCACTTCTTCAAGTCATTTTTCGCCATTATTTTTCCAGAAGTTTTTTGAGAATTTTTTCCAAGCATCAAAAAACTGCTAGTGTATTTTCGAGTTTTTGTGAAGCAGTCTATCAGTTTTGTTAGAGCGTGTTTTTTTTAAGATCTGTCTTTCCAAGCAGGTTTTAGAGAAGTGGACGTTTATCGTTTATCGTTTATCGTTTATCGTTTATCGTTTATCGTTTATCGTTTATCGTTTATCGTTTATCGTTTATCGTTTATCGTTTATCGTTTATCGTTTATCGTTTATCGTTTATCGTTTATCGTTTATCGTTTATCGTTTATCGTTTATCGTTTATCGTTTATCGTTTATCGTTTATCGTTTATCGTTTATCAATTATCGTTGATCGTTGATCGTTGATCGTTGATTGTTGATCGTTGATTGTTGATCGTTGATCGTTGATCGTTGATCGTTGATCGTTGATCGTTGATCGTTGATTGTTGATCGTTGATCGTTGATTGTTGATCGTTGATTGTTGATCGTTGATCGTTGATCGTTGATCGTTGATCGTTGATCGTTGATTGTTGATCGTTGATCGTTGATCGTTGATCGTTGATCGTCTATCGTTTATCGTTTATCGTTTATCGTTTATCGTTTATCGTTTATCGTTTATCGTTTATCGTTTATCGTTTATCGTTTATCGTTTATCGTTTATCGTTTATCGTTTATCGTTTATCGTTTATCGTTTATCGTTTATCGTTTATCGTTTATCGTTTATCGTTTATCGTTTATCGTTTATCGTTTATCGTTTATCGTTTATCGTTTATCGTTTATCGTTTATCGTTTATCGTTTATCGTTTATCGTTTATCGTTTATCGTTTATCGTTTATCGTTTATCGTTTATCAATTATCGTTTATCGTTTATCGTTTATCGTTGATCGTTGATCGTTGATCGTTGATCGTTGATCGTTGATCGTTGATCGTTGATCGTTGATCGTTGATCGTTGATCGTTGATCGTTGATCGTTGATCGTTGATCGTTGATCGTTGATCGTTGATCGTTGATCGTTGATCGTTGATCGTTGATCGTTGATCGTTGATTGTTGATCGTTGATTGTTGATTGTTGATTGTTGATTGTTGATCGTTGATCGTTGATCGTTGATCGTTGATCGTTGATCGTTGATCGTTGATCGTTGATCGTTGATCGTTGATCGTTGATCGTTGATCGTTGATTGTTGATCGTTGATCGTTGATCGTTGATCGTTGATCGTCTATCGTTTATCGTTTATCGTTTATCGTTTATCGTTTGAAAAAATAATATTTCGTTTGAAATTTTAAATCGTGCAAAATTAGTTTGAATTATTTTCAATAATCAGCAGTTTTTAAGTTTGCCAAGATCATTGCCGAGAACATGGCCGCTCAAATCTCGGCCAATGAAATCTTGTCAAAGTTATGCCGAGATTCGGGTAAAATAAACCGAAGTCTATAGAAACTTGAATCACCCCTTTCGGCTAACTCTCCGTCGTTCCGTTGGCCATTATTGTAGCACACTTGCACCCGCACCTGTGCCCATCTTCTCGGTGCTCAGGTTGATGCCACTTTTCCGGCCGTATTGGCAAATTCGTATCGATTTCTACAATGGCATGGCACACGGGGAGACACAGACCCTTCACGTCGGCCCTGTTTCGAAGCCATCGAAAGCCCGAACCACCTCACCGACACTCCGATTTGTTTTCGCAACTTGTTAACCTTTTCGTGCGGAGTAGAATTGGTATAGAAAATAGCGATCTTCTTCGATCTCGGCACCACATGAAGAATGACGTGGGAGAGCAGGGGAAGATGATGGAGTAGAAGAAGAAGAAGAAGAAGAAGAAGGTCGTTCGCCGTGGGCCCTCAACCACAATCGGATTCATGAATTTTGTTGTTGTTTTTCGGTTCACTGTTCGTGATGGGACTGAGATAATTTGCTCTGCTTGCGGCAGGTTACGAAAATTGTGGGAACCTCCACCGACCGACCGACCGACCGACCCCCGGTGGATATTGTCTCTGTGGCGGATGCTGGCTGGTGTTGCTGTTTGCCGCGAGAAGAGAACACATCTTCAACCGTGTTGGACCCCTCGGCCCCGGCAGAATGCTGCATATTGAGCAAAAGAAAATGTTGCCCGTCCTCTTTGGATTGGTTGGCTGCTAGGTTTGAAGTACTCAAGATTGACGTGTAGTGACGGCTAGCTCCTCTCGTGATTGAGAAGTCTCTACGAAAGGCGTGCGAATTTCGTATGTTGGTTTAGATTTCCATTGCATTGAGAGTGGCGAATTGGATCTGCTACTACTTGAGAGTGAGTGCTAGAGTCCGGAAAACAATATTTATCCTATGCAAATGAGCAGCTGAGGGGTCTGCGTCTGATCGGTCAAGGAACTTTATTCGGGAAACGAACGAATGAGGTAATTTGAACTTTGCTCCGGGATTATTTCAAGGCATACCAAACAATCGTTGGCCGCCGAAAATTTCCGATGGTGCCGAAAATGTTGCAATTAATTTAATCAGATGTAATCTTCAAAAAAATAATTATCAAAACGCTTTGATGTAATCGCTTTGGAAACAAAACAAAAAAACAAACGATCGTGCCGTTGGTGCGCAGGGCGTGGAGATCACATAACCCAGCAAAACCAGCCCCGGTGGCGCAGGCAAAACATTAAATCCATAACATTGCCATGCATCCAAACAGCCTTGGAGTGAATCTCACGTCGCTGGGTCGTGGAAAAGGGGGTTTGGTAAAGAAAGGAAAGGAACGTGTGCTGCAGGCGGCGGCAGCCAGTTTTTGATGTTTCCAATCTAAACAGGCCAGGTTAGTTGCTATGATCGTGTCGTTTGAAGCGCTAGGCAATGGAGGCGGCAAACAGCGCATGCAAGCGAAATGCGCGAGCGAGTTTTCCCTTTCATTTTGACGTCCCCCGACCACGCGGTCGTCGCCTACCTTGATCGGGTAAAAGAGTTGTCACGTTCGAATTTCACGTTTTTCCTCCGGTTACCTCTTTGCAGGGCCGTACGAAGGTTATGCAGAAGCTAGTACCAAAACCAACACTCCGGCAGATCAGATCTGCCTTGGGGCTTATTAATTTTAAATTTGGCAGCCAAACCGCCATTGTTGTTATGTTATCCGGGCGCCATTGCATTCCATTGCGCGTTACTGCAGCCGCCAATCCTATCGGCAATAGTGAGTTTGTAGTTTTTTTGTCGTACCGAAGTGTTAGAGTTCATTGAAACTCTTTTTTATTATGTGCGGTTTTTTTTTTCAAATCGGTGGGAAGTGTTCCATTTTTTGTTTTCGCTTTACTCCACTGAATAGATGGTAAAGAGCATGATTTATGCTGCGATCTGAAGGTAAGCAGTTAACAAAATTGTCCAATTATATTATACGATGCAGTCCTAGTTTTGGATTCCGTTCCACCGTTGCCGGTTAATTGTTGTTTCGGATGATCTAACCGTTTGAGTTTGTTTGAATCTGTAATGGCGATACCATGGATTACATTTCGATATGTTTCAGTCTTTTCCAAGATGTAACCTTATATAGGGGAAGTTTTGCTTGTACGAAGAGGCGAATTATCTTAAGGTTGCAATTAAACCATATTCTAAACCTTTTTGGAAACTTTCTAAGGTTCTTAAGAAACCTCAGAAACCAATTCCTGCTCTCAAAGAAGGAAATCAAATACTTCTTACAAATGGCGAAAAAGCTCAAAAACTTGCTCAGCAGTTCGAGAGTGTACACAATTTGAATTTGAACGTTGTGAGTCCTATTGAAAATGAAGTCTCACTGAAATATGATAATATTTCAATTCAAGTGTTATTACAAGATAACATTATTGAGACGAATGTTGATGAAATTAAATTAATTATTACGAAACTTAAAAACATGAAGGCTCCTGGTAATGATGGAATTTTTAATATTCTTATTAAAAATCTTCCCGATGTTGCCTTGAGACTCCTGGTTAAAATTTTCAACAAGTGTTTTTCTTAAGCTTACTTCCCAAAACGATGGAAAAACGCTAAAGTAATTCTTATCCTCGAACCTGATAAAAACCCAGCAGAAATATCACGTTATAGACCAATTAGCTTACTTTCTTCTATCAGTAAACTTTTTGAAAAAATTATCTTGTTGAGAATGATTTCTCATATAAATGAAAATTCAATTTTTTACCAGAGAAGTTTGGATTTCGTCATGAACATTCAACTACTCATAAACTTGTAAGAGTTATGAACATGATAAAAGCAAACAAATCTTCTGGTTATCCACTGGAGTTGCTCTTCTAGACATAGAAAAAGCATTCGCCAGTGTTTGGCACAAAGGTTAAATAGCAAAAATGTCTGATTTCCAGTTTCCTATTTATTTGATCAAAATGATTCAAAATTATTTAACTGATCGCAATCTTCTGGTTAGCTATCAGAATTGTAAATCTGAATTGCACCTGCCGTACGAGCCGGTGTTCCGCATGGTTCGAGTGTAGCTCCAATCTTGTATAATATTTTCACTTCTGATCTCTCAAATCTACCCGTTGGTTGTCAGAAATCGCTATTCTGTGACGACAAAAGTCTGTTAGCCACAGGTAGAAATCTAAGAGTGATCTGCAGTCGCCTACAAAGAAGTTTAAATATTTTCGGTGATTATCTGTCAAAATGGAAAATTAAACCAAATGCAGCAAAAACGCAATTAATTATCTTTCCTCACAAGCCAAGAGCTTCTTTTCTTAAACCAAACAATAATCACATTCTCAAATTGAATGGCTTGGAATTGACATGGTCTGATCAAGCTAAATACTTAGGTTTAACGTATGACAAAAAACTCACTTTCAAGGATCACATTGAAGGAATCCAGGCAAAGTGTAATAAATATATTAAATGTTTATATCCTCTTATAAACAGAAATTCTAAGCTGTGTCTAAAAAACAAATTGTTAATTTATAAACAAATTTTCAGACCAGCCATGCTTTATGCAGTACCAATTTGGTCAAGTTGTTGTTCCACCAGGAAGAAAACGCTTCAAAGGATTCAGAATGAAATTCTGAAAATGATTTTGAAGCGTCCTCTCTGGTTTAGCACAGATGAGTTACACAGACTCACAAATATAGAACCATTAGATGTAATGTCACATAATATTATAAGCAAATTCCGACAAAAATCGATGCAATCTTCAATTGAATCGATTCGCTCTCTGTATTAGTTAGTAAGTTAGTATATAAGTTCCTTTACCCCATTACACAATACAAGTAGGTTTAAAATTTTCCCTACACAAGAATCTCAAAATTGCGGAATCAAATGATGTCCGCATGGTATCAACCAAATCATATATATAATAGGGCTGAAAAGGCACCACTTGTGGCTGAACACCCAATTTAAATCTTAATAATTTAATTTCAACTCATATTCCAATAAATAGTTATTAAAAAAAAAATCTTAAGGTTGAAACGAAAAAAAAATGTTTACAGACTATCTCAAGCAGCAAGTTTCTTATAATTGATTGCGGGTAGTAGTGATGTTCACGCGAATTTTCTGTTAGACGAAACCAAACAGTTTGTGCTACGAATATACTTATTTTTACCTTTGCGGAATATACTTCCAGAAATAATTTTGTTGTGAATGTATCATGCCATGAAAAGGACCGTAAATTTTGTCGTGAATACGACTCACTTCACTATGGGACGCGTTTTCAAAATTTACCCTCTGAGTGAGTGATGAGTTTTTGATCGTGAATATCTCTGGTTGTGTCTAATGTATCAGCATAATTTTTCCTGCATGCCAACGGAGATATGATCAGCAATTTATGATAAAATTTCCAGTTGTATGACATAACCACAAACAATTAGAAGTTGAAGTTTTCTGAAATTTGCCTTACTCGTACCTGCTAGTCGTTTTGAGGTAGAATACCCAGTACCAAAGGATTCCTGTTCCTGAAAAATAATTACAGTTCCAAATACAGAACGCAGTTCCAGAATCAAACATTCAGTACCTGTTTGCAGTTTCAAAAGAAGGAGGAATATTCTGCTATTCATGCGTTGTACATTTGAGGGAAATGGCATCAAAGAGACCTAAATAATCGGCTGTTTTCAGAGTCTCTACCAGTTTTCGCAAACAATTTCTACGATATTCCTTTAATATTAGCAAATCGGAATCCTGCTTAGAAAATGTTCTCCCTCTGTCTTGACGCTTTCGATTGGGTTTTTTTGTGTGTTGGGTTGAATGTGTTTGGCTGACTTCAAGATGCTGTCAGATATTTGAATGTTCATCACATCTGCATTACATTCGACATAGAGATGGGCAATTCGTTCGCGAACGGTTCAAAAGAACTAGTTCTTTTGAAAGAATGAACGAGCTATAGTTCTTTTTTCGAGAACGGTAGTTCCTCAGTTCAAAGTCGAGGGATTTTTTTTGTTTTTTAAGCTCGCTCAACCTTTTTTCAACTTCAACCTCAGTTCTATTTCGAGGGACCTTTTTTTCCTCGCTTAAGCTTACAAAAGTGAGTTCTCGTTCAGTCTTTGAACAAACAAACCAACTATGAAAAGAACGAACGAACGGCTCTGGAGAACTAGTTCTTTCAACAGAACTCTGCATCACTGAACGGTTCTTTCAAATGAACTGTTTTGCCCATCTCTAATTCGACATGAATACGTCTTAAAGACTGTCCCAGAAAGTATGGACGCACTTTGATCTCGCTGTAAATAATTCACAAGTGTAAGATATTCAAATTTTATTCAATATACTGATAATATTAGACTACAACAACAGAATATTATTCTCAACATTTGCTACTTAGTCATTGTAGACTAACTGGCGCACCTTCTTGCGAACGTTCCTCATTAAATTCCGTACAGACTTCTTGGCGACAAGTTTTGACACTTTTTTCCAATCTTTTTCGAACTGTTGAATGGTTTCGGCTGCCGAGACACGTTTCCTAAGATGTGCCTTCGTTAATGCCCAAAATTCCTCAATTGGTCGAAGTTGTGGCAATTTAGTGGATTCATGTCTTTTGGGACGAAAGTGACATTTTTGGTAGTATACCATTCTACCGTTGATTTCGAGTAGTGGCAAGAAGCAAGATCTGGCCAGAAGACAACAGGATCCTTGTGGCTTCGAATCATGGGTAGAAGTCGTTTTTGTAAACATTCCTTGATGTATATTTCGCTGTTCATTGAAGCATTGGTGATGAAGGGTTTCGAAATCTTACCGCAGCTACAAATTGCTTGCCGGACCATAGCTTTCTTACCAAATTTTTCGAGTTCAATCGATGTCTCGGACTGGTTTAACACTTGTCTTTCTCGCACCGTATAATATTGTGGTCCCGGCAAGGATTTGTAATCGAGTTTCACGTAGGTTTCGTCGTCCATGATTATGCAGTTCAAATTTCTAGCAAGAATCGTATTGTACACCTTTCGAACCCTCGGCCTGATCGATACTTCTAGTTTCGGACTACGTTTTGGTTGTTTCTGCTTCTTATAGGTTCGAAGATTCAAACGTTCTTTAGCACGAAGAACATTTGACTTCGAAGTGTCCACTTTTTTGGCCACATCTCGAACTGAAACCTCCTTCTTTTGCTCGAACGCCTTCAGTATACGTTTATCCAACTGAGGGTTAGCAGGACCTTTTTTCGACCCGTTTTTGGTTTATCCTTTCGGTTTATCTTCACCGAACTTCCTAATTGCATTTCGCGCGGCTTTTTACTTACTCCTTCCATTTTTGCTATCTTTCTCAATGACAGTCCGCGTTCTGTGCACCATTTGTACACAATTTTTCGACGTTGTTCTGCTGAAAGGCCACGAATTTCGAAACAAACTAATGAAAACGAATAAACAACTGCACAAGTGGTTAGAGAAGAATGTAAACAACAGGACGCAGCCTTAAAAATTGACCGATTCTGAACCATTGCGAAATGGCAGCGGTTTTTGGTTGCGTCCATACTTTCTGGGACAGTTATTACTCTTATGTTTCGCCTTCAACTTGTTTGTGCAGAGCAGCTTGAATTGAACTGCTTAGTGCAAACTTAAACAGTTCAATTTGAGCTAGTAAGCAAAATGTGTTTCGCCGTCCCTCTTTTATTACTGATTCTAAAATATCGTTCATTTTTTCAAGTGACCACCGGAGGAAAAATTACAGTTTACTGTAAATTGTAAATGCCAGTTATTTTGCGGAATTTCAAAACCCAACACACACACATACTTCGACTTTCAATAAACGCTTTTGCTGGTTTCGGGATAATTGTTAATCATTGATGAGTTTAAGGGGCTGGGGTCCACTAGGAGATTGATAGTACCTATTAGCTCTCTCCGGACTGTACCAGCCTAGATGCCGTGTGGAATCCGGCGGAAAAAAAATGAACCAAGAATAGATCCACTGGGTTCCTGCTTCCATGTCGTAAAAGGCGACAATTGCAGGAGATTCTTTTTCCTTTCAGTTATCAGATATTTTCAATGTTTTACTTCTGATTACTCTATTTTACTAAATCATCTCTTTATTCAACCTATCAATTTCCGTCTAGCTTCGGAGAAAAGTTTTATTAGGAATGATTTCTTCTTCCATGTTATTGATAGTCTTTCAGGATTATAAAATGAATGATAAAAATCAACCATTGCGTATTAACTTTATATTACAAAGTTAATAACAGAGATAACATATATGGGTATATTGAATACATAGTAAAAAACACTTGATATTAATATTTCAAACAGTAAATTAATATTTTTCTCGGTAGCCGGCTGCCCAGATCAACTAATATAACCAATTAATAATTTTAATAAATAATTAAAATAATAAAGCGGAAATAATAAAGAATAAAGACGCGTGTGAAATCTGTTGACCTTTGTTTGGTGATTTAAAATGATTTTATAATAACTGTTTAGAATATTTCAATGCAATGAATCAATTTTTTTGTCTAAATCCTATTCGCTCGTTTATTTTGTATCACGTAGTTTTATTTATAAAAACGTGCTTAATCCACCTAGCAGTGAGATGATACCTTTTTTTTATCAATCCGAATGTGTTTTTTTGCATGACTAAAAAAAACGCGAAAGGTAGATGCATAAACGAGTGACTGCATACTCGACAGCCGGCTGTCCGGAGTTTTGTCAATTTCGGAGATTGACTGTTTCGTGCATTATATTGCCAGCACAAAGTAACACATAAAACGATAATACTTTAAAACATTCTTGGTAGCCGGCTACCCAGAGCAATAAACACATGATAACATTATTAAAACATTTACTAACAAAGTATCCTCTTCTGTGATGCATGTGGGAATGCAGAGGATTCCTCGGTTCTTAGTAGCAACATGCATCGAACTAACAATCCTTTCCCTCCCAAGTAGATCTGCATTCGGACGTGGCCGGCGTCGGTATTGATCAGCATGCATGGTTCAATACAGTTTGCACAGTGTGAAACAATGTGTTATTCCCAAACATGTTACTTCAAAAAATTACTTTTGCAATCTCAATTGGTCCAGATCAATAACGGAGTAGCAACACACGGGCGGTCTCTAATGCTAATGCTAATGCTAATGCTAATTGTTAATCATTGATGAGTTTAGCAAAATGTGTTGTCAAATCTAGGCAACAATATGCATTTTGCCTAAAAATTAGTAAATTCACTAAACGACTCTCGGAAAACATAATATTGATAGCTGAGCAATCAGCAAAATTGTGTCTGTCTTGGCATTTGTGTATATTCGCACAAAACTGCTAATGCCAATCTTAACTCATTTGTGATTGATGAGTAGTGTTGATATTCAAATTTTTTTGCTTTGGTTGAGAGGCAACGACTTAATTCCAATTCCGTTGGAATGACCAGCGAAAACATTTAACAGCGTTATTAACAGAGCGTGAAAAGTCAAACATCATCGTAGCAGTCCCTGAAACAAACCGCGCCGTCCGTGCCTCCCATTTCAGTTCCATGACAACCAGCCGATCAGTTTCTCGCCACCGCTCGGTCGCTCGATTGACTAATCCGCGGTAGCTCCACATGCATTTCCTGCCTTTCTAGTTAAGGATGACGATGCGATTCGGCGGTTGAGATAGATCAGATATCTGATTCAGCCATACTTGCGGCAAGGCAACAAGACAACGATCTCTCAAGCAGCTCAGTCAAAAACTGCCAACTGAGGTTTGGCCTTCGGGCTATGCGAAACGATTGCTCATTGTTCTTTGGCGGTATTACGAATATTGTGTCGATCACTCGAACGTCAAAATTCGGTACGCTCCACTTGCTGCGGTGGTCCGAGACGACGGACCTCAGCTGAGCGCTCGATACATCGCACGAGACAAATTCGCTCCTTCCGTCTATTTCACAACGAGATAAAGCTACCATTCCAGAGGAGATGATGATTTAATAAACAACCGTATGATACGGTTCTAACTAATGCGATCAGTTAAGTGGTGCGGTCTGGGGTAGTAATAAAAAAAAAAAGAAATCGGTCAAATGGATTCCGGCGGTAATAGTTTGCCGGGGAGGAGGGACGGCTGGAGGAAATAATTAATTGTATGCAAATATCCGCATGATGGTGGCAGTGTGTCACAAAACCGCGTACCGGCGGTTGGAACTTATCTTAGTTTGGCCAACGAGCCAAACTCTTCCTACATTCTGCGGCTACCGATCATGGCGCGCTGGCTGGCTACCGGAGATTGTGAATTTATAGTAAGCGTGTTTGCTCATTCGAAAAGGACCGGTGGCCCCGGTGTCGGTGTGACTCGTGGTGGTGACTATGGCAATGAGGCATGCTTTGTTGTTGGTAGCTGCCGCGCTGGCACGGATGAATTTTAGCACATGCTCATGCAAACCAAAAAATGAGAAAAAAAAAAAGACAGAGAAACAGCTTGCTGCGGTTGATGCGGAAAATAACATCGCAGTTCATTGTATGCTGTGACAGTTGGAAGTGGGATTGGTAGTTGGTACCTACAGCCATGTTACAAGTGTCGTCTACTCGTCGTAGTTCGTTTGAATTCAACGGGGATGTGACGGCGCTGGTGCGCTCGTGAAAGGTCACCATTCTCTGGAGGTGCGATGAGAAAAAAAAATTGGCTATTACAGTGTATATGCACGTTGCCAATTGCTGAATGAATGAGGGTTGGTAAAATTGAATGTTTGATGGGTTTCATGAGAATTAGAAAGAGTAGCTTAAGAAAACTAGTTTAAGTTCTAGAATTGTCAGTAGAAACGAAAATATGCAATACGATGGGTGCTTCACTGATTTCACACGACCGAGAATTTAAACTTTTAGTTTTGCGCTCTGAATTAGTCTTCGCACTCAAGGTCATGATGAAAACCAGCCGGAAAATTTCACTGATCAAATGTTCTCTTATTCTCATCTTCTCAGTCTAAATAATGCGTATTGCTCAGTACCGTAAAGTGGTAAGTTTTTTGCTATGTTCCCGTTTCAAATTAAATTTCCTTGGAAACGGTGCAGAATATAAAAAACCCCACCTGACAATGTCTTCGAAATTTAGTTGAGAATATTCTGTGAAATTTTCAGAATGATTCATTGAGTTTAGCGGTCGTGTTGTATTTTTTTCTGACTGAAGAACTGCTGAAAATTGGAACGCTCGGAAATGCATACTTCTACTTGTTCATCGAATATCTCGGTTTTGAAGGCTAAAAATAAAAATGTGTTAAAACTTCTTATCAAAATAATAAAATGTATGCTGGCAACCCGGTACAGTTTGCTCATATACGAGAGAGTACAAGAGAAATACGATGCCCAAAGGGAACTGAGCGAGCCACGTTGTCGGTCCTCGGTCCTCAGACTTTAAAGCCAATTTTAACGAAATTGGACTTTTGTTTTAACAAACATTGTGTGGAAATTGGACTTCTGTTTTAACGAACCTAGCAACCGATGTTCAGCGTACAAACCCTTAGCATGGCTGATCCTACTGGCACTAAAATTACTTCCAGGTTGGGGCTCGAACATCCGACAACTGGCTTGTAAGAGGCATTTTTCACTTATGAATTGCTCGTTGATAGATAGATACAGAAGGGTTTTTCATAACGTACAATGGAAGGAAAAATAGATCTCGGAAAACAAACTCACTTAACAATGGTCGAATCGACCCATTTTCAAATCAAGATTTTTGTTCTATGATTTTCGGAATATTTTAATACATAATCTAATACCTGTTTCTTTTTCCTTACAGGTGAGTCAAACATATTCGACTAGTGTAGTTTGGTAAGTGTAGAGCATGTTTATAATACAAGGATTGCATCTGAAAATATATTTTCCATGAATCGTTTTTTTCCACTCCTTCAAATAAAACACGGATTGGAAACTAGTCACGGAGACTAATTCACTAATTAAATACATCAGCGGTTTTTGGTTATGCAATCACTGTGAAAACCAACTTGTCATCCGGGGCCCGGAGGGTCAAATATCATATACCATTTGATTCAGTTGTAACAAAAATATGCATTCACTTTCCTCGGAGATGGCTGAACAGATTTTCACAAACTTAGATTCACATGAAAGGCCTTATAGTCCCATATCCTACTACTGAATGTCATCCCGCTCCGACTTACGATTCCGGAGATATAGAGTGATATGCCCTAAAAATGAAAGGTCTTATGGTCTGCTGTTGAAGTTCATTTGTATCCGACTTCCAGCTCCGGAGTTATAGGGTAATATGTGAAAATTAAGGAAAAAATGTGCACTCAGTTTTGTCGGAGATGGCTCTACCGATTTTCAAAAACTTGGACTCAAACGAAAGGTATTGTATTTGTTTGAAAATTTCTAGAATATTTCATCCGAATCCAACTTCCGATTTCGGAGCGAGAGCAGGGCGATGAGTGTCAACCATATAAAATGACGATACAAAGCCGGTACGCACCGGTAAGTGCTGGCACGAAAGTAGAGAACACGACACGCCTTCACAGACAATGCACACAGTGGACCAAAAAAAAAAACGAAAACGAAACTAGCTGATTGCTTACTCACTTTCCTCAGATATAGCGTGATCGATTTTCACAAACTTAGGTTCATAGGTCCCATACAAAGCTTTAGAATTTCATCCGGATACCATTTTTTGCTTGCGGAATTATAGGGTGAAGAATATTGAAAAAAAATTTATCGCCACTTTAAGCGACGAAGCAAAAGATATAAAACTATTTCTCAACTGGACTCGAAACTACTCCTACCGTTACACAGAAAAAAATATTAATTTTACAGGTGACAGAATTCTATAAACGATTCAATTCACAACTATACAATATTCCACCCGAAAAAAATTTTACACGCTCCGAGTGTAGTTGGCGCTGCTGTATGGATTGGTATTTATCAATTATTCAATGAACAGATATGAGCTCTGCGGTGTAGTCGAGTAACCGATGTGCTTGTGATCTAATGTTTCTCGGTTCAAGTCGCGCCCTGCTCTCGATCTTTTGTTTTTTATTTCATTCGAATTCAAGACATGTAATTTTCAAATCACTCAATTTTACATGTTCTTGAATATAAATTTGTATGAAATACGACGCTCCATTTATGTGCATCTTATAAGATGTAAAATCACAGGATTTTTTTGAACTGTGTTAGTTATTGTTAGTAGATGGCCTATCCTGGCTGCCGATTTCCGATTCCGTAAGCACCGAAAATATTGTTGAAATACTCCAAAATGAAACTCAGACTACACAGATAAAAATATTTTGTGATTTTACATTTATTTTCATGCACATATTTGAAGCAGACAATTAAATGGAAATTTACATTACAAAACGAAGCGGTTTGTAAATATACAGTCATGTTCAATGAAAAACTAAATTTTAAATCAGATTTTCGTTTCAACTGATGTCTATTTCATAGTACTATCGGTTTACATGTCGTGTAAGTTTCATCTTTTCTTTCTGTGTATTTTCTCAGAGATGGTTAGGCGTTAAAAATTATTTATCGCCATCTAAAGCGAAAAAGCCTTTTCAACATGATTCAAAACTGTTTCAGTTTGTGGTTCATATTTGTTGCTAATCATACGAACCAACTTCGGCTATTCCGGTACTCGAAATTAGACTTAGGAAGTATTGGAAATAGTGGTCTAAACGATCTCACTCACTTTTTTCCTAGATGGCTGAACCGATTTTCACAAACTTATAGATTCAAATGATAAAGACTTCCCATGGACTCCTTGTGGTAAAACATATGAAAAGGCTCATAACGGATGCTGTATCTAAAGGTCATTAAACGGACGTTGTCTACATGTATCTCTGCTGCTTTCGATAAAATTAATTACAATTGCCAAATTGGACAGACTTCGGTTCCAGCATTCTTCAGTGGATTTATTCGTATCTTAGCAATCAACGGCTGGCGGTCAAGATCAATGAAAAAGGTTTCCAAGGAGTTTTTTGCTTTTTCCACAAGGCAGTCATCTTGGACCACTGATGTTTCTACTTTAATTCAACGACGTGATCGTTTCATTAAAAGGTCCACGATTATCTTTTGCCGACGACCTAAAGTTATTCCAAACTATCAAGACTCTTGAAGATGCCTTTTTTCTTCAGAGTGAACTTGAAATTTTTTTTGGAGTGATGTGAAATTAATAGAATGACACTGAGAAAAGTGAGTGAGATCCATTTTGGTATATATGACAACTATTTCCGGTACTTCCGGAACCGGATACCGGGAACCAGGATAGCCGAATTCGGTTTGTTTAGTTGTCTACTGATAATAACCATCGATTTGTGTAGTTTTAAGACCAGTTTAGAAAATTTTTTACGTGTTTTGTTTCGCCGGTTGAAGTGACGGTGTACAATATTGAACACACTTTACCCTATAATTCCGGAACCGAAAGTCGGATCCGGATGAAATTCAGGAATTCCGTATGGGACCACGAGACCTTTCATTTGAATCTAAGTTTGTCAAAATCGGTTTAGCCATCTCCGAGAAAACCTAGTGAGATTATTTGACACACACACACAAATAAAGGTACTCGGAGAAACGCAAAAGAAGACTTAATTCGATCAAGGCGCAACGTTTTTAGAGGGCAGCAAAACCATTTTTCGGCTCTTCAAAAAATATCATAAGTTGTTAAGCTTTGGATCGTGATTTTTGTTGTGTTTCATTAACATGTCATCATAATTTGTTCTCCACACCATCGGAGATATGATAAGAATTTTGTAATATAATTTTCAGTTATATTAGCTATAATAAGCCACAAATATTTAGAAATAAGAGATTTATAATATGTTTGATAAGTATAGAAGGTATAGAATTGATGCTTTTTTCATTCTAGCTTACGTAGTTGACTTACGCTCAGTCCTGGCCAGAATCCAAGATCCAATTCTAGAATTCAGTGAAATCCAAATTTGGAACTCAAACCGAATTTCGGATTTTGGAACCCCTTGAGTTTGCTAGACTTTGGCACTGGAACTGAATTTCGAAAATGAATCCTGGGAGTTAATATTGAAACTGATTTCAGAAACTGAAATTGAGGTTCATACCAGAATTCAGTTCCAAAATTCCTGTTCGGAATGCAGATCTAGAAATCAGATTCAGAATTCTGAGCCGGAAGTTCTGGAACTTCAGACCGACATATAAAAATTCAGAACCAAAAATTCAGCTGTATTTCCAGAACTCAGTGCTAAAATGCTTTCCAGAATCTACGTTCAGAATTCAGTTCCAGAATGCAGGTCTATAATTTTCATCCTAAATTCAGTTTCACAATTCTAGAAGTGTGACTGAATTCAGGAACTAGAACCTTAAGGTTTTTTGTCGTGAATACGACTTACTTTACTATGGGACGCCTTTTCAAAATTTACCCTCTGGGAGAGTGAAAAGTTTTTGATCGTGAATATCTCCTGTTGTATCTAATGAATCAACATAATTCTTGCAACATGCCATCGGAAATATGATCACAATTTTATGATAAAATTTTCAGTTGTGTGACATAATCTCAAATAGTTCAAAATTAAACTTTTCTGAAATGTTTGGTATAAACAAGTGTCAAAGAGAATAATTCATAAGGCGCATTTGCCTTTCTCGTATTTTGAAAGCTCATAGCTCAGTGATCCGTAGAAGGATTTATAGAATCTAATTACCAATAGAATCGAAAATTTTCAACTTGGACGTGTATTGAAACAACATTGAAGTTTTTCAATAGTACACTATTGAAAAACCTGTTTGATTTAGCCCATGACAGTACCAGCCAATCAGAACGCGAGATGTCTGCATCTATACAAGAGCATCCATATAAAAGTTGAGTGGTTCATTTTTCCTACCATTTGCTGAATAGTTGCCCGAAACAAGACACACGAGAGCAACATCGAGGACCTGTCATCTTCACTGCTTCCCGTTCTGCGAACAGGAAAGGAATTTTAGCAAAGGGGCTGTCCATACACCGCTGCCAGTAGCAGGTATAAAATGAAATGTGATGTGAGAAATAGCGTCCTTTAAGTTAAAACAGCTACTCTGAACGTACGAGACACCGTCAGCACGATGGCACCGAAAACCGGTAGAAAGGCAACCAAAAAGTCCAGCAAGGCCCGTTCAAAGCACTTTTCAGTGCTTTTCAGACAATTCAAAGCACTTTTCAGTGCTAAAGATCATTATAAAGAATCAGTTGAATTTTGTCGCTTTCCTACCATTTTCTAAGCAACTGTTACCGAAACAAGACACACACGAGAACCATCTCAGATCTCAATATTTCCTACCAAAAGATTCATCAAGATGGAAATTAAAATAATTTGTACCGTCACTAACACATTCAATTACGAACGGCAATGCAAAAGCGAAAGTGATGATGTTGAACACATCTTTATACTAGTATAGGGTCTTGTGAAAATATGCCATGCGAAACAGGGTTGCCATATATACAGATTAATCTGTATTTTTATTATTATTATTATTAATTTTATTATTATTATTATTATTATTATTATTCTTATTATTATTATTATTGTTATTATTATTATTATTATTATTATTATTATTATTATTATTATTAATATTATTATCATAATTAGTATTAAAATTACTCTTGCATACCGAAGATCGTCGATACATTTCAGACCAGGCCATTGCAATTGTCTCGTTCTGACATTTCGAGAAGAATCTGATATTTTCGAACTTCATAGCTTCAATAAAAATAAACTACATCAAACTAAAAAGGAATTGTTTCAAGTTTGGAATATATAGTTGTAGAATAGTAGCTGTTTAATGTAACTAATCTGTACTTTAATATAGGTGCATCGCTTCAAATTCTATTAGTGAAAAAGGAGAAAGCTTGCTCAATTCATACAATCAATCAACAAACTGATATTCGGAAAAGTGATGGGAGCGTGTCAGTTTTTTCGTTTTCACGACATCCAGTTATGTCTCTGACATTACCCACCCGCCTTTGTTTAGTTCCAGATTTGGTTTCCTAAATTGAATTTCGGATCTCACCTCTGGATCCGAAATTGAAAACTGCATCCTGGGCCGAATTAAAATTCAGCTGCAGAATCCAGGTTCAAAGCTCAGTTCCCAAATTCAGTTGCAAAACACCGGTTCAAAGAATTTGTTTTACAATCCATTTTAATCGTGTTCACGTCATCCGGTAATGACCATCTGGACCATTGAAAAATCGGGATAATATCATAATACAATAAAACATTCTACGTCTACATAAATTTGTCATGAATTCATTTGATTTTATCGTTTCTCAGATTTTGTTTGAAAAAGAACCAGAAGTAAGTTGCATCCAGAATAAATCACTATCCACAAGTGGGTTAACAGTAGCCCTAAATGCCACTACTTCAAACAAAATTCAACCCGCATAAACATTATAAATACCGTTTGTCAAATCATTCCCCTAAACGCTTCGGACAGTGTTTCGGTGATATCTTCCAGTAACTACTGCTGAAGTGAATAAAAAAGTTAATGGCCATCATGAGTCAGATATTTTTGGCCTCATCAACCGATCATCGTAAGTGCAAAGAGCGCAGATGAACAGAAAACGGCCCCAGTTGAAACACAACCCGTTATAATTAATTACAATAAAAAGGGCGTACCTATCAGCCGATATGCGATGCGCGATAGAGCCAATAAAGAAAGCCTAACCTAAACAAACACACTGCTGAGTTGCTGTTGCTGTGAGCAAACCGAAACCGGAGATGACGCATCACGGTGAAACACCCTCCGGTTGAAGTGCCCTCGGGGCCGGAAATGTATTCTATTCTATCGATACTGTTCGGTTCGGTTCCGACACCGACACCGACGGAACTATGGCAAGTTTCGAAAGTTTTTTTTCAATCGGATTTGTATCTGCTAGGCGGCATCTTTCGGGTTCGACCCTACGCCGTGAACTTCGATCGTAAAGCTTTTGTTTATGGCCCTTTCAAAATTATAGACTGTTTCGATTCTTTGGAAACTTTTCAGTGCGACATTCGGTTTGGTTTTTTTGGTCCGCAGTACTGCGTGAAATCCATCGAAAGTATAGAAGAGAGACACTTCAACCGGCCACTCCGATCGGTGTCAAACCAAACCGTTCAAACCGTTCAAAACACTGTGTAAGTGCGGAATACGGAAACTGCAGAGCTGCTACTTTATTTCCCCCTTTTTTTACTGACTCGCTGAAACAGACAACCGGATTAATCAGACAAAACGGGTGGCCCGCCCTGTTCCACATTGGCACCCAACCCAGTCACAGGCAACGCAACGCACTGCAGGGTCATTGTTGGTGGTGTGTTTGTTTTAAGCAACTGTTTTCCATACCCAAAGGCAGATCTGGTGGTCGTGTACTATTCCGTAACAAGATGTTGTTTTCTTTCCATACGAAACCGGTTACCCCTCTCTTGAACCCTACTGCGATCGACCACAAGCCCACCACAAGGGAGAGTAGGTATCATGTGACCGGCTTTTTGGGGTCTGTTGCGTCACATGAAATACCATTACAAAATAACAAAAAAAAAACCGAACCACCACTCGTCCTTGCCGTACGCTGTACGAACTTAGCAGGCGCTGCCGGACTCAGTAGGCGGATGTGTGACCGTGATCTATGCGGAAACTTGGCGGAATGCCGTCTGACACGACCCAGTTGTGATCGAAGTTGGCGAAACCGAGTGAGAGTAGTTTTGTTGTTGTTTTTGTTGTTGTCTGTTCAGACCGCCTACGAATTGTGTGGGTTGTGGTACCAAATGAAGCTGGAAAGAATCTGGGTCAAACTGAAAAGTGCTCCTGTCTGGTGGTTTGTCGGTTTGGTGCTGGAATCTTAACCAGCGACGGAAATGCTTGTCTAACCGAATGAAAAATCTGCAGCAATTAAAAGTCATTTAAATGCGATAAACTATCGCACTCGACTCGATGGATCTCGGTTGGTGTTGTTATTATTATCGGTCTCTGCTAATGAACTTTCAATTTGTTTATGTGTCCGGAGCATAAATTCTTAGGTTTCGAATAGATACCGGAGAACATTCCCAGTTTCTCAGTTCCTCAAGCGACGATGATACCGGTTCGGAAATGAAAACAAAAAAACAGGGATAGCCACCAACAAACAAACAGGTTACAGATCGTTCACCCAAAACATTTCAACTATCACCCAAGTAGCAGGACGGTTTCCGAAACACCTGCCCGAGGCACGGAATAAAAGCATATCATCAACGATGACGATGACGATGACGACGACGATGCTGCAATCCGTGTTTTTTCCTTCCTTCTCATATCCAACCGGACGACAACTACGACGGTGAGATGCAAGCGAGCCGGCAGTGATTTGCATATCAAACGAGCATCAAAAGCACAAACACACACACAGGCACTTTATCCTATCATCGTAGCTTGCATTTGAACCGAGCAGAACCTAGTCAAGAGTGAGCTTCTCCTCTCGGTGTACCTTTTTTTTCTTTTGCTCCATAGGGTGTGGAATTTGTTTGCTAAAGGTATCTAGCAAACAAGAACAGAGAAACACTGAGCCTGCCGTCAAATGCAAATGTCTATGACCCGGAAAACAATGGAAAACCGTGCGAGGATCATAACACCTTTACGGGTCCTGATTTTGGAAACTTTGTTAGACACATGTAGATTAAAATTTCGGCATTATTCTTACTGCCTATATTGGCATAACATATTTGTCTAAGCTGTTTATCATCAGAGCTACTTTCGTACTATAGAATAACGATTCAGTTTATACAACAATCCACAAAACTTGTGATGGTACCTTTCCTCCTTTTTTTTAAAATAACTATTTGTAATATGAGTTAAAATTAAATTATTAAGATTTAAATTAGGTGTTCAGCCACAAGTGGTGACTTTTCAGCCCTATTATATACATGATTTGGTTATTACCATGAGGACATTATTTGCTTCCGCAATTCTGAGATTTTTGTGTAGGGAAAATTCTAAACCTACTTGTATTGTGTAATGGGGAAAAGGAACTTATATACTAACTTACTAACTAATACAGAGAGCGAATCGATTCAATTGAAGATTGCATCGATTTTTGTCGGAATTTGCTTATAATATTATGTGACATTACATCAAATGGTTCTATATTTGTGAGTCTGTGTAACTCATCTGTGCTAAACCAGAGAGGACGCTTCAAAATCATTTTCAGAATTTTATTCTGAATCCTTTGAAGCGTTTTCTTCCTGGTGGAACAACAACTTGACCAAATTGGTACTGCATAAAGCATGGCTGGTCTGAAAATTTGTTTATAAATTAACAATTTGTTTTTTAGACACAGCTTAGAATTTCTGTTTATAAGAGGATATAAACATTTAATATATTTATTACACTTTGCCTGGATTCCTTCAATGTGATCCTTGAAAGTGAGTTTTTTGTCATACGTTAAACCTAAGTATTTAGCTTGATCAGACCATGTCAATTCCAAGCCATTCAATTTGAGAATGTGATTATTGGTTGGTTTAAGAAAAGAAGCTCTTGGCTTATGAGGAAAGATAATCCATTTTGACAGATAATCACTGAAAATATTTAAACTTCTTTGTAGGCGACTGCAGATCACTCTTAGATTTCTACCTGTGGCTAACAGACTTTTGTCGTCACAGAATAGCGATTTCTGACAACCAACGGGTAGATTTGGAAGATCAGAAGTGAAAATATTATACAAGATTGGAGCTACGCTCAAACCCTGCGGAACACCGGCTCGTACGGATAGGAATTCAGATTTACAATTCTGATAGCTAACCTGAAGAGTACAATCAGTTAAATAATTTTGAATCATTTTGATCAAATAAATATGAAACTGGAAATCAGACATTTTTTCGTGAATACGACTTACTTTACAATGGGGCGCCTTTCCAGAATTTACCCTCTGAGAGAGTGATAAGTTTTTGATCGTGAATATCTTTTGTTGTATCTAACATACCAACATAATTTTTGCAACATCCTATCAGAAATATGATCAGCAATTTATGATAACATTTTTCTGGTACCCAGTATGTATAAAAGGGTCACACTTCATATATTTCGTTTATTCTAGCCTGCGCAGTGGACTGAGTAGGAAGTAAAACAAGTGCATCTTTCCGGTTGGTTTAGGTCCAGAGCTTAGTTCCAGTTCTATAACTATCAAGAATTCACTTCAATATTGAATCGATTGTGGGACATTATCCGAGCCAGTTTCGCTTCAAATAAGAGCGATTGCGTCATCCTGGTGCTGGTCGTTTGCATTGTGGCAAATACAACGAAAATTGAGAAACGATGGGGAACATTGTACGAAATCAGCTCTTCTGATTGATGCTTCATTTATTTCTGCCTACCTAGTTGACTCGTTCAGTAAAGATTAGAATCCAATCCAGTTTCAGAATCCAATACCTGATATTTTTCTCAATTTCAGAAGCCAGATTTAAAATGTGGTTCCTCTTCCAGAATCAAGTACCATAATTCTGGAGCTGAAACCGAAAAACTCGGGATTTTTAAACCGAGCTCTAGAACTGAAATATCAGATCAGAAAATCTAAAATCCGAAATCCGGGAACAGATTTTAAATTAAATTGTATTTCATTAATTGAGTTTTAAATTGTATTCCAGAGCCCAGGTTCGGAGCTCTAAACCAGAATACAAGTCTAGAGTTTGCTCACTAGTTTGTCTCATGAGCGTTTAGTAGAATAATTTCACTGGAATAATATTTTAACCCCATTCAATTCTACTATATATAGTGAAATTGCATGGTAAAATATTATTCTACTCGAATTTTGTTCCAAAGTTCAGTTGTACAATTCTAGAAGTGTAACTGAATTTAGGAACTAGATTCGGAAGATCTTTGAACTACATTCTGGATCTTCTGAACTGAATTGTCGATCCGAATTTGAAAACGAAATGCTGAACCGAAATTCTGTAACTAAAATTCAGCTGCGGATCAGAATACAGGTCCAGAGTTCAGTGCTTGGTTCAGAGTTCAAAACCGAAAAAGAATCCTGGTTTCGAATGATGAGTTTAACTATTCAGAACTCAGTTACCGAGTTCAGGTTTGGAATTCAATACCCGAACCTAGCATCGAAATTGAGTTTCAGATATCAATTCTAGCATTCGAATCAAAAATTCGGTTTCTGAATTTCAGTTAAAAAATTCAGAATCGTTAACGTCAGAGAAACTGACTCCGTATTCACGTCATCCAGTTATGTCTCTGACATTACCCACCCGCCTTTTTTGCTATTAAACCGTTGTGCCAAACACTGTCGAATGCTTTTTCTATGTCTAGAAGAGCAACTCCAGTGGAAAACCCAGAAGATTTATTTGATTTTATCATGTTCGTTACTCTGACAAGTTGATGATTTGTTGAATGTTCATGACGTGATCCAAACTGTTCTAGTAAAAAATTTGATTCTCATTTATATGAGACATCATTCTTAACAAGATAATTGTTTGCCGGTGCATTGGAATGGCAAATATGCTCCAGCGATGAAATAAATTCCATGAATGGATTCAACTTCGAATCCCAACCTTTCAATAACTTTCGTATTGAAAGAAGGTCAAATTCGCTGTTTAATTTGCCGTTGGACAAAAATGGCAACTCCACCACCCATTCCAGTAAACCTGTCAAATCGATGAACCACATAATGTGGATTTCTTTTCAATTTGACATTTGGTTTAAGAAAAGTTTCTGTCACAATGGAAATATGAATTTTGTGAACTTTGAGAAAATTATCTTCACTCGATTTCAAAGATCGAGCATTCCAATTTAAAATATTCAAATAATTATTTAACATCACTGTTAAATTTTAAAATCATTATAATATTATTTGCAAATTGCCATCCGATTTAAAATGCTTCAAAAAGTGATGAAGTCGAATTCATTCGGATGATCATTTGGAAAATTTGATCTTGTAGGTAGATCATTTTATTTTCAGTTATATCGCCTAAATCGACTTCGTTTAAAGAAGCGAACGGCATTGAAGGAATATTGGTAGGTAGACTAGTGTAACTGCCATTAGAAGAAGATGATTTAGCCGATCTACCTATTAATAAATTGTTTTCGTTAGAAGATGAACTGGAAGGCGGTCCTGTGTTTTGATTATTTACATTAGAAGAATTAAGTGGAAGATTTCTACCTGTTATACTAGCATAACTGACATTAGAAGAAGATGATGACGAGGTCGACCTACCTGTCAATAAACATTCCTACTTTAAATGACGACAATTCACTGCGTAGAGTAGCACAGCCGATTCGTGGAGAACGTAAAACATCTTCTAAAGTTATAGGTCATATTAGTAGATGGTCATACAAGTTTAATTTGGCTCTATTGGTTTCGGCTTCAGGTTCCGGAAGTAGTGGTCTGAAATTCCAAAACGAAACTCACATAAGATAAAATAACGTTTGAGGCCATTTCACAGCGATTTCGGTCCGCAATCGCTTCATTAATGCACACTAATATCTGCTTTTCTCTGATTTGAGGTAGTCCTCCAGAACTCAAGTAACAATTCGAATGCCTACACACTAAGATTTAGTTCCTTTGTTCGGTAATATTTCTGACGAGAACTTTCGGTAATCTATAGAAATGACCGATATTTTCGGTACATGAGTTTTATTTTACAATAATTATGAATTTTTTTACCGGACGATCAGTTTTACGCAAGTTTTCATTACAGAATTCTGTAAATAGATATACAATTGATACGGTAAATCTGAATAGTCGCCGAGTACGGTAAAAACCATACTGTCCGTATGGTAAAATTATCTTCCAACAACCGAACTTCTATGAAAACTGATTGTCGTTAAACTAACCGCCAAACAATTATTAAAATTTTCAGTAAGTGTTTTTTTATTAACCAAACGAAAAAAAATCTTGAAGAGTTCATCGAATGGATTGAGGTACAGGTGCTACAGTTTTTAAAACATTAGAACCACTAAAAGCTTTTTGTTTACTAATAGGTAGAAAATAATAAATCACTTGTCCTCTTGCTGCCTACACAAATCGTTCGAGGGTAATTGTGCATGATCGTGGAATAAAACCATAGCCACAACAGGTTGGAATTTTCTTCATTCATTTTTGTAAATTTGTGTTGTTTTTTGAAATCCAAAAGTCCAGAATTTTAACCAAATTACCGAACAATCAGTTAGATCCATTTGGTTTACAGTTATCGGTAGTTGTTTGACAATCCAGCAATCAACTGTTGAAAATTCGGTAAAAAATTACCGAAATCTGCGAATTTTCTTAGTGTGTAGTGGTTTTGATAACAATTTATAGGAGTTTTGTAATTGATTTTTCAAACACTACCTGTTTTATGACAACTATGATAAGTGTTTCTTTTGACAAGTAATATCACAGTTTTTAAAGCTTCTATATAACTCTTTACCTAGACCAAGGATGGCTTTTATCGTATCAAAGAACGCTCACTGGCAACTCATCACACAATTGAATCAGTGCCATCAAAGAGAGATGGATATCATCGCAACAACAAAAACCTGGCATGGCTCATTTAACATAGAATCGACACCAGTGCGAGAGCGAATTTCTCTCGATGACCTGTCTGAGAATCAAAGGTTAGCTCGCTGCTGTGGGGATTCTCTCTGAAGCAACAAACGGTCGCTCATTCTCGTTTCGCGATCCGATTTTACTATTGCCGCTTATTCTAACTATGTGCATATAACCTTTGTATAAGTTGTGTCTATGAAAATGTCTGTTAATGCTCCACACAAGGGTTTTGAAATATTGCAACCTAGTTTGAGAATCATCAAGTTGAATCTTCGATTCGATTTTCTGCGATGATTGTCAACTTGCGATTCTCTCTTGGGACTTGACTAAAAATAATACAATTTGTACTAGAATAAACCATGCAATTCTTTCATAAATCTAGTTTTGTGTGTGCGCGTTCGTTGGATGACAGTTCCACTCAGAGCAAATTTGAGGGTTCTAAAGTACATTTATGACACATTTGTTGTGGGCTATTTGATTTATTGCTTTGAAGAAAATTTCATGGCCGCCATTATGATGTTCAATACCGTAGCATTTATTGGCATCAAATAAACTTCGGAATGCAAAAACGAGGAAATATGATGGACTTCCATGATTCATTTTCAGAACGTATGCACAAGTTTTAACGCCACGAAATAGTTTTATACAAAAATGACAAAAATGAATGATAATTTTCAAAAATCATGAAGATTTTCGCAAAAACCGCATTTATTTCAAGGTGATTAGTTATAATTCTTATTTTCATCCATACATTCACGATAAAACTAAAAGCGCATGAATTTTTTTTACGTTCGGGAAAAGCCTCAAACTCATAATTAAAATCTAATATATTCTTACGGGTTGCATTCAAAGCAGGCATGAAACACACACATCAAAACGACAGTTTATTCATAGCGGAATCCATACCATCCGAATAAATTTAATGTTGATCGTGAAGCTGGTTTCAAAATTTTCTTGAATTTTGTAGTTTTAACGCAGGTTTCTGCTGATTCTTTGCTTAATCAACCTGAATGAAGAATGGTTCACTTAGCAGGAACATGCTTTTATAGAGGTTTTCAGTAGGCTTTCGTGGAATTTAAAGCTTCAATGCAAGATTTATTATGTACCATTGAAGACAGCTACAAGTACTTATTAATATTAAAAATGTTACTTGGGGAAGTAAACTATGCCGATCCCAGAAAACCGCCATTATGATTTTCCATTGAGACGTGTTTCGAGGTACTCGTACTTTAGTCTATTGTCGGGTTATCATTCTGTTCTCTGGCGTTTGATTATGAACTCAGCCGAACATGTATTCGAAGTGCGCTTGCGTTCGTCTTTCTAGCCCTAAACAAGTATGTGCGGGATCCAGCGACAGGATGTCTTTCTCATCTGCACCAGAGCTTAAAATTGTTACGCATTCTCAATGAAAGAAACCATTCCAACAGTCTCATTTTCAATGTTTTACTGTCTCATTTGTAAATGACCGACACCAGAACAAACGAAGAGAGACGAAGCATTTCAATTAACTGAATACTCTCATATCCAGAAAAAAAACGAATGATTCCTTCACTCGACTGATATTTATGCTCATTTGCCTTCAAAATAAGATACAAGTTTTCGTTTCGGTAAGATATGTCATCGTGCTAATTTTGATCAGTGTATTCTAATGTAGTTGTAGGATCATTTCTAACAGTTTCATAATTTTAACATTCCCAGTAGATTTTGCAAATAAGTGACTCATCAATATGTTTAAATGGGGACGTCAAAATTCTTGTAACGCTTTCAAAACCTATAACTGACAATAAGTAACACATATAACGTTTCGTAACACACAAAACTTACAAAAGAGTAACGGATGTAATGCTTCGTAATACCGAAAACTTATTTAAGGTAACAATGTAACGTTCCGTAACGGTTATAACTCAAAAAAGTAACAAGTGTAACATTTGTAACGTCCAAAATCTATAAAAAGTAACACTTATAACGCTTGTAACAAACTAGTAATGCTTGTAACGCTTTGAAACGTCATAACTCACAAAAAAGTAGCACATGTAACGCTTCGTAACGCTTTTAAGTTACAAAAAGTAACGCTTGGTAACACCTACAACTCACTAAAAAGTAACGCCTATGATTCACAAAAAGATAACCTATGTCACGTCTATAACTTACAAATAGTAACCCATGCAACGCTTCGTAACACCTATCACTTACAAAAAACTAACGCCTATAAATCACGAAAAATTAACGTGTGCCACGCGTTGTAGCACCTCTAACTTACAAAAAGGTATTCACATGTAACGCTTTGTAACGCCTATAACTTACAAAAAAGAAACGCATGTAACTCTTCGTAATGCCTATAAATTACAAAAAAAAGCATTTAACGCTTCTTAACGTCTATAAATTACAAAATAGTAACGCATGTAACGCTTCGTAACGCCTATAACTTACAAAACAGAAACGCATGTAACTCCTCGTAACGCTTATAAATTAAAAAAAAAGCGTGTAACGCTTTGTAACATCTCTAACTTACAAAAAATAACATGTGTAACGCTTCGTAACGTCTATAACTTACAAAATTGTAACGCATGTAATGCTTCGTAACGCCTATAGCTTACGGAAAAGTAACTTACAAAAAAGTAAAACATGTAACGCTAAGTAACGTTTAAAAAAAACGAAATGTAACGCCTATGACCCACAAAAAAGTAACACATGTAACGATTCGTAGCGCCTATAGCTCACTAAATAGTAACACATGTAACGCTTCGTAACGCCTATAGCTTACTAAAAAGTAACACTTTTAACGCTTCGTTACGCCTTTCACTTACAACAAAGCAACACATGTAACACTTCGTAACGTATATAACTTATAAAAATGTAACCCATGTAACGCTTCGTAACGTCTATAACGTACAAAAAAGTAACGCATCTAACGCTTCGTAACACCTATAACTTACAAAACAGTACCGTTTTCAACACTTCGCAACGCCTATAACTTACAAAAAAGTAACGCTTGTAACGCTTCGTAACGTTTATAACTTACTAAAAAGTAACACGAGGATTAAACATGGAAATCACTTAGCACCAATATAAAATGAAAGATCAAACATTGGTGATTTGCTATTTATTTAGAAGCGTTGAATATAATTGTCTGAATGTTGATAATCATCTTTACAAACTTTCTTCAATGCAGAATGCGGAATGTGAAAGTCGATAAATAGAATGTAAACTGTTTTGATTTTTTGACGCAGGACTGACGTCTTTCTTTACTATGCTCATTCGGGTGCATTTTCAAAATTTCACGAAATAACTCCATATTTTATTTCTTAATATCTTTTTCCCTGTTTTAGTAGAAAACTTTAGAACTTGTTAAAATTGACATGTTTCACAATTGCTACAGTACGGTTATATTTGTTTGATAAGGAGTGTATCGAAAATAAGCTATCCACATATTTTTCTTTCAAATTATGATAAAAAACGAAATTTTATTCAAACTAAAAAATGATCCGTTACTGTACAAGGTTAAACTTGAGTATGATGAAAACCGAATGAAATTTAAGTTATTCCTTCACGAATTTTCAAACTTTTGATCGAAAGCTCTTCATCAAGTTCCGGAAAAGTGTTGCATTGCACTTTTGGACACTTGAGCCCAAATTTTTTTGAACTCTTGCATGTTCCCAGCTGCCGAACCAGTCTTCTTGAAGACCCTCTTCACGATTACCCAGTACCGTTCGATGGGTCGAAGCTGAGGCCAATTCGGTGGATTGATATTTTTCTCAACGAAATTTATACCCTTTTCCGCAAGCCAATTGAGAGTGGTTTTGGCATAGTGAGCCGACGCTAAATCCGGTCAAAATAGTGGAGGTGTACTATGCTTCTTATATAAAGGCAGTAATCCCTTCTGGAGACACTCAGATCGATAGATTTCTGCATTTGTAATTCAGATAGTGTAAAAAATGGTTGACTTCAAACCACAGAAACATATTGCTTGCCATACCAGTAGCTTCCGACCGAATTTCTCCACTTGAATCGACCTGTCCGCATCGCTCACATCCTCCCCAACGACGATAGTAAAGTATTGTGGACCTGGAAGGGTTTTTGAGTCCTCCTTTAAATAAGTCTCATCGTCCATCAAAACGCATGCATCCGGACTCTGCAAAAGACGCGAATACAATTTCCGGACCCTTGTTGCTGCTCGCTTTTTCTGTTCTACACTTTGTTTTGAGATTTTCTGCTTCTTGTAGGCCTCCAGGTGATTTCGTCTCTTGATACGCTGGATCGTTCCGACACTCGTTCCTGCTTTTTTAGCCAAATCACGTATTGACATTGATTTGTTCTTCATGATTAGAGATACCACTTTCTGGTCCAGTTTCGAGTTGGAAGAACCGGGTTTTCTGCCTCTTCCTGGTAGCTCATCCAAAGAATAGTGTTCCCCAAACTTAATAATGATGGTTTTAACACTGGCATGATGAATTCCAAACCGCTTCGCCAATTTTCGCATAGTAATACCCTTCTCGCTTAGCCATGTGTCCAGAACCTTAATTTTCACTTCAATATGCGACCTTTTGAAAACGCAGAATTTCAACCGCACAAACAAGTAAACAAACGAAAGCTGACATCCAAACGCACAGCATGCTGTGACCTGAGCATAAAAAACCATCACAAATACATGCGTACAACACTAATGTATGTGGATAGCTTATTTTCGATACACTCCTTATGTTAGAAAAGTGATTCCACGTGTTTTTGTTACAAATGTAAAAATCATTCATATTACTGCTTGTGAAACCAATTCAAAAACCTGTAAGGATTATGTTCCAGATCGATTTCATTAACTGACTGTACCATATGTTCATTTAAACAGTTTCATTTCCAGTTTTCTCGTTACAAATATTGCTGCTGTGAAACATGTCAAACAAGAAACTTGTGCGCTTTTCCAATCACACAACTGTTCCGGGAAGAGTTAAGAAATCCAATACAAGAACAATAATTGCTACTTTAGTATTGTTTAAAAGAGGTCCAAACACGAAACATCAAAATCAACCGAATCTATAAATAGACCCTGTAGCACGTTTGATAGACACATCGAATGCGCAGGCCTCCATCTATGTAAAGACAATGGAACTACACCCGGCATTATTCAACCGTTGTTTCAGTGCAATAACGAATATGAGGTTCCATTCCTCAAGTCTCAACGCAGAAAAACAACAACTAGTTCTTTTCTGAACGCATCTGCTGTTGGACGTTCGCAGTGTGAGTTTCGCTGCAAACAAGAGCTGTGTGACGCTTTTTTTTTTTTTATTTATAACAATTTTTTATTCAGGCCAATTTGCGTATAGCTTTACGTGGCCGATTTACCCATGTTTTTGTTACATAAAATTATTTTTTTATTGTTGGATCTCGTTGTCACCCTTCTTCTAGGGGGAGAGGAGCTTCCATTTCCTTATAGCGAAGATTGGAGGTCATTTTGTCCGTTGCTCATATCATCCATTGCTACATCGTTGGAATTGTGAGTGGTTTCCGTTTCCTTGTTTTCATTGTTGATCGCAGTCTTGGGTTCATCTGCAGTTGCTGTAGATGCGCTTTGTACATTGATTGCAGTTGATAGTTGGTTAGATGGTGAAGGTGCTTTTGAAACAGGAGCACTGCATTCACTAGTTTCCGTTGTCGGGTGGTTGTCCTTGTTTTTGTTTGTTTTGTTAGTTTTCGCAGTTTCAGTGCATGGTTTGCCGTAGTGTGCAGGTTGTTCACAAAACTGACATGTAACCAATTGATTTTCATACGTAATCAACGTTTTACACGGATGCATCCCGTCTTGACCACAAATGATGTAAGATGGAATTGCTTTACGTAGTTGCATACGTACCACTCGCACGCCATTCCGGATACCCGGGAAAAAATTCCGCCATACTTCCTTTTCGATGGAAAGAACTTCACCGTACTGCGACATATATTCCCGAACATACCCCTCGCTGGTCTGCGGGGGAAGGTCATGCACGCGTACTTCTATGGCATTGTCCACCATGAACACAGGGATTTTATAGTTAACATTGTCATGATCAATACTGTGCACCCCGTTATTACCCGAAGCAAATGCAATTGCATCTTTTTCACGTTTAAACATAATGTACACACAGTTCGATGCCTTGTTGAATTGAATCTCACTTACATCATTAACGTTTAGATGCATTCGTTCCTTAAGCGAAATTTCAATTTCGGTTGCTGCAGGTCTAACTTTGCAGCGCTTGAAATCAATACAAATTGAATTTGGCCTTGTAGGCCAAGTTTCAGGCTTTGTTAAATCGTATTTGCCCATTTCGTACACTCTATTGTTCACTGCACTGTATTGTCTTTGTTTCTGTCGTCGCGACCGTAAGAAATTTTCGACTGTGTCGTTTGCGATGCGAGCACGAACTGGTGTGTGACGCTTCTGGCGCATTGAAGGAAAAGAAAACGAAAAGTGGACAACGATGGGGAACATTATACAGAACCAGTCGTTCTATTAATCCAAATGTTATCTAAAGAACTATTAAGATTACATCTTTGCAAATCGCAGGTAAAAATCATCGAGTTCGAGCATTTTGATAGTTTCTCAAATATTGAGATGTATGAAATATTGAAATATATGGGCGATTGCACGACTTGGCTCAAACTTACAATTGACTTGGAATAGCCCAAATAGTCTTTTCCAACACTCCAAAGCCACTAACGGTTCTTTTCAAGACACCAAAAGTAACGTGAAGAATTTATTTTGAAAACCGGCTTCCTAGGATACAAACGCAATCCTTTGACACCAAATGGTCCTTTTCAGCACTACAAAATCTTGAAGATCAAACGGTATCAAATCAGTTAATATCCATACATATCTCGCATGCAGTCCTACGTCAATCTCGCAAGTATGTATTTCATCACGTAAAGGTCATTGTGATCTCATATTTTCTATGAAGACAAACACTATAGGAAAGTTCCTAAGTGCAAATGTTTATTCATGTTCAGGGCTGAAGAATGGAGGGATATTCCTTCGAAACGTCGGCATTTGACGCAAAATAAATATTTTGTAAATTATGTAATTGTCTTGATAACCTAAGTGCAAATGTCAGTTCCTAGCTGTACCATGTTCTATGGGATTTCTTTTATGCATATGGGATAGTTATGCGTAGAACGGCAGTATACCGTAGTTAGACATAGATGAATAAAAATACGGTGAAAATGTATTAATTAATTTTTCACTTGCACCCGTCTATCCTAAAAGTGCCAAGAATCTTACTTGTCTGAACAGACAGAGGAAACTTCATAAGAAGATGTTTATTCCGGACGAGATAGTCTGATGGAAACATTCCCCCCACTAAAACCACATCTGTCTAGGTTTATTTTCGTTTTGCTGGGTTCACCTAAAGCTGGTTTCCTTGACTGACCTATCGAAACAATTTACCCGATTGATTCACCAAAAACAAATGCTAAGATTAAGGTATGATTCTGGACTGCAAAGGTGTGTAAGCAAATACATAGGGTTTAACGGATATTTTAAGTGTAATTCAATCATTTCTTTATTCTGTTAACGAGTTATGAATCCACAGCTTTTAATAAATTGCACACAAATCGGAAACTCCAGTCCAGTTAGCAGTAGCATTATTTTTGCACCAATCGCTTATCCAACTTTCGGTGCTAGGAGTTTACATCCACTATTGCGATTGATTATGCGGCAGTTTGAATAACGCACTCGCAGATTCCGGATAAAGTTCTTTACCAGTTTGTCCTCGAGAAAATCGGCAATTTGGTCGACATCTTGGGGAGACTTTTGCGTTAGTAGATTGCACCGAATAAACTCGATCTGGCGTATTTCGGTAAGCGATTGTAGAATTTTGGGCACCTCGAGTTGGTCCTGTCGTATAGAGAAACCTGTTAATTTTTATAATATATACTAAATACACTATCGTTACCATAGTTACTCCATAAAACTGTATTTCTTCCAGTGTGGCTAGTTTACATATTTCATCGATGAATGCAGATTCAAGCTTTATTGCATTCAGTATCAGCTTTTGCAGTTTTAAATCGGAAAAAATGAACGAGTAAAGTTCAACCACAATTAGATTGCGAGGAACGATGAACATAGTTGCTATATAATCATAGCTATATGTAGCTAGTGGTCTACGATGCACCAATTGGAGTGTTTTTAAATTCGGAACTTTATAAAGCGCAATCGGAGATTCCGCAACCATTGTAAGCGATGTCAGTTGTGGTAAGATGAGACCTGGTGTCCTTAGGCCGTCGCCGTACGGTATTGATCTTACAATGTGAATACGTAGAACCAATATTTTTAATTTCTGTAACCTATTAATCTCCTCTATGATATGACCTGATATAAAGTTGTCCTCAATTATCACCGTTTCTAAATCCGTAGAATTTTTAAAAAAGTAGGAACAACAATCCTCAAAGAAATTTTTTGCTGACCGGTATTGCGTAATTAACTTCAAGTACGTTAGTGCGGCGAAAGGCTTTGTCGTTGTGGTTGTTAAGCCAAACAAACGAAACCACATGTCCCATCCAGGTGAATACTCTAACGTTAAACTTCTTAAATTGGAAAATTCTCTTTCACCTCGCATAAGCCTAAATTTTCGTGTATTATCTAAAGTAAAATAAAGCTCCTCAAGCTGCTCACTGAATATCTGTATAATTCTACCGAGTTCAAAACTGGAGGGAAGAACTTGCAATACTTTCAGATTAGGCGCCAGAGCACGAGAAATGTTCATATCCGTTCGTTTTGGAACTTGGTCATGTTTGATAATTATTTTTTTCAAATTTAGCAAGCATACTCTCGCTTCAAACAAATCTGACAGCTTCTGGTGGGTTCCAAAGTCCAGCTTCAGTTCCTCCATGACATTTATTACGTTTTTATTGAAAAGTAACTTGCGTACTGCTGGCCAGAAATTGCTCATATCACTTTTCCCAGTACTTGATGCGTCAACGAAAAATGCTCGATAGCGACCCATTTCCTCGATCGTGATAACACCGGGCTCGCAAACTTCCTTGGGGCGCAGAATCAACCGTTTCCGCGATAAGTAATAATCGCTGAAGATAATCTGCGACCAGCGAGTGCATGTCGTTGCCACGATCCGCAGCTGTTGGTTTCCTAGCTGATCGAACACTTGGCACAGTAACTCCGTCGGTAGACTGTCAATCAGATTTTTCGGCATTGTTGAATGCTGAATGGATCTCGGCACTTTTTCAAAAACACTGCGATAACTGTTAAGCAGAGATGATTCACAATTTTGTGAGTTATGACTAGGGATGTCGTAATATCGATCGATTAATCGATTAATTACTCAGATAATCGAGTAATATTTAATCGATTAGCTTAAAACTAATATTCGCTTTTTGAGCTGATCGAATAATTAAAAAAATCCCATAGTAAAAATCGAATGAATAATCGAGTAATCGAATAATAACCCAGGTAATCGAATAAATTTCAATAGATTAGTTTCAAAATTATACTCGATTACTAAATAATCGAGTAATTCGAAATTCCCGACATCCCTAGTTATGACTGAATCTTGACGAACATTACTCAACGTCAGAGATGCCAGATATTTTCATAGAAAATTTGTATTACCCAGAGTGAAAAATCTGTATTTATCTGTATCCATAATAAAACCGAGATATTTATAATGAAATTTTGTTGAGGTAATGTTATTCCAAAAATTTATGGTTTAATAATGAGAAATTGAATGAGCGCTTAATATTCATATCATGCTATAACGACACCATTAAATGCTTTGAAATTTTCTTCACCAATTGGCACATTGTCGCAAAGCTGATTTACCGGTAGCGACACCTGCCAATGAAAAATGGAACCAAGAAAAGGAGGATTCTTTCGGAAAGTAGTGATTTGCAACATTATTATCGTTCATTCAATAGTACAAATAGATATCAGCAATAAAAGTACATTCGGAGCAGTCATGGGAAAATTCATTCTTCCACCTTACAACACTCGATATTAATTCATCCCCGTTTCACCGTAGAAAAATCGGAACGCTGGAAACGGAACTACCAATCATGAACCGTTTTGATGAATCTTTCCAACTTCATTTTGCTTGTATAATCTGAAAAGTGAGTGAAACAGAACCGCCAGTGAGATGAGAACGAATTTTCAGAACTGAAACAATTAACAGCAGAATAAATAGCGAAACCATACTGAGCGAGTGGAAGTCCACTCACTCATCGAATATATTTTATAACTCAGTCCAGTCGGTGTAGAAATTCAAGACTTTGTTAAAACCTCACATGTATCTGTTTTTACAAACAAATAATAAAAATCCTAATCTATTTTACACCCAATCATTCAAGCTGTATGATGATCAGTTATTTTAAATTTAGAATCACAGCGTTGCGTACACGCTAACGCGATCTCTTTGTTTCATCCTAGTACAAAATCAAGAATCTAGTTATATCTTTACTCTTTAAGGGCATGTTCAGGAGTGTTCCAGTTCTAGATGCATAATTTATGTCAGTTATAAAATTTTAATCTGGAAATTATAACAGCAGAGTTTTACTCGTGTTTCAAAATATAGTTCGGCAGGGTATACCAGTTTTAAATTTGACAGTAGAACTGTTCGAATAAATAAAATTAAAACGGCTTGCTGGAGATATGTTTGTTCTAGTTCCATTTCTATTATAGATCTCGCATATAAAACTACCAGCTGCTGAATTTACTCTAACCAAACTCAACGATATGGAATTCATTCATTAACAGGGATGCCAGATCAGCCTACACACTACAAATGGTCGAAAGAAATCGATAAATTTTGTGAAAACTAAAAGCACAGACTAACAGACATGACAGTATCAGTAAATTCATATAAAAAATAATTTTACGTGATGCACTAGCTCCACCTATATTGTACTGCGCGAACTATTTACTATCTGTACACCTCTTGTGTTATGTAGAAGTTTTTTTACTAGATGGTTTCCCCTCGTTTGTCAACACCGATCAGCTGCTTGCAGGGATGCCTGATTTCATCAAAATATTTGAAAATGAATCGTCACAATAAATTATTGGATTACGTTGATAATATATTTAACCTTTTCGCGATGTTGGAAGGTAACCATTTATTTGACTCAACGTTGTTCATCTAGACTATTTTTTATTGTGTTGGTAGTTTTCACCAGAAATTAAGTGGCTGCAGACCAGAAGCAAGTAAATATTGTAACAAAACGGGTTCGATTTTGTCTTGCGTTGGAGGATGAGAAATAGGCACAATTATGTATATAGTTTTGGCAATATGTATTAAATCTGTATCCTGCATGAAATTCGCATGGACGTATACAAATCAATACATTACAGGTAATTCTGTATGAATGGCAACTCTGTTGGTAAATGAAAAAAATAAACACAGTCTAGATGACAGACAGGATGTTTTTGATAGGGTAACGTGGCGCCATCATGACACATGTGAGAACTGTCCCAAATAAAGGAATATTCGAAATGACCGTTAAAATGATTAAAGAATCTAATTTGAGTGTCCTGTCTGTTAGTATGTGCTAAAAGCACGCACTTTTTTAATTGTATTATGAAACTGATGGTGTGACTATGAATCTCGTTCGTTAATCCTTATTTTCAGTGAAGCCATTTGATCCGAAACTCAATAACTTTCATTTCGACGATTATTATATTTTTAATTTGTGTTTAGTTTTGAACATATATTCTGGCATCCCTGCATAATAATCCGTCATGTCCAATGTTTATTATTTTTAGTGTTAATTAAAGTCCGTATTTTTTACTAGAGGCGTGCAAAACAGCTCATTTTGATGAACAGCTCCGAACCGATCAGCTCACCAAAGTGAATCGATTCGATGTATCAGCTCATCAGCTCTTTTAGTTTGAACTTAAGGTTCATTTTGTGCACCGGGTTTCTTTCATATGCATGATAGAAATTGAATCATTGATTTGCAATGATGCAATTAATGCAATGCGAATTAATTTATCTTTAATTGATGTCGACTAAATTGAATCTCTTAAAGAGCCGCAGATCCGATTAGCTCGTAGCGTGTTCCCTTCGTCATAATACAGTGAACTGGGTAGCAAATGAGTGAGCTGGTGAGCTGCGGTTCTTTTGGAAAGAGCTGTGAGCTGTCAGCTCACTTCAATGATTCGATTCACTGGAACAGCTCAGGAGCGAATTGCCCATCTCTATTTTTTACAACAAACCGGCTTTTCATCGTTCTCTGAGAATTTACGGTAAATAAATTCAAATAATTTTTTAAATCTTGGTGACGCCTGAGTGCATTCGTGTCTTTTTTTAGATCAATTCTACATTCAAACGTTTACCTACACGAAACTGAGATGGAAAAATTGTTTTATCTGTTTGATATGGCATGTGTGTTGTACTAAGGAAATGAATATAAGTTTTAAAAATGTCATGAAGAGGAAAATGATAATAATTATGATGAGAGTTATAGATAAATTTCAGGAATGAATAAACACGATGAAAGGAAACGAAACAACTTGAATTTCTCTTTAATTGAAAAATGAGATTCGCAGTTACACAGATTGACATTTAAGCAATTCTGTCACATAATTGGCTTCTTCGTCGCTCAATATTTCAGATATCTGTTCCAGTAAGTCAGAATTTAGTTTCAAAACAAGTAAATTTTCCACTGATTTTTCACATAAACGCATTCGATGATCGGTGAGAATCAATTTAAGTCCACTAAAGGCACGTTCAACGGAAACCTGAGTTGAAGGAGCAACCAAAACTACCATTGCCAAACGGTGAAGAATTGGAGAGATAATTTTGTGTGACTCCCAATACTTCAGAATGTCGAATCGGACATCTGAGCAAGTGTTCTCTGAATGCTGTATTGTTATTGGTACTTTCTCGCGTATTTCTAAATCCTTTATCTGAGATACCACAGATTCGTTTATCGAATGTGATATTCCCGTCGGAATGTCTTCTTCTTCGAAACATGATGACAGGTATTTATCTAGTTCATCTTGTTGATGTGGATTGATTAACTTGAACATTCACACCTTCAATTTCGTTGAGACGATGATGCAACTGAAGAAGAAATTTCTGTAATTTTATAGAAACCCGATTGAATCAGAATATTTTTTGTTAAATGATATTATCTTACTTGAACTTTTTCTTTATCTTCTGAAGATATGCGCTTCGAACCTTAGAAATTTAATCTCGGGTCTAAATACAAGCATGCTTTAAATTGCATTGTATCAACGAGTTTTTGTGTTCTAGTTTTAAATGCTGCCAATAAACGCTTTGCGAGTACATTTGATTTCATTTTATTCAGTTGCGCTTGGCACTGAAGCCAGTATATGTAAAAATCTGATAGCGGACAATGAATTTTCTGCAGCTTCAGCGTAAGAACGAATGCTGGTTCGAATGCGTCGCGGAATTTCTCAATAAATGGCCAATGTGATGTAAGATCTGTAAAAAAATAAATATGAAAAATATCTAAGTAAATGAAAAATTGTATCAAATTCACCTGTCTCCGGAAAAACAGTTTTCAGCAAATTGAAAAACTGACGTTGATTGAGAAGAGATGACAACATCAGATATTTGCTATTCCATCTAGTATCGTTAGCAATAGGAGGCAGATGAGCATTGTGGATTTTGAATATTTCTTGGTACTCGCGATGCCGCAATTTGACTACAATCTTTTGTATTTTTGTGATTCGTTCTTGATAGGGTTTTACAATATCCCACACAGCTAATTGTGCTGTATGAGCGGCGCATCGTGTACTGTCGAGAATTTCTTCCATTCGCCAGCATTCACCATCGTCAATGTTTGATAAAATGAATTTTGTTTCCTCCTGCTTATCTTCACTGAAATCGTCACATTGTACAGTATCATCTGATGTTGTGTTACAATTGTCTATCTCAATGCTCTCGAAACTTTCAGCATTTTGCATCTCATCAGGTAGCTCGAAAATGTAACGCACTTCTTCATTAGCTACTAGCAAGTTGATTGAGGGGTTTTCCAAGCTAGATTTTTCCAGCATTCCCTTCAATACTTTAACAGTCGCCACCATATTACTGCCATTATCGTGAGCAATGGAGTACACCTGTTTCATATCTACACTATATTCGGCCAGAGTATTCATTATAACGTCTTTTAAACTTTCTTTTGTCTGGCGGCTATGCATCTCTTGAATTGCTGAAATATTGATGATAAAAAAATGTTATTGTTTTGTTTTTATAAAGAATATTTCATCTTACCAAGATTTCGAAGAACAACTTTATTGTTATGATAATATTGAGCATTTATGCCTAACACCTGACGATTACCTCGCGTAGCACTATCTATTTTCAAACTTATAAGTTTTTGAGACATTTCGCTTTTAATAAAATTTCTAGCCAGTATCGAGCTTTTGTCAATGAGATCTGAAATAGCCTTTTCGTAAAGCGGTCCCAGTAAAATTTTACATGCAAAACTTTCAAAAAAACTATACGGTAAGTTACTTTCAGTTAAAAGTAAAAGAGTTCCACGAACTAGGTTCGTTTTTGTTTCAGTCCACAATGAGTTTCTTATATTTCTTTTTTACTTGTGCTGAGTCGGTGCCATCAACTCGACGAGAAGACAATCCTAGTCTATCAAAGACGATCGGATGAAGAGCCTCAACATGTCTTTTAAAATTACCGGGATTTATAATCGATTACCCGTATGAGCACTTGCTCTCGGCGATGCATTTGAACACCCCGTCCTGCTCTCGAATAACCTGCATTAACAAGGCTTTTTGCGTTGGTTTTGAGCGTTTCATTCTATAAAAAAAATTTCATCCACCTAAAGCTCATAAATATGATATTAGTATTCTACCTAAATTTCTTTGTTACGATAGATGTTAAACATTAGTCGGATTTTACAGAAACCGGATTCAAAAACGCTGAATTAACTAACGATTGAAACAAGCACGGCCTCACTGAATGTCTCACTAAAAAAAAAAACAACATTCGAGTCTGATTGAGTCACATCTGAAAGTCACTTCAAGGAATGAATAAAAGAATGAAATCTGCATTCGATAGGAACGAATAGCATCGGTACAACACTACACAGCTAATTTAGTGAGTGAACGTTTGGGCTGGCTGTGATGAATATTTTTTAACTCATACGTTCTGATGCATACATAACAAATGACAGATTGAGATATATAGGCAAATGAATGGTTATGAATGAATTGTAACTGAATTTTTCCCATGCCTGATTCGGAGTAGAAGAAAATCGATTTCAAAGTGATTACTACTACTTTTAAACATGGAAAATTTGTTTAAACAAAAACCAGTGTATTGTTAATTTCTCGAGTACTAGAATGTATAGCGATCGGGTACTATTTATTTTGGATACTTTATTTGTTATTTCCAGGCATTTGAAAAATGGTATCAAACCAAGTTTAATACTCTATTCTGAATAAACGGTAGATTTCGCACAATGAACTAAGATCAACATTACCACCTCAGAGTAAAAATTGTTTTCTTCAACTTCTACTATGATTTTTCAAATGAATTTGCCCGTTTTCATAAGAAATCGTTGAAAAAGTGGAGAAATTAGAAAATTTTCGTACCGACAGTTCTAGCTAAAAGTTTAATCTCTAAACAAGCAGCGCCTCTACATTTCAGTTTTGCGACAATACGCCAACCGGAATCAACAAAACATAATTTCAATTTAATATACTTTTAAAATGTTGGCTTGGTAAATTGATGTCGGATCTCAGCGGTCAACTTAAGCTACCAACACCATCTAAAGATTTTTAGATCGATTTGTGATTCGTCGATTGATTACAAAACTCTCATCTCGTCACTACTACTAAAGAGAGCTCAGACGAACAAAATTATTTTATTCTTTCTTTTTTTGAGAAACTGTATAAATCTGTATTGAGTTTGAAAAATCTGTACAAAATCTGTATTCTGTATGAAATCTGTATGTGCGTGTAAAAATCTGTATAACACAGATAAATCTGTATAAATGGCATCCCTGCTAAACATCCTAAACAGCGATGCCAGATCGTACGCACTGAATTTCTGTATTCCGTCTACACCAGAGATGCCATTTATACAGATTTATCTGTATTATACAGATTTTAGCATGCTCATACAGATTTAATACAGAGTACAGATTTTATGCAGATTTCCTCGATTCAATACAGATTTATACAGATCTCACAAAAAGTAAGAAAGAAAAAAAAGTATTTGATTCCTGTGACGGGATAAAAGTCTATCAATCAACGGACGAATCACAAATTTATATGGAAATCTGTTGTGAAATCCATTTATTTTATAATTTGAAACCAATTTGAGCTGATATTCAAGGAAGTGATGGCATCATGATACTTTACTGTCAAACTGAGAGTTGTATGCAGAGATGCCATTTATACAGATTTATCTGTATTATACAGATTTTTACATACACATACAGAATACAGAGTTGATACAGATTTCCTAAATTTAATACGAATCTCCCAAGAAGCAAAAAAAAAAACTTTTTCGAATAAGCAATCTATTAGCACAGACTAACAGACAGGACACTCAAATTAGATTCTTCAATCATTTTAACGGTCATTTCGAATATTCCTGTCTGTCATCTAGACTGTGTTTATTTTTTTCATTTACCAACAGAGTTGCCATTCATACAGAATTACCTGTAATGTATTGTTTTGTATACGTCCATGCGAATTTCATGCAGGATACAGATTTATTACATATTGCCCAAACTATATACATAATTGTGCCTACTTCTCATCCTCCAACGCAATACAAAATCGAACCCGTTTTGTTACAATATTTACTTGCTTCTGGTCTGCCGCCACTTAATTTCGGGTGAAAACTACCAACACAATAAAAAATAGTCTAGCTGAACAACGTTGAGTCAAATAAATGGTTACCTTCCAACATCGCGAAAAGGTTAAATATATTATCAACGTAATCCAATAATTTATTGTGACGATTCATTTTCAAATATTTTGATGAAATCAGGCATCCCTGCAAGCAGCTGATCGGTGTTGACAAACGAGGGAACCAACTAGTAAAAAAAACTTTTACATAACACAAGAGGTGTACAGATAGTAAATAGTTCGCGCAGTACAATATAGGTGGAACTAGTGCTTCACGAAAAATTATTTTTATAAGAATTTACTCATACTGTCATGTCTGTTAGTCTGTGCTATTAGTATTTGATTGCAGTGACGAGAAGCAAAGTCTTGGTCTCATTGAATCTACCATTCTACAGCCATAATGTGTTGAAATAACATCTTTTAACATAATTTTATTGTTGAAATTTAATTTTGTTAGTGAATACAGATAAATACAGATTTTTTATAGAGAGTAATACAGATTTCCTATGAAAATATCTGGCATCTCTGGTCTACACTGAAAAAAGAAATCCTATAAAAATCATTAACAAAATCACATGAGCCCGTTTTGATCTTAAACCTATTCAACTTATAATATATATATGTGTATTCGTTGAAAGTTATGTGCAAAACATGTACCATTAATTGTAAATCTCCGATAAGCTTGAGCCAGTGAATGTTATGTGCTTCAAACATATGAAAAAGCAGTTGTGTTGTTCGCAGTTTCAATATGGCGAATTTTAGCGATCAGTCGTCTGCTGTTTGAGATTAATCCAAAGAATCTCCTGTAGTATTAGCAAATACAAATTGGTTATTTATATTTTTAATATAAAAAACGTGACATCAATTCTTTTTATAATTTCAGAGTATGGTTTGTTTTTTAAATCAATCGTTTAGCACTGGATTCCAAGTATTTCGAGTCCATTAAAAGAAACAGTAGTTACACTTATGATAATTAATCAATTTTGAAGCTCCTATCAGTTTTGGGGAGTAGTGAATATAGAAAAATATGGTCGAGATGTCAAAAATTTATGAGTCATCCAAATGCAACTAGTTACACGAATTACTACATTTTACTTCTTCAAATGTGGTTGAGTGTCTGAAGAAGATCTGAATAAATAAAAAAAATCAAAATATGCCCATTTGTTTGTCTACAATAAAAATGAATGCATCAAAAATAAAATCAACTCTACTGAGAATCAATAAGAAGCAACATGTCTTTCTTTATCAGCATCAATGATCGTCATTGGTGTTACACATAAAATATATTAACAAACCCCAATAATTCTCATTGACATTTCATATGAGCAATAATAAGAAAAAATGTATATCTCATCAGATTTTCAGATAAAGTGTAAGTGAGTGTTCCAATGAATGCAATTAGATTCCTCTTTCTTATATTGCACATAGAAACTATATTAAAAGCTACATGGAAAAATATTATCTATGTATTCAGATAATTTCTACGTTATTTATAGTGATGAGTTTTATAACTCATGGTTTGAGTTGCGTTTACTCAAATTTGTAAACTGGAACAATATGTCAAAATTTGAGTATGGATTTGAGTAAGATTTACTAAGGCCATGAGTTCTCTCGCATTTATTCATACATTAGAGAAAGCGTTGAGTTTTCAAACATTTGAGTGAAAAAAATACTTCTAGCAGTTCAGTGCGTTTTCTTTATCGGAATATTCTTATCGAATTCAAGAATGCAAGAATACGTCGTTTTTCATTACCGTTTCTAGATCCGGCTTTTGAAATCATGAATCATCAATCATAGATGTGTTCAATAGTAATTTTGTGGTTTCAATTATGCTAAGTGAGAGATCCTACATAAGGATATCAAAATCGTTCAATTTTGACTCCAACGCGGTCAAATTGAACGGGTTTCAATCACTTTTTTTGTTCTTTCTATTTAATAGAAAAAAGAATGATTTTAATTAGGGAATCCCTTTATGTAAACATGAAATACTCTGATTGTAAAACATAACCTAGACGGCAACCCGATTGAACAATACTCCGTTCATGTTCAGATTGCGAATGATCAGTGTCCCATCTCAGAGCTCACAATAATCATAATTTTCGTGGTATTCTCGACAAATTGGGTCAGCTTTAATTTTGAACCCTTTTGATGGAAACATTTAAAACACCTTTCTCGCTATGAATACCTTCTTAGAAACCTCCGAGCTTCATATGTATATGTGCTTGTAAACTTCCGTACTTCCTCGTCACATTCGATCTACAAACATTTTGGTTTCCATGGCTATACACACTTGCTACTCCCTTCTTTAAAATTTTTTTTATGACATCATTATTTCCACGAAATTTCTCAAAGTTTTCCATCTGATAATGATTATTTCATAACGAAAAGCTGTTTAACATCATAACTACATTCGTACGATAGAATAGCTTTTTTGTATAATTTATTTTACCCCGGCTTTAACCATTTTGGTCGTTCAACGGGGAGGAAAACCTATAGAATAACGATTCAGTTATTACAAATGTTGTTGTAGACTTACTTTCGACAGTTTTCTCAATTTTCATAAGAAAATGCACATTGATTGTATGATTTCGTTAATGTTGAGAATACTTATTCCCCCTTCCTCTTGTGAATATTTTTATGAACCTCACTTAGTTGCTAGAAATACACTGTACTCGTAATTTTTAGTAAAACCCGATCAATTTTCCCTTTTTCCATGTTCGGGGCACTTACTCCACTCTCTCACACTCAACATAACATTGTAATCTATTTTGATTTAACTTCCTTTTGTCCTTACTACAGATCTCCTCCATGATTACCCTGAGTAATGTTGAAAGTACCTGTGTCTTTCAAAAATATCGATTCCCACCTTCAGTACATGTGCCAAACTTGGTGGCGATTCGTTTAGTTGTTTCGTAGTTATGCTGAGACTTAAATACACTCGCGTTCATAGACATAGATTATTTTCCCTTAGTTCTTTGAATTCCCCGACAAAATGGAACCAGATTTTTGAAATTATTCAAAGAAAATTGCGTTGAATTCAAATTAACAACAGCAATACTATCTACTACGACCTTGAAATTCTTGCCACTCTCTTGTTTTACAAAAAAAATGAGTTTAAATTTCGATTCTCTTCAAATTATATAAATTTCGTCATTGACTCTACCCCCTGAAAATGTCCTAATGATCATCTCTGAAGAACAAGAAGTATCTGTGCCAGTTCAGTAGTTTCGGAGTTATGCCGTTACATCCCTCTTTTTAAAGGCACTTGCTACATCCACCCCCTATATATATCATATCTAAAGTATGGAAAATGCTTCTATGGTCTTCAAAAATTATTGATTCTTTTCAAATTTTATGATTTTTTTCATGCCCCCCCTGGTGATGATACTTGCTACACTTCCTCTCCTATTAAAATGCCTTTATGACTATTTCTGAAGAGCAAGAAATAACTGTGCCAAATTTTATAGCAATTCGTGTAATAGTTCCGGAGTTATGCCGTTACAAGCATTACTCTTCCTTTTTTAGAGGCACTTACTACACTCTCTCCCCACCAATCCATCCTTAAAATCATATCTAAGTTGTGCAAAAAGTATCTGTGGTCTTCAAAAAGTATCGATTCTCGTCAAATTAGATAACTTTTAAAATGACCACCTTTGTTAAGGACACTTGCTATGCTCCCTCCCCCCATAAACATATTTGTATAGCCATTTGTTTATAACACGCCTCCTCTCCTATAAAAATACTCCTTAACCATCTCTGAAGTGCAAGAAGTACTTGTGCCAAGTTTGGTGGCAATCCGTTCAGTAGTTCCGAAGTTATGGCGTTACAAACATATAAACTTACATCCATTTTTGTATATTTAAATAGATTTGAGTGGTGTGTCACTCAATTTTGAGTTATGTTCAATGAGAGTGTAGAGGAAAAAAGTCAGTATGAATCCGTATAGCTTATTTTACATTGTTTACTTGGTTTTATATTATTTATCGCGAAATTTATGTAAAGGCGATTTTTTGGTGTTTGGTGTTTAATCCAGAGTAAATTATCTTTTTCTTTATTACACTCATTGAAGTGCTCAAATACATCCAGGAGAAAACATCCCTTTCGAAAAAGGAAGGTTCGTAATTTTTAATTATGTAAGAAAGTATAAAACATCACCATGAATGAAATTTTAGTGTAAATATTTCTGTCGTTGTTCGTAGAAAAGGTCTGAGGCAGTTTTCAGTATTAATTACATAATCCATATAGGAGATGAGAGAGGGGAGAGCAACTGACGGCAAATAAGACACATGAGTTCATTGATTGTGCAAAATGCACAAAGTTTACACATGTACTACAAACATTAGGTGCGTTCTGAAAGTTCAACTGAGCAGTGTTGGGAAAAAATCATAACCGTTGATCAAATAAATCCATGAAGACTACTTACTTTTTGCAAACGCGCTTCTCACATGCCAAAAAATCAGATGTGAAAGCAGCTATATTTTAACCCATTGCAGAATACATTATGAATAAACTCACCGACGAACAAAAACTAACCTATCTGACCCCATGAACTGAAACATGTTAAATTTTTAGCTCTTTCAATTTAATGGTCTGTTGAAAAGTGATTTTTTGATTTTGCGATCAACCAGCTGAAATTAATCCTGTCACTTGTCGTTACAATCAACTATTTGGAAAGTGGGAAAAAATATTGTTGTTCATATTGACTACTAGGGTGGGACAAAATATTGATTTCAGCTCCACCAAATTCTTCGTGTTCCTTTTGGGCCCCATAAGAACTATGCACAATTTTAGCTAGATTGGTGAAACTATATTTTTCCGCCCGAGGTTTAAAGTTTGTATGGGATTTAGTATGGGAAAACTGACTTTTTACAAAAAAAAAATCGACCACAGCACCCTACAGATTCAAAAAATCAGTGCATGTGTCACTTTCGTAGGAAATTAAACGAGGAAGAAAACTTTTGAAGACCGCACAACAATCCGGCATTTGTAGGAAAAGTTATTAAAGGGAAACCGACACAAGTTCATTGTTCGGACAATGGCTCATTCTTTAATATATCTAGCACCACTGCTGCTAGTGGTCGTAATATGATTTGACTTTCTATTATTCTGCTATAACTGTTGATCTGAGTTGTTTGATGTGTTCACGATAGTTACTCAGCTTAGTATAGAGATTCTTTTAAGTGACAAGCCACGTTTCAAAATTCACTGTAAATACACAAAATAGTCTGACTTTTTAATTTGAAGATATAGGTTTTTGGTGCCTTCGACAAAGTTTTAGATAAACTCAAATTCAATAGCTTTGCCGAAGACATACACTCTCTATTTTTACGAATGTCGGATAGTTTTGCAGTCCTCGAAGGTTTTCTTCCTCGTTAAATTTACTAAGAAAATAAATCGACGTACTGATTTTTAGAGTTTACAGGTTCGAAAAACTCGACTTTCCTACAAATCTGTATAAAATCAGTGTTTTTTTGCAAATTCTGTATAAAATACAGTAAATTTCATCAATGTACTTGAAAATCAGTAGAATACTGAAAAATCCGTAAAATCTGGTAACCCTGGTCCTAAATCCTAATGGCAAATGACTAGGGATGTCGTAATATCGATCGATTAACCGAGTAATCGATTAATATCCCAGTAATAGTTAATCGATTAGTTTAAAACTAATATTCGATTATTGAGCTAATTGGATAATTATAAAAATCCCATGGTAATAATCGAATGTATAATCGAGTAATCGATTGATATCCCAGATAATCGAATAAATTTCAATCGATTAGTTTCAAAATTATACTCGATTAATAAATAATCGAGTAATTCGAAATTTCCGACATTCCTACAAATGACAGTTTAGCTGTTTTTTTTTCAAAAAAGGGCGTAACATTGACAGAAAACGGAGACAAACATCGATTAATGTTTCGACTTCGGTTTCAATTCCTATTTAGAAATTATCGTATATTCTCAGATCAATTTTTGATGAGTCGATGAACTGTTGGTTTATCCTATAAAAGGTATACAACTGTTTCCACTTTTCCTCTTTATCCACTGATTAAAGAAACATAAAATGAGTTTCGCCCATTTTCCGATTCGTTTACTTCCACGCTCTCAGGTGTGAGTTATGACCAGGCTTCCCAAATGTACCGCCGCGCGACATTATTATTGAGGCTGTCTTGCTACTCTTTCCATGACAGCCTTGTGATAGGTTTCATCACGACAGCCCTTAGACAAATAGTTCTGTACAGCCAACGTTGCCGTCATTCCCTTCGTTCGACAGTTCATTCCATCTCAAAACATTTTGTCATGGTCCACGACAGCCGAAGAAGCATGAAGTTCTTGCTGATGCGACAGTAAACTTCGGGTATCAGTCACTGCGTTGTTTCTGTCGAGAGCAAAATATTACTCTCCCTTGACCAGGTCTGCGACAGTAGCTGGTGCGGTTAAATTTGTTGCTCTTGGTTTGCTATGAAGATTCGAGGCAAGCATGTGGGTTTTAGTTTTGCCTTTGGTGATTGCTTTGCGCAGCGGTTGATCATTGCGCATAGCAATCACCGTTGTTAAGGCATTGATAACAATATTATTGATAATTAATAATATACGAAACTACTAATACGAAATGGATTAAAGAACGGACTTTGGTTTAAATGAATAGTCAATTTTTTTATTTTTGTCGATCTTCTATGAATCGATCGATCAATGAAATTCTATAGAAAGAAAAGTTTGTTTTCAAGAAATTATATTCATAATTAAAGAGCTGAGACAGTTCGGCGTGCTCGTTTCAGGCAGTTTACGTTCGGTTTGTGGGCTGTAACATTCATAGTGTAGGCGCGTACTGATGTACGTGGAGCATTATTTCCATCCTCTTTATCTCTTCCTTCAGGATATCAAAGGCGCGATCGTTTCTTATACAAGAGTGTATAAGTCAATTGAATCAGATTTTAGATGTAAACGGTGAATGAATGTTTGTAGCAAAAGATATATTCAAATTAAAGATTCTGTATTCGATACTAGTTAGCGTGATTCTGAATAGCATTCAACTTTGCGGTCGACTTGTAAGGCTACGGGACTATTGCATGGTCAGTGTTGCAATACTACGGAGACTAAGAATCTTTCCAAGTCAGAACTGAAACATACAAAATCTGACTCGTTAAGTTCGTTATCCCAATCGAATAAAAACCTTGAGTGCAAAATTTGGAGTCGGAATTAGCAATGCAAAAATCATTTAGAAACTTATTTGCAGGTACCGTACAACAAAGCTTTGAATGCAAAAACTGAATGAAAAATTGCGGTTCTTCCAAAAAACATGTTTCCAAGCGTGGAATGCAGCATGGTTGCCCGTAACAGATTCGAATGTTTATTTCGTTTTATTTAGAAAAAAGTTTTAGTTCACCAAGTTATTTAATAATGTCTTTCTTGAGTAATATGGTTTCAAGCTTTCCAGACATATCAAGTTATCTTCTATATATGAATAGTATAGTGTTTCTATTAACCTGGAATATATTCCAAAATACATATGTGCTGATAATCTGGAATTCATTTTCTTCCTGTTATGCATTGAATTATCTTATCTCTAGAAACGGCATATTAACTATTATATTATTTTGGTCATAGCTACCAGAAGTTCGCGACTTTTACACACATTAAAACTGTCACTTTACATTGTAAAATTTAAAACTCGGTTAAAGCGCATCTTTCATCAAGTAGAAGCTTGTGTTCAGTATATTTTGAATTCTTTAGCTTAATGTCGTTGTTTACCACAAAACTTGATATAAAAGTAACTGAGGCCCAAAGTTATAGCTGCAGTTAAAAGGACAATTTCATGTAAACTTTGGAAAGTATCTTAATCATTTCCTCTATGTGCTTTTACGCTCAATCCAATTTTGGAAATGTAGATGTTGCAATCACCAGCCGCACGCAGAAGAAGATGCGGTGCCTTGAAATT